>NW_009647731.1:4348844-4370178 GCF_000708025.1 Charadrius vociferus | reverse complement strand
CCCCCCCCCCCCCCAGCTTTGTTTTTTAAGACCTTTTGCCACTTACAGGTAAAACACAAGATACTAAATTTCATGTTGAGAGTAGACTAGTTTAAGTTATGAAGAATTTCTATAAAAATAACAATACAGGAAAATAAATGCTCAACTTAAGTGATAGATAACTGGAATAGAGTTAAGGTCTCTCAGTCCAATGAAAACACCGCCGCTGCACAGTTTTGCCTGGTTGGGTCACAACGCTGAGACAAAAGACAGATCCTGTCAGATGTTGCTGCAATAGCTACTATAACAAAGTTTACTGATGCAATCCTTGTTTGTCATTCACCATAGGGATTCCAGTTTTCCAAAGGGGGGGGGGGGGGAACGACAGGATGGGACATGGACACAACAACAAAAAACAAACCACAACCATTAAAACTACACATAGGTGTTACAGTCAGTTTACAGAAGATGTAAACAAGAACAATACTCAAATTTACTTACATTCAGAAAACAAATCCCTACTTTGATGAATGCCTGGACCATGCAAAGCTTTAGAAGATTGCTCAATTAGCTTAACTTATTTTGCCACCAAAAGCAAAAGGAAATTTTTGTGTTTCGACTTGGAAAGACATTTCATTTCACAATAGACTTATTAGTGTCCAAGTCCCATAATCCCAACTCCAAATCAGTATGAACATTGCAATTTAACACAGGTCAAGCAGTCTCAAAAACAGAAGTTATCAGGGTATAAGAAAATGACCAGTTAACATTTCTTTCCTCTTCAGAAATCAAGTTTTCCCCCTTTTTTTTCCCCCTCCAGTTGAGACAGAACATTATCTGTAACTTAGTCAAACTGACTCAATTCCACAGGCTCCTCCAGCGCACTTCTAGCAAAGCTCTTTTGGGAGGGGACTGTTTTTCCTCGTTCAAAACTGTAAGTTGAAATGATACTCAAGTGTACAGTTAGAACAGTACAAATGTAAATTATTACTATGTAAAAAGGATGCTAGTTTTACATGTTCCTTCCTCAAGAAAGGAAGGATGAGACCTCACTTGGTTTCAATTCCCCCCTCCCAGCTCTTGCAAAGTTAAATCAAACCATGCCATTCTCTCCTCACCTCTCAGCAGCCACCTTTCTAACAAGATCCTCAACTTTGGCAAAGGGTATTTATTGTACACACTTTGATCCTTTCAACAAAAATTACTTTAAAAAGGGAAGAAAATATGCGCTGATCAAACATTGCTACGTAAAGTGGTGACGCAAGACTGCACGAGATATATGTTGAATGCCACCAGAATTAATCCAAGTCCAGGTTTAAAATAAAACAGTACTACAGAAGTGTAGTATTCCATGAGTATCTGCACCTCAGTCAGTTTACACAAGCCCTTACTGGTCTTGCAACTTGTTTCTCAAGTTTAACAGTTTTAGCAGTGGAAGCAAAACAAATAGTCACTTTTACAGGCTGCTTCTAAAATTGTCACATTGAGAACTTGTACATCAAACTCAGTTAGAAAAGAGAGTAAAATTAGGATACAATTAATTGACATCTTCAACTTGAGTCCAACTGTTGAGTGTTTTAATGATTCAAGTATAATCTTGAGGTTTTATCTAAGCTTTTCTTTTCATTCTTTTATAGTAATATTTGCCTATTCAGATTGGGTTGGGAAATGTAAACAGAGACTTATTACCCAGTTAAACAGAAATCCCACCCAATGTAACATTTTATTAAGTCAAGACGCTACTTAATGCGCCATCCGTATTCTCCCCTCACTGACTTCCCAGCCACCTGCTCCTTCCTCATCTGCTGTTCCATTCAATAAGCTCTTGTTACTTGTTCCATTTCTGTTCATAAAAACGCACAAGTTTTGGTCTTTGTATGAAAATAACTGCTCGACAAACACATTCGGAATTGCAAGTTGTAATATCATAACATCTCATGAACTTTCTCCTGAGTTTGCATCAACCTATAGGCTTACTAGCAAAGCGCAGACATGTACTCAAGTTTCCTGTTTTAATATTCCCCTCCTCCTTTTTTTTAAGCAAGATTATTCTCATCCTTAGAAACAGGAAGTCATTAAGTTCAAAATGTTTATACTAAATGAAAACATACATATTGCCATGACTTCTATTCAGTGCCTATTGGGTGGTCTCAATCTGAATCCACTTTCTGACCAGCAAGTGCTGCCCTTGGAGAAATTATCAGAACACAGCCTCAGAGACCAAGAATTGGAAAGGTATAAACGATCAGCTATTATAATTACAATTCAGGATCTTTTTAATTTTTTTTTTTAAATAACATACCCACAAAAACCTCCCAAACATCTGTTTTCAGTAAGTATTTAAGTAAATGTTTTCCCTAGATTATATCAGAAACTGACTAGTACTGTACATTTCTTGGGATAAAGTCTGTACATTTCTTGGGATAAAGTCTGTAATGTGCATTAATGCAGCACCTTTGTTGCAGTAATTAGCATGTTTACTTGTGCCAGAGTGTGGTTGAAGAGGGAAATTGATAGCCCACTGGCATCCTCCACTGATAACCTTCAGAGCACCATCTGCAACTGCCTGTGATGAGTATCTCCAACATGCCAACTTCTGGTCATACTGTTCTTATTCATTAACCCCTAAACCATTTCAAGGTTCCTCTTTGATTTGATAAGAATTTAAAAAAAAAAACAAACAACTTCAATTTAGTACTTTGATAATAATACATTAATGGGTGGCCCACAAAGACTTCCCATACACAGAACATCTGACTACAACTCTCCCCAGACTAAGAGAAAACTGTCACTTGTGCTTTGAGTTTACTGTCCCAATTTACTACGGCTCGCCTTTTGTGGATATAAATTAGATTCCAGGAGAAATCACCAGTACATCACCAGAAATTTTCAACTGCTTTTTCAACACCATCTGTTCTTATTACAGCAAAGTGTACTTCCTCCCAACCTCAAGATTTTAATTATTAAATAATATTTGGAATAAGTGAAGAACTTTCTTCTCATAAGAGAGCTGCAAAGCAGTTCCTCAATCATGAGCACTTTCGGAAACTTGAATGCTCCTCCAGCACGCCCACTTGCTTCCCATGAGCAAGCAGTATTCAGAATTATCAGGAGAGGTCTTCCAAAGTGCTGAGAACATAATTTCTGGGCATTTTGGTGTTCTATGAATCACCAAGAACAGAACATGAAGCCAAGAAACAGTAAAACATACACACGTACAAACAAAAAAAAGCTGCTAAGACTAATATTAGACCTACCAAAGTATATCCTAAACATATCAGGAAGAGACCAAGAAGAACTTACACATTATGCCACTTCCACATGAGGCTCTTTACTCTTGTTTGGACCCACAGATCAATACAAATGCCAAGAATTAATAAAGCTAGCAGTACAGATCAGCTCTCCAGAGACCAGCCACATCTGTTCAGCAATGCCAAGCTGCCAGCTGGATGGAGTCCCAACAGCCTTTAAAGGGTCATCATGCACAGCAAAAGCTTGTACTTGGCTAAAAACCTTTTAGCCTAGCAACTAAAAAGGTAATAGGTATTCTGTTAATTACATTAAGTAATTAAGATGTTTAGCTCTGTTAATTAGGATGCCTAATTTTAAAAGGTCTAATAGCCACAGTATTCAAATTCCTGTTTTGTTCTGGTATCGCAACAAAAAAAAAAATCTATTCTAAACCACTGCCATTCTCATGACTGAGTCAAAAAAAAAGTTATGCTGTTAACAGATAAGCTAATTAGTTGAAATGGAAAGAGTCAAAGAAAGTATTACTTGTTGAATACTGCATATTCCAAGCAACTTTAATGTATGAATAATCAATTAAAACATCCAAAATGAAAGACACCCTGGATCTCAGATGAGACCATTAACAACACAAGGATATTTTATCTAGGTACAAACTGTCAAAATGTCCTTTCCTTGTGCAGGTTTGATCAGAGCCTGTCAAGGGAAGAAATAAACCCTACTGTAGATGACATTTGCCTCCCTCCCCAGGATGTCCCTCACTGACACACAAGGTCTTGCAGGGCATAAAAGCTCCTATGAAGTTTTTGACACAAAAAGCTATTTCTGAAATTACTGTCTGCTGGCCTATATGGAATTTGGTCCTTCCAAATATTTTAAAATCAGAAGTACAGTACTGTGCATGCTCACTTAAACACTGCCTTATCTACAGCTTTTTCCACAGCTGCAGACGGCCCAACTTTCATGTGAGAAAGACACAGCTGATACCCTTAAATACCTCGATGAGCACAAGCTGAAGAGATCTGTTGTTTAGTATTACAACAGCTACTACATAGCTCCCCCTGCTCTGAGGGCATCACAGCAAACCATGCCTCTGATGTTTGCAAGGTATTCCCAATTCTTATCTTTAGGCTGTTTCCGGAGTTGAACCCAAAGAGTGAGTCCAAGCCGGACCTCTTCACAAGCCCCACAGAGAGACCTCATTCTGTAAGCAAAGAAGCCACTTTTAAGAGCATAATTAAGATCAAGCTGCTGAAATTAGTCTGAACAACCCATGTGAATGACTGCTGTGCAGTCTATTTTATTAAAAGCAAATCATTGCTCCCAAATTTTACTCATGGCAGTGAGCAGTACCAGGGGTTTGCTACTAGTCCTAGAAGGCACCACATCTGTTGAAGTTTGTCACTGCACAGTATTGCTCTTTCTGACCCCATGCAATGCTTCAGGAGTGCTACCAGCATCACAGGGGCACTACAGGATGCAGGACACGACCCATGAATAAGGCACCTGGAATTATTAGTCCCCATTCAATTAGCAATTCAGCTGCTAATTTTATATCCATTTAAGCAGGGCTTATTAACCACACTATACAGTACCCCAGACTGGCCATCTGGAAATGCAGATGTCATCTGCTCACCTTTGTAATCTGCTCTAAGGTTTTTCAGATGAAGGCATATTTCATCTCATGGTGCTATATAAATAAACAAAGTATTATAAACAATCATTTTTATCTGACTGGGGTTATGTCATATGGTTTGCTTTCTCCATGAAAGAAAACATGTACATAAAGTGCAACCAGATGTTGTTGGCAGAGGATCGATTTAGTATGGACTCATTTCTAAAAACACGATTACAGATGTGGCCTACATCTTGAACCCAATGTTTAAGGAAAAATTCTCTCTATGTACAATCATTTCACTCATCTTCTTTGTTTTCTCCAAGTCTCTTAACTCACAAAAAACATTTCCTAGAACTAAAAGTTACACACCCTCCCCTTTCACACTTCCAACACAAGAATAATTCAAGCATGCCCTTATCAAAGCAAAGCTGAACATGTTACTGAGAAAAACACTGCTTTGTGGCAGCTCATCACTGTACAAACTGTGAGAAGGCAACACTGCAAGTTAAAACTAAGTCTAGACTGAGCTGCTTTTCTACAAACAATGCTTACCTAGGGCTGCACCTTACTTGCAATTTGATTTTCAAAGTACAAAAATAGTTACTACAGCTCTACTCACAGGAGTAGAGAAACTTAAGACATTTTAATCAATTATTTTTAGTGTTTGGAGTTTAAAAAAAAAATTAAAAAATCAACTGATGCAGTTTTTGATCACTAATGACATCCCTAAAATCTCACCAATTTGTAGAGCTCTCAGTAAGGTAACTTAAATATATGATAAAGATTTGTGTGCCCCAGTATTACTTAGAACATAAAAGGTAGTTTAATTCTGATAAAACCCTAAACGATCAACAAAATGAATAGAAATAACAAGTTTTAAATTCAAAATTAGTAAGGTTTAAATAAGAACTTGTTTTTTTTCCATGCTTGCTGATTTATAAAATTCTATCTACTTACCTCAAGAAAGTTTAAGTAAAACTCAAACTGTTTTCAAAACAGGATAGAAACAGCACAGAAAGACTGACTATATCATTCCACTTCTAAACCCCAAAGATTTTCATATTTGATATTCAAGTACTGAAGTATTAAAGAACAGTTCTCTTAAGAATTGCACTCCTGAAATAGATCAGACAAGTTCATATTCATATGAATAGAGAATCCAGTGTTTAAGAAAAATTCTCTCTATATATAATCATTTTACTCTCACTCTATGTTCATGTTCATTTAAAACTGATCTAGTAAAATCCCCAAATGGTTCATGGTTACTGAGATTATTGCCTTGGCAATGTATTTATCAAAGGAATTGAAGCACTTGAAGCTAGGTTAGTTAACCACCACAGTGACATCACTTAAAATCAACAGTTGAAAAGAAAACAACCTCCTTCCCCATATTACGTTTTGGTTGCACCTTTAAAAAATAAAGGTAAATAACTCTTTCAAAGGACATTGCCACTTATGAGCACCTACATTTATTGATAAAGCTCAGGTACTTGATTAATCTAGATTATCTTTTCCGAACAAGGTTTTTAAAAGATCACACAACATGATGAAAAAGTTGAAGAATAAAATCAAAGCAGGGGAAAGTCCTGTTTTCACCGAAGAAATACAATGTTGGATGGTGTGAAAAGAGCTTCCATTTAAAATTTAATAAAATTTTCAATTTTATATTTGTATAAACACTATAGTGGTGGAATCAGATTGATTTAAAGTGTGGTTAGACCTAATAGCTTATTCAGAGAGAAAACTTTGGCGAGGATGGATTGGATAAACAAGGCAATCCAGAGCCCAGAGACGAGCCAAGCACTTGTTTCTCCTCTATGAGGAAAAGGTTATTTCAGTGAGAAAAGCCGCTGGAGTGTCCAAGCACTGAGGCTCAGGTATGCTCTCACCCATGCTTTACCAGCAACTTTGGTTAGGGTGGATGATACAAGTGAGCAGCTCTGACCAAATGCAGCCTACACAGTGCCTACTCCCAAACTTCGACAGCTACAGCCCCAGTTAAAACAGAATAGACCTGCTGGGTAGATGCACTTACCTACTATCTGTAACAGAAAACCTGCTAGCAAAGCTTTTTCTTCAAACATAAAAGAAACCCCCAATTTGAGAATATTTTGATTTGATTCTGAAGCCTACCTATAGATAGGGGGTAGGAGAAACAAATAAGGATGGGTGTGCATTTGTTTATTTCCTTAAGAAGGAAGACAAACAAATTGAACTGCTTGAGAACCCAAAACATACAGGTGGTTTCCTGGACATATTAATAAAGTGGCCGTGGCAAAACCTTCATTCATTTACTAGGTGCCAACTATTTCACATGAAGGGTTTCACTGTCCCCAGAAAAGGTGAACACCAGCAGCTGTTGCATCAGTACAGGATAAAATATCTTAAAAGGAGAAAGATAACATACTGCAGCATTTACATCATGTATTAAAAAGTTTTTTTAAAAAAATACAGTCTCACAGCCCAAATCTTTCCCAAGGTTAAGCCAATATGCAGATGGGATATTTAAATATGACAGCAATCTGAATAATGAACAGAGAACCAAATAGTGAATTGTTATCCAGGTGTTATCTGCATGGAGCTGAGAGGACCCACAGATCTAGGTCCCATTGTACAAAGAATTTGTATGCAAGCCTAATAACTTAAGTGTGCTATTCACACTACTCTACCAGGGCACTGTAATTAGCCAACCAAACCAAGAGCTGGGTTTGCCTTGTTTTAAGGCTTCCGGCATCCATAGAGAGTTCTCCAAAAAGCAATTCAAAGGAGGAATGTGATTAAGGGGAGAGCCTCAGCTGGCCAGGCTGAGTGGTGTGAGTACCTCCTGCCTTTCCTGTCCCTTATGCACTGAGCCAAAGAAAGATGCTATGGCTCGAGAGAAGGTCTTGGTAGCTGTGGATTTGAGTCCAATGCAACCCCCCTCTCCCGCCCCACCCCAAGATGCTACAAGAAAATCACTGCATCTCACAGCGACGATAGTTCTACTTTTATAATCCCCCCAATGTGACAAATACCTAAAAGAGAGCACTCTAACTAGAAAGCTGCACAATTGCACAGTATCAGTCAAGTCTGTGCTAGTTCAGTTTACTGCAAAGAACAAGGAACAAGAAAATTAGATCCTCATACACTAAATTTTTCTTTTTTTGCCAAGAAAGGTTCACCCAGATGATCCTTGAGGTCCCTTCCAACCTGGTATTCTATGATTCTAAATACTGTCACTCAAACCTCTCAGGAAACAGCTTCACACAACTGCACAATAAATAATTTGAAGATGTCAGCTGTAGCCATTTATGTCTTTCCACACCAAGTTACACAACCTTGCAACCCTCAAAATCCACAGGCTTCTGTAGATGACTATGATTTTACAACGCATCCATACTCATCTCGCCTCTGGTTAGAAGCGGACATTGCAATAAATTTCTAGACAGACAAATCCTACTTTTACAAATGCTTTAAAAAAAAGTTTGCCCTGAAGTGCCTAAATTATTCTGTCTTACGTAATACCCATTGCTGTAATCCACAGAAATAGTTCCCGAAGTTATCCTTGGGGCAATATCTAGTTTTACCCCTTCTGTCAGTTTTCTTTTTTCATCAAGCAGAATCCTGTTTATTGTACCACATGCATATTATGCTCAAAAAAAAAGGACTAAAAATGCTGTGTTTGTTAAATTTGGCCATAATGCACAGCGCTAATGCACTGCAAGTGCTAATCTCAAATCATATACAGCTTTTTGCTCCATGATGAATCCAGTTTTCATCTTCCAAAGTGCTATACAATTAGCCACTGTAAGGCCCTTCATTTTTACCAGGGAGTGAGCGGCTTCTAACATGGGTAGTAAATAAGATCAGAAAAGGAGTTAAACTTATGCACTTGAGCCTGAATAAGAAGAGAAAGAGCATTAAGAAAGTCTCTCCTAGATTTCTATGAATAAAGAAGTGGATAAGGTATGTTGAAGAGCATGTGCAGGAATAGATAGGGAGAGGAAACAGTTCTGTGTATTGGGTATGATTCAGTTGTTGCACCCAATTTCATCAATGCTCAAAGACACAAAAGTTATTGAGAATAAAAAAAGGGGGGAAAATACCCCCAAAACATTCTAAAAGAAAAGGACATTAAAAAGTTGGCTACAGTTTTGACTTCAGCAGCTTTACTGTGGTATGTATTAGGTTGTAAATGTCAAAGCTAATACTATCTTTTTTCCTTCTCCTCCCTCCTTAAGAAGTATCTGCAGAAAATTGCAGTACCACACACTCTCCACCCTGAAAGACCAATGTTCTGGCATAGCAGAGGCAGTGAGAAACAGATTCAGCATCATTCCTCTTCTGGCAGTGCTCAACATCAGAGAGAGAAAAAACCACCAGCACACTCTGCCTTCTCGCTTCATGCTGTATTTCTGGCCAAGATTCTATTTATTTATAGAACCTCTTAGCAAATGTGCTTGTATCCTGAAGTATGTTTTGAGGATTCTATCACAATTAATAATATTTTATAAGTGTAGTAGAAGGCGAAAGATACCGTTAACAGCTAGCAGACAGTTGCAGCAAGTCCGAGGCAGCAGCAACGAAGGTCAGGTACTCACTGTGCCAGAAAGCAGCACCACTTCTCACCGAACACGAGCTGAACACTTGGAAAAGGTTTCAGGAACCTCAGGCACAGCCAGGTCTATTATATGGGCTTCAGTTATAGTCCTTTCTGTGAATCTGGATGTCTCCTGTTGAATTTACTGCTCTAATGGCATTTGAATCAAGCAGACTTCCTGAGTAAGCCAGAATTCTGTATAAATGCATGAAGATAGGATACAGGGACTAAAAATATTGCCCAAATCGTCTGCTATTCGTCTTTCAGTTACTTCAGGCACTCAAGCTGCCTCAATTTTAAACTCTGCTTTAAGCAAAATGAACAAATGCCAATAAAAAAAATTGATGGAAAATCCAACATCAGCCAAATCTGGCATTGTTTGTTTCAATTATATAGAATCATTATGTCCGGTCCTTGGATCCTCTTTATTATACCCTCATTTCCCCTGACTGAAGAAACCTCTGTAACAGAAAACCCTCAGGAGCCATAATTTAACAAAGACAGCATCCAGACTTGATACAACGACCGTATGAATGAAGCCAGTAATCTGAGTATGGTTAGAGTTTAAAAAAAAAATAATTCCAATGGACAAAATGAAAAACTACATTTGATAATAAATCTTCTTTTTATGAGTAAGCTTAATACCCTTCCTCTTGGTACAAGAATGTAATATTACCTTCCTTGCCAAGAAACAAAAAAAGGACAGAAAACCCACACAGAAGAACTATAAGAATCTGAATAAACATCAGATACACACGGTATTTTGAAAGTGCTTTACCTTTTTTTGTGCATATGGCATTAACCAAGACTTTTTAATACCAGTGCTTGAAATGAGTTTTCAGAAAGGCAGCAGATGTCAGAGCCAAACCAGGGTTGGGGTGAGACGAGACAATTACTAACAAGCTCCTCCACATGCTTTACTATTATGAGAAAGCAAGAGCCTACACGTGTGCAAGCATGGCAGTCACACACAGACGCCAGGCTGGTACAGTACATGCACCACCTTTTTCCTACAGAAATCAAATGGCTGAGAACCCAAAACCACTGAGCTTAGATGAGGATGGTGTTTGCACCCAACCCCAGACACCACTGTTTTGACAATTTCAACAAGAGCAGAAGTGCTGCTACTCCTGTTTGTGGTTTTAAAAGGTGTCCAGTACAACAAGCTCTCTCTGAAGCCGTTTGGCTAATCACATTTAAAATTCAGGGGCTCTGTTTTGGTTCATCTAACACTGAAATGTTACCAACAGAAAACAAGCTTACACTGGGGGCAATATGTGCAACAGGCAAAGTAATTTTCAGAAGCTCTTTCTGTTGAAAGTCAGTATCGGGTCGTCCAACACGCTGACACAGCCAGAGCTGTTATTTTTAAACACAGCCATAGTCTATTTAACTAAAGCATCTTTACTCTGACTGAGCCAGTATTACTTTGATAAGACTCCTTAAGTATCTCCACTGAAGCCTGCACATGATATCAAACAAAGAAAATAAACTTTTGAAGATGATGCTTCATTGCAGCTAAGAAAAGAGAAAAAAGTAAAAGGAGAGGTCCAGGAAAAAGCCAGAGGACCCAGCACTGAAGACTGAAGTGCATCTGCAGGACTGCTATTCACACAGTGAATTTGTATCATTCACCACCTGCACAGAAACTAACTGGAACAATTTCAGTCAACTTAGACCAGCAAACAGCTTTCTGCTGTTGGAACTCAGCATTACATTTCTAAAACAATTCTTCTGCCAAATTTGTTGGTAGCAACACTAGGTTTTCTTACACATCATTTAACTGATGAGAACCTAGATGGAAGAGAAGAGAGGCAATACCATTTTCAAAGGCATGTAAGAGACTGCAAGTTAAACAATATTTTGGGAGGCATGCTGAGCCATGCTAAACAACTTATTTGTATACATTTTCCTCAATGTAATTACTTTATATATATGAAGTTGTCTTGTAAACATATGCATAAGTTCATTACTTCTAGTAATGCGCAACCCCTTTCCTCTCGCCAAAGAAATAATTTGCTCTATGTGTTCCTGAACATATAGACACTGTGATCTACCTGACAGAATGAAGTTTTACCATGGCAATATTTAACCTCCATTTCTTATATGTAACTATGAAATAGAACCAAAAAATAAGAGCAGCAATAGTACATGCTGCTCAGCAGTGAAAACCCTTTTATTTTACTATAGAAAACTTAGTTGTATGCCTTCTGCTGTACACATATACGGCAGGCCCTGGAGACAAGGGCAGGCTATTACAGAAAGCAACCCCAAGCACCCAACACTTCCATACCACCCAGGACTGTCACTCACCAGCAGCTTCATGGAGCCGGGACACAGGTGCATGACATGACCCAAAGAGCAGCTCAGCCCAGCATGCTGACATTATTTTAATTAAAAAATAATTTCAAGGTCTACGTAGTTTCTCCAAAACATTGCATTTATCCCCAAAAGCCTCCCTTTAAACATGACTGTCCCTCCTCAGATTTTGAGAATACTGGAAGGGTAGAGGGAACCTTGTAACCTAGTGGCTGCCCCATCGTATCTCAAAGCCTAGAGAAGCAGCTTTTTCATTCTCACTTTCCTACAAACAACTCACAAAACACCTTCTACTTACATTTTCACATTGTCTCCTAGTACTGCAGGCAAGACCCTGCAGAGCTGTCACCACCAAAGGATTAAGGGCTGGAGTCAACCTGAAGCTTGGTACTGACAGTCCCCATCTCCCTATTCCCCTCCTTTCCCCACAGGTTCTCACCACTGCCTTTGACACCTCGACCCACTCTAGTGTTCACTCAACCGTCTCTTAAGCTAATTCAACTTAAAGAGAGTTAATGTGGACAGGCGAGAGGAAGTATTCTGCTGCAATTCACAGTGAATTGCAGAAGTTCAGTGAGTACCAGGGCTTACACAAGAGAGGATACGGCAGGACCACAGGGCCAGGAGGGAAGAGAAGGAAATCCCCTTTAGCTTGGTTGTAACGTACAAACCAAAAATTTTAATCAGATGGAAATCAGAGTCCTAGAGAGGAGTGACTGTATGAAAGAGGCGATTATATTTTTTGGAACAGTGACATGCAGACTTCTTATTTGACTGGATTCTTAAATAAGATTACAGGGTTTTAATTTGTTTCTTTAAATTGTTTTTTGGGCGAGAGAGAGGAACCCAGAAGAAGTTTAGAGGAGGGCGGAATAACCTTGGAGGGAGTACACTACATTATGCCATGTAAACCATAATAGTTTCCCCAGCACAAATATATGCTAGTACACATTCTTCAAGTTAACTAATAAACAGAAGAGTCATAAAAAGAATTACCTACACTATGCATTTGCACATTGTAACTGGTAATTCTGTAGCTTTAATTTCATCTTTGAACTATCAGTTATATTGACAAGTAACAGTGGCAGCAGCATATATTACAAAAGGAGTAAACAAATGACCTTTATCTCACTTTATTACTTTAATAAAGTGTAGACTTTTTTTTTTAAACTTTCTTCAAAGAGATTTTTATAGCTAACTACCAGCAGGGTGTGGACCGAAGCTAAAAACTTTGAAATAGGTCCCTGTGAAATCTGAAACCAAAATACAGCAAAGGTCACCCCTCTGAAGAACTGTCTTGTCTGTATGCATACTATAAGCAAAGCTCTGTTAGCTCAGCTTCAGTAATAATGTAATTCAGCTAACCCCCTGGGAATAGCAACAACATCAGGTTTCTACTACAAAGATAGATTTACTGCACACAATACCTGTTACTATGCATTTGCAGCATGTTTGATAGTAGACAGACACTGGTGTTACATGGTATACCTCGAGCTACTTTTTCTTGTTAAAGGCTAACCCAGGCTATAAATATGACATTGTTATTCTTACTCCCACCATTAGCAGTTCTTTTTAGTCAACATTGCACATACAGTAGTCTTATGCAACACACCAGCCAATACTATTAGGAAAGGAAGCAATACATCTGATTTTTAAAAGTTTTTACTAGTTTTTCCTCCCTAGAGGAGAGGATTTCAACCCTTTTCAGCAAGGAAACAGAGAATTTTTTCCAATGGAGAGACAGGGTCTCCTAAGACAAGTATTGGGGCAATAAGACTACTATACTTTGTTATGTCTTGTGGGATCGTGTGAAAGATGTCTCTAAGCTTGGGTCTGTGAAAAGTGTCATATAGCAAGTGAGGGTCTTGAAAAGGGTTGCCCACATTCACGTTGCTCTGCAGGTACATAGGCAGTCTATTTCTGCAGCTACAAAAAAAGACCAGGCAGCCGAAGCTGCTGGCACTGGAACCACTGGGTGAGCTTGGGCTCCTGCTCGCCTTGTCTACAGATCAGAGCGCTCCTACCTCCTGCATCTCCACACAGAGCTCTCTCTCCCTTTCACTCCAAGTTACATTGTATGTTTGCCATCTGAGGAGAGAGTTGGCAATCTTCACATCTAAGCAAAGATTTCACAAAGTGTAGGGCTGAAACGTTGACTGCCCTTGCTGGATGACACTTGTCTAGTATAGAAGACATCCCACTGCAACTAACAGTCTCCACTGGCCACTTTGGATCCATTGCTGACAAGATGGTGTCTTGATCCAGGCAACTGGAGACTTTCAGATTTAAGAAATTTTGAAGGGCAAAGGATCTCACCTGGCAATACATTAGAAGTCACTTGATTTGCTTAGAAGTACTGACATGCAATGAAACACTCGCATTAGGAACAGCAAGAAAAAGAACATCTTCTGCTGAATAGACAACAAAAATTTCCATTTTGAATGGTGCAGTGCTTGAGAAGAACTGAGGAGTCTTTGAAATCTAGCCCTTAACCAAGAGTTGTCTTAGGGCATGTAAAATTAGGGACATTGCTGTTTAAAAACACCTAAGCTTAAGTGAACACACAAAGAGAGCTTAACATGCATGCAACAACCATTTAAAGCGGAAGCAGTATTTCAGTTTTTACCCAAGTCCTTGGCTCACAGGAAAACATCAGACGTAAAAAGGGAACCCACACTGCCCCTCTGACACCTAAGGGCAAATTACCCAGGCACCTATAAAAAAACCTCCTGATGTTTTACAGCTTAAACGTTTTATATAGTTAAAGCATGTGAACTCCAGACAACTCAGTTTATGTTATTTGATATGTTTTAACTAGGGAGCTACCTGGATTCATTTCAAGATTTATTTTTTTTTTTTTAAACTAACCTGTTTTTGAGTACAGACTCCCTCATGCTAGCACTACACAGATGTATTCAATCTCTTTGCATGCTGCAAAACTATTTAAACAAAGTTCAAAACAGAGTGAAAAAAGGAGGGGGGAACCTGACTGCCAGACCACTGGGTTTGGTTTCCAGTTTTGGTTGTTTTTTTTTTTTTTAATTTATTTTAAAAACCCACAAATTTCTGTGTATTTGCAAGTTCTTCTGCACATTTCTTATTTTTTGCTCAATACCAGATGCATTATTTTGATCAGGTTGATAATGAACAAGCCAAACATAAAAAAGGCTTCACTGGTTACAGGCATACATTGCTTTACAAAACATTGTACTAGCCATTATTGAAGCATGCATCACAACTTCATTTTTCTATCTCAGCTGCTCAGGATTAAATCTTCACAATAAAAACATTTATGAAAATTTGACTGAAAGATATACTTCAGACACTCTGTCTTCTAAGATGGATTTTTTTTTTTTGTTCCAAATCATGCACATGCAGAAGTATCTGCCAAGCTCTCCAACTGTGTCACTCCAGTCCTTAAGCCATTTAACACAGAACATGCACATGTCCTTTGAGTGCCCAGTCAGCTATGCATCAAAGATGAATAGCTCTGGATAGCCAATCCATAAAAATCAGCACATCAGTAAACAATCTAATTTGTATTCAGTATTCTGTCCATCGATGGGCATGGAAAAAGAAAAAAATAAATCAACACATACCTACAGATTCTTTCACAACCTCAATAGTTTTAGAAATAAAAAGATTCACAACCTTTGTCATGAAAATACAGCTTGCCCTAAGAGACAACAGCTACCATTTATTAAATTAATTAAAGACCATGAACATCACCTGCTTTCTACCCTGACAGCTGGGTCAAAAAAAATCTGAGTCACCAGAAGAGTTTTGCTTTTGCATATACTTTTAGACAAACAGGCATTTAAAGCCAGCTGCCATTAAAGCCAGAAATTGTACAGTTAACTGTGAACATTACAAAGACTCCTTAGCTGGGTATTTAGTACAAGGCTTCATATGGGATCAAGATCTGAAACAAGATGATGGACTTCTTGTGGGCACCATCACAATTTAATCATGATAACAGAAATATCTGTTTGACTAGTTACTCATTTATTATGGCAATAATACTACATCAGTAGGGCTAATACTGTATTCAGTCAACATGGGAGTGCCAGGTACTAATTTCATACACAGCTTCTTGCGCCTTAAATTTCAGCACCATCACAGAAATTGCAGATAATACTGGTAAAAACAATCATAAGAGAATACTCAATCTTACCCTGCATGGGCTACTATATCATGCAATCTCCAAATAAAATTTGTATGTTCTAGGAATTAAATTTTATGGTTTGGTTTTGGTGGTTCGGGACGCAGAGCAAATATGATAGGTTGTCTGGTCCGTAGCAATAATTGGTATATTATAAGAGAGCTGGCTTAAGTTGTGTTTTACTCCTGTTTTAGAATTGACCAGGAGCCTGGAGAAATTGTTAAGCAATTCATCAGCGCTCCTGAAAATGGTTGTGTATCCAAGTCAGGAAAACACAAAGGTACTTGCAAGGTCACTACTTTTGTGTCATTGTATTCAGTTCTAGACAGAGCTAGATGTACTGCCTAGTATTGTCTGCTGTTTCCGTCCCAAAATTCTATTTTCAATTTCACCCAATTTTTCATATGTTAGGCTGAAGGTTGCCTCTGCTAAGTGTCTGCTAGATCTGAAGCCCCTGAGCCCAAACACTTCTACTCTTCCTGACACGAGGGCTCATAAGTATACTTTCTAACACTATAGTTTAATTTTCGTTTTTTAAATCCAGGGTATTTTCTTTGGAAAGCACTACCCAGCTTTCAAATACTTGACTTTGTGGCCTTAGTGATGCTCTTTATAAATACAGAGGTTTTTGTATGTAAATCCATCAAGACTAAGCTGTCATACAGGTTGCTAAGGAAGTACCAGGATAGTGGATTATATGAAACAACTTATGGCAATATCAGCAATCTCTCTGAACCCAGCCAACTTATGATTTTCATTGATCTAGAAATCATTTAATTGAATCACACAGACAACTTCAGTACCAAATCACTTCCACAGCATTCTGTCAAGACTTCTAGAGCTGTCTAAAAAAGCATTTCATCAACAAAAGCCAGTCCACGTTGGGGGGGGAAATATTTCAAATTTCTTTTTTTCTTGTTTTCACCGTGTTAGAACAACTAAAGCAACCTTTATCCAATAAGTAAGCTTCTCTATTTTGCATTTTATTTACTATCAGAAGGATGTGCACAGGAACGCTTGGTTGGGTGGTAAGCACCCTGCTTCCACAACTGACATTTACTGTGCATCTGCAAACACAAGATGCAGATACAACTGGCCTCTAAACTATGTTGTATTTAATGTAATAGCTATGGATGATATGCATAGGAATGTTTGTTTTCTACAAAAAAACCCACCCTCACATCATGTAGTAATTAAATACATGCAACAATAAAAAAAGTCTTGAGACCAACTATGACAGGTATAGATGAGGATAGCAAGCACAGATTTTCAAAGCAGTTCAACAAAATCCTCTTACTTCGGCCAACGGAGCAAGTAGTTCAGCTCTTGGTTGAAGTGCCAGCTACTATTAACACCAACATTGTGCTAGGTACTCACTCGTTCAGGGCAGCACAGTGATAATAACAGCAGCAGCAAGCTGCAATCAACCCTACAGTATTCAAGATTGCCACATACTTCAGCTGGAGAAGTAACTTCAGGAGGTACCAATTGCGCAAGGGAAAACGGATTTACCAGCTGTTAGCTGCTGTGGGTTGAGAAGACACAACATGAAAAGCTACAAAGCAAGCTGGTGCTCTCACACCAGTTTGTGATTTACTGATCTTCCTCTCAACCTGCTAACTCACATGAAAACTACCTGCTGCTTTAATGTCACTAGGATTTTAACACATTAAACAATACAAGGCCAGAAAAGACTTTCTTTACCTAGCCAAGGCCAGAACAATTTAAGAGACTGGAACAATGAATGAGGCAATTATTATATTTCCCTAATTAGCACTTTGTAACAGCTGATTGCATCCTTGTCAAGAAGAATTGATATTACTGCCATAAGACACATACTGCATTTAATATGCTCCCAAGTCCTAACTAAATACCTAACTACATCACATTTACCCAACTGTGAAGATCCAGGGGGGGAAAACCAACTAGGAGCCATCACCCTCACACTGAGTTTTGAAGCTCTCAAGCCTTCTTTCACTATCTAACTTCAATGAATCCAAAGAAAAATCTCAACTTTTTAGTAGTAAACATTTCCCAGTTTACTGATGATTTTGAAGTGATACAGCCCCCCCTCAGCCTAAATTAAGAGCATGCCATAACTCAAGACACTTTCTTATCTAACTAAGTTTATTCAAATTTGTTTGTCTTAACTAATAATCCAGACCACGAATTATCGACAAAACAGCCATGTATTTGCTAGGATATCTTTAAAAGAAATACCTCAAAATCTTATTTGCAGTGATGTACAGTGACTTGTACATCAAAGAAAAGAACCAAAAGTGTTCCCCCATACGTCAAGTGACTCAAAGTTAATATACGAAGCAGAGTAGACTCTGTGGCAAACAGATCTAACATTCACACACAATGAGTAAGTTACTGCTTGTTCCCTAAGGGTCAAGTAGCTTTTATTCATCTTAATCCGCCAAAAAACACTACAAAAGACAACAACTACCCAAGAACCCTACCAGAAGCCACAACACTGTCTACCACCATCTCTCATATTGCAACCAGCATTTCAAAACATAGCTTGAAGAAAAGCCTGTGATGTAACAGGAAGCAATGTTAGTAAATAATATAGATCACATTCTTCTAAGTCAATACCAAATCAATGACTGACTCAGTTATGAAAATGCAAAATTGATTTACAAGGGAAATAATAGCCAGAGGTTGCTACGGCTGCTAAAGTTATAGAACATTTTTTAATGAAACAAAAGTTTTTACCCAGTTTAAAAAAAAAAAAGCTAGCAAGGCAATTTTATGCACCCGCTCAAAGTCACACAAGTTATTCTCCTATATTAAAATTGTTTTTTTAAAGCATTATCATTCCAATACCATCCACAGTGTGGCAAGGACATTTGTCACGGTTTTAACTAGCAACAATGATTTTAACAAGGGAAAAGCTAGCAGCCTTCTGCCTTCTTTCATTTCAGTTTTTGATCTGTAAAACATTCCACTTATGAAAGGAAACAAACCAATGTTAGCCTGTCTTAAAATATTTTTCATCTTTTGTTTCTTATGAGTGTTAATTTCTGCTGATTTTCACTGCAAATAGTGTCTTACACCAGGTCACTTGGCCTATAAAAAGTCGAGCTGAACAAAAGCAGGGAGCCCCATGTGCAATGTCACCTCTAACATCACATGCAACAGGGACAGTTCCAGCACAATTACACTGAACCCAGCTCATTTCAACCAGCCCTGTCAAACAGCCAATGCTCATTTCATAACCAGCAGAGGTTCAACAGAAGAGCTGCAGTACACCTGAAACATCTTCATTCATCCAGATCTCTCAAGTCCACCCACTCTACAAGCAACACAAAGTCTCTGGTGTCAGAGGCACCACCTGGACCTCCTCTTTGGGTTAGATGATCACAGCACACATGACAGCCTAACTCCACCACCCTAAAATCATCGCTGCCTTAAATAAAAATGTCAGCTGCCTCAATCCTCAGGCAAGATGCAAGGATAATGACTGATTTAACCAAGAGACCATTAAATCCCCAGATATCCTAAAGCGTAGCAGCACTCCATCTATTGGTCAAGAATTAAGGACGTGCTTAATCATCATCATCGTGCACTAACCTCGATCATTAAACACTCAGCCCCTAAAGAGTGCACCCCTTCCTCCCTGCTTAGGGCTTTACATTCTCCCAGCAAAAACTCAAGGCAAGTAATAATGTCTTCTGAAAAATAACATGAGTATCACTACAAGTGTTAACACAAAAATTTCCGAAGTTAAAACTGGTATACACTATTAATCACATAATTATCATTTTGTTTCATTGATGAGCACATGCACTCCTTACTCAAAGTAGCATTGAGGAGCTCCTCAGATAGTGGCCAAAGAGCCCATCGCGTTCCCAGAGTTCACACCTTCTTTCACTGTAAGTACTGGATGGCACCAAGGAGGCTCAAACGAGAAGTTCACACGCCGTTTTCAGCCAGGCCACTTGTGTGGCTGAGTGTGCAGACCAGAAAACTCCCTGGTACAAGAGATGTGCTGGTAAACTCTGGCAGGGAAGCGAAAGTGAGCCTTTCACAGCAGATCTGCTGCCAAAACAGCCACAAGTTGAACTGCCCCAGCTTGCACTGCTCCCCACCAAAGCCACCACTGCCCCTTCCCAGCAGATCACACACAGCCACGTCTGTGATACCTCCGCTCTATTTCAGTCACCAGCAACTGGACCAGGAGGCAGGTGAAACAGCCTGAAGCTGCCCCAGGCACATCAAAGCCCTTTTTTAAAGGCTGAGGTTACATTTATCAGCTTCATTCCTCTGGTACCAAAGCTGATTTAAGCAACAACTTTTCCCACGCAATTAGTAATTCACCGATTTCATACAGTCATGTTTTTATAACCCTTGGCCAATTATTTTTTGCCCAGATATTCATTGGCATTGATTTTATCTATTTATTTTAAAACTTAACTCCTCCACGTAGTGGCACCACACAGATGAGGCATAATCCTACACGTCTTTCTTCTGCCTAGTATCACATCATTACCCTCCAGACATGAATTCGGGACCCATGGATGAAAACCAGCAGGCACAGCCTCAACCCACCTGTAACATAACAATGCTGAGAAGACAGAAACAGAAGCAAACCCACCTCCATGACTGGCTGCAGCGGTTGCTGCTTTTAAGGCATGCTCGACCCTCCTCACACAGCCAGTGCAAGGCTTCCCTGCTAAAATCATGCCGCTTGGCCACGCAGACCCTGCCCGTCTGCCCTGAAGTCCGGACAAGCGCTGATTGATAAACCCGCTCTGAATTCCTAAATAAGCTTTTTAATACGAAATGAAAATTGCTTTGGGGCCAGACCAAAACTGAGGCGACAAACTCCCAAGAGGCCCGTCGTAATCCTCATTTCTGGAGCCTGCAGCTCACCGCAGCAATCTTGAATTTTGCCCTTGCTAATTAGAAAAGCGGAATGAAAATAATGCCGAACTGTTACCGAAACGGGGGCGAACGCCGGCAGGAGCCGGGCCGGGCCGGCAGGGTGGCATCGCCGTGGCCGGGAATGGCTGTGCCCGCACCGGGGAACCGCATTCCCGGGCTCCCCGCGCCACTACCCACGGCAAAGGTGGAGCCCTGCACGACTAACCACGTTAAAAAAAAAAGCCAAGAGAATACGGATTTTAAGAAGTTTCCCGAGACCCACAGGGACTCCTGAGCCTTGCGGTGGACCAAGGACGGTCCGTAATTACAATAATTACTTTCACGGTTTTATTTGATTAGCGGAGTTACCGAGCAGCGGCGCATTATTTAAAGCCCTGCGCCCTTCCAGCTCAGCGCTGAGGTAGAAAGACAGCACTGCAGCATCTCCCCCGGCCGGAGAACCGGCGTATAACCCACCGACAACTTCCCCCACTTAGCCCCCACGATGACCGGCAGGTCGTCGTCCCCCCTCTCCCTCCCTCCCTCCACACCGCCT
>NW_009647731.1:4334910-4348384 GCF_000708025.1 Charadrius vociferus | reverse complement strand
CCTCCGCCCCGGCCGCCCTCCATTGTTGAGGAGATGGACTCTGCAACGCCCAGTGCACCGCTGAGTGTGTGTGGCGGGAATAAAATAAGGTGTATCTGGCAACAATCAATAACCCCCACTCCAAAACCCCCCAAAAAGACCCGTTTCGGAATGAAATTTTGAGCGATTTAAACAGCCTTTGGGGCTGCAAGGCAGCAGAAGGCTTCTCCAGATGGCTGGTGCTGCTGAGGAGAAAGAAGGCGTCTCGCCCCATCCGCGGGGAGAAAAGCGGCCCTGGCTAAAAAAAAAGCTGCACAAAATGCAAAAACTGCCCTCTTTTTTTTTTTTTGGCTTCCTGTGTAATTGTTGTGCTTTGCAGCTGAGAGACTTGGGGCTGTTCAGCCTGGAGAAGAGAAGGCTCCAGGGAGACGTTATAGCCCCTTCCAGTGTCTGAAGAGGGCCTGCAAGAAAGATGGGGAGGGATTTTTCACAATGACATGTAGCAATAGGACGAGGGGTAATGGCTTCAAACTGGAAGAGGGAAGATTTAGATTAGATACCAGGAAGACATTTTTCACTGAGGGTGGCGAGGCACCGGCACAGGTTGCCCAGAGAAGCTGTGGCTGCCCCATCCCTGGAGGTGTTCAAGGCCAGGCTAGCTTTGGGCAACCTGGTCTAGTGGGAGGTGGCCCTACCTATGGCAGGGGCCTGGAGCTAGATGATCTTTAAGGTCCCTTCCAACCTAAACCATTTTAAGATTCTATGAAATCATCTCTGTCTTGGTTCCCCACCCAAAGTTACTGGTTTCTTGGTTTGGGGGCTGGTGAGCTTACACCTGAGCCGTGCTGACCAGCTGTTTGAAGTTACAGAGGCACTGGGTGATGGTTGTCCTTTATATGAAAAAAAGTCTGTATTTTAAGTACATTTTTAATTATTTCTAAAACTCAGAAGTTGTCTAAAATATGCTTGCAAGTCTTAAAGTTCCCTTTGAAATCAGCAATACTACTTACAGGTGTAAAATTACTCGCACAACTAGCTTCATGTAGGTTCGGGGACCAAACCTTTTAATTCTATATACTGCTTGCTTTTAAAGAGCCCCTCGGGGACTGTGATCATGGGGAAATGAACAGGGCTGGAGCAAGGGCAGGGTGAAGACACCACCTGCTCGGGGCTCTCTTCTGATGGAGCCACCAAAGAGGCTGCTGTCACCACACCAGTATAGGAGCTGTACATCTGTCACAGAAAGGTGAGCAAGGCCCCCTGGGACCTAGAGAGGTCTTGGGAGAAAAAAGTGCTTGAGGAACAAAACTATCTGGCCATGGCATATTTGATTTGGTTAGGGAGAGGATGCAGGACATGTTTTCATTTTGCAAATTTATACGCAGCACTGAGATGGCTCCACCTGACTGGACCAGCACTATGGGAACCTGTAGGCACCGGCCAGTAATAATGGGATGAGGTGGTACAGCATCTGTTATTTAGATGTTATAATACAAGACCTCTAACTATCTGGTGGCTGTAGGAAATTAAAAATTACCTTAGGCACAGGAAGAATATATACCTACATGAGGAGTGTGCTGTGAAAGTTGAAGCAATTGGCGTTCTCCAATTTGCATATTTATTTGGTATAAAACTCATGGAATTAGTAGGGATGTTCCTTGCGTGTTCATCCCCTTTTTTATTTCCTTCTAGAAAAAAATACAGCTGTATCATGTTTTAATAAACTTTTAACCTGTAAAGGCCAAGAAATGACAAATTTTAGGTGTGGTTTTGAAAGTGAGGGGGATACCGCAATGAAATCAGTGGATTGGGACTTCTGTGCTCTGGTCCAGACAACTGCTTGGCTGGAGGTGGTGCTGACCCAAGAACAATTGGGTATGAACTGGCCACACACAAATTTAAGCTGGAAATTAGAGGAGGCTTGTTAACCATTAGAGCAATGAAATTCCACCTTTTCCAGGGGGAGTATTGGGAATGGAAAAATCTCACTGCTTTTGAGATGAAGTTTATTAAAGTCATTATATGATGCATTGTCTGCAACAGCAGGGGACAGACTTGATGTCTCAGGAGCTTGATTTGAGTGCGGAGGTGCTGCGTGACATTGAACACACACGTTGAGATTTGAATTTCAGAGGCAGCAGTTGTTTATCCCAGCAGAATGCTTTCAGGCATGTAAAGATGCCTTTCGTGTTTATTGTAGGGTGAGTTTTCTTCTCCTGGGCATGTGGATGAGTTTTACTTTAGTCCTGGAAAGATTATGGAGATGACAAGTCCTCGTGATTCAGGCCATATATGGATTACAAGCAGGATCAAGAAGAAACTTTCCTGCATGGGAGACACTTCTCCCAGTAGTTCTGGAGGTTTTGTTCCCTCCTTCAAAACAACTGCCAGGTGCTGCTGGAGAGTTACTGGCTTCGGCCAGTTCTAGTTAGGCAGGTCTCCGTGCTGCAGCTCCTCAAGCAGCAAATGGAGATCTCTGCCTGTGCTGCCAGCCTGCAGGTTCCCGCAGTGCCTGGGGGCCGCTGCATAGACACCCTTCTGTGGAGTAGAAGAAGTAACATCTGGAGCAGGGAGGACAGATAATAGCCAGGACTGGTCTTTTGGGGTTAGACTGTAGCTTAGTATTAAAAGAAAAACACCATAACAAGTGAAACCAAACCCACAGTAAGCTACCACGGCATTGCATTTTTGGAGCGTGGATGCTCAGACATAGATCCAGCTCTGTTACTCTCTCTGGACCTCACAGCGTTGCTCCCTGTCTGCCATGTCAACGAAACCTTCTCTCTGTACGTTTCCTGCTAACTACTTTGCAATAAATCCACACAACAGGTAAAGTGTTTCCTTTTTGAGTACCCGATCTGGCAGAAATACTTTGCCACTTTACACAGTACTGCAGCCTTTTCACCCTCTGTAAAGCCATGTGTCTAATCAGTGGACCTAGCTGAGCTACTCATTAGAAACTTGGCCAAACCACAAACATTTGTTTCCTTGCTTTATGCCAAACTCTGAGAAAGGAGGAGGGAGTGGCATGGAGCTCATGTTAATGAGTTCTTCGTTCCCCACAGAGAGATAATCAGAGCACTGCTCAGAGATTCATCAAGATTTTTTATTAGCACTTTAATGACCTACATGTTGGGTTTTTTTTTTAAGGAGTTACTTCAGCTAAGAGCTAGATAATTCCTCATGCAGCTGTGGTTTGGGAAGCAGCTCAGGGGACGTGCATGCCAAATTACTTTAGCTCTAGTTAAAAAAAACATATATACCACGAGGTTTCCTGGGTGCCTCCTTTTTCAATCAAGGGCATAATGTCCTCAATCCGTCTCTTCTGGGTTATGTGTGGGGGGTTTCGGTTTCTTTTGCAGTCTGTGCAGCTTCAAGAGCCATACAGCAAAACACAAAACACTGGTGGTACTGCATGTTCCCCGCAGACAAAGGACCGTAACAGCTCCCTGACCCTGGTCACTCCGGGAGGCAGGCTCCCTCGGGAGCGATGAAAGGCATTTCCAGGGACCAGCACTGGTCCTACAGAGAACTTCAGCTGGCTGTACGAGGAACAAAGTTTCTAAATGCTGAGGGCTGGAGCCTTTTCCACACTGCTGCAGTGTGAACCTCTAGCCCTGCTACGGAGTCTGTGGCCCCGTGCATGTGGTGGGAGACCTCACTGCAGCCATCTATACGTTATGGTGAGAGCTGATGGCAAGAGAGTAGTCTCACGGGCTTAGCGGAGGCTGTTCCGAAATTACCCAAAATTCAGTATTTGCAGCTCTCCTTCCCATAAGGAACCACCATGGTGGTGGTCAGTAACGGCAGCTGCTCTGGAGTCCCGTTGGTTTAAAAGGGAGAGAGCCCCTGGAGTTTTGCTGTCACTTAGGAGGGCCATCGGCTGGAAAATGCTGCGCGATCTCTTCCCATGCCTCCCCCGCTCCCCAGTGGCCAGATTTCCTTCTGGTCTTCTGGAGACAGCTGTGAGAATATATACATTAAAGACAGGGATGTAGTCAAATACTGCAGGATAACTGGGGTTATGAGAGTATTATAAAGGAATACTATTTACTTTTTCCTGAATCAAACCCCAAGTGTTTCCTGTCAGACCTCAGTACAATGGCATACGAATGTACAGTCCATTACGTTCACATTTCCTCCAAACAGCCGTCTCTTTCCTTCGAACACAGAGGACAGGAAAGAATGCTTTCTGCCCCCACTCGTGTCTCTCAACTGGCTTTATCTCATTTGAAAAGTGATTTGAGACATTCAGCATTTGCTGTCTTCTGTAGTTTGCCTCCCTTCTTATGCCTACTGCCTCAGGATGGGAGAGGTTGTAAATACGGAGGAATTCCTTTGAAATCAAAGAGAGCTTCACTGGGGTAACATCAGCATGAATGGAAGCAAAATGAGGTCTGTGGGGAATAAAATGCTAAGGCTGGGGAAGAAGAAAATCAAGATTCACAGCACTAGTCCAGAAGAATAGTAGTTCGTATCATATAAAAACCCCATAGTTCTCATTTCCTCCTTATCCCTTCAGGACAGGAAAGAACATCCTGCTCTTCTAATATGAGCAAAATACAAGTTATTTTTGGAAGCAAAAACTCATGTTCTGAGCACATTTTTAAAAAGACATCTCTAATCTGTGATTCTGATGATGCGTTTGGAGCACAGCACATCCTTTTGCATCAAGAAATCCACATTTGTCGGGTCAGCACCATCTACACTTGGGCAAAAGGTTTATGTTGGTTGAACAAGTTGGAAATTCTTTGTCATCACATTAACTGTGACTTGAAGCTGAACTGCCACCTCTGTCACCTGACCCACACCTCCTGGGAAGCCCAATACAACTGCCTGGGGGAGAGGAGCATGGAAGTATGGGAGCGTAAGGTCATGGGCTGGGGGATGTGAATAGTGATTCAGTAGCTCTGAAAAAGGCTTTCTGTACCTATCCTGGACTCCGGGGTAAGCTTCCAGTTTCTTCTTCGCTATCCCAAGACAAACTGGACATAGGACAAAGCTAGAGTCACCCCCTGCCCTCAGTGGTGATGTATCTTTGCACGCTGTGCTTGTTGTTCTAACTCTGGACCTGCAGAGGAGCATGTGGAGTAATTTCCTGGACAAAAGTTTTGAAGTTCAGAGCATCAAGTCAAATTCAGGGCCTTTTGGGCAAACTCTTGCTTTTTGTATTTGATGGATCACTTAAAAGGACAACACAGAGATGAAATCAGCCTCAAATTTGTTAATATGCATAAACAATATTAATTCACAAATAATGTTTGATTTGGGATCCTGCATAGGTAACTGTTACTCCCAAACCCTCTTTTGAAGCAAATAAGATCGAAGAACATATGTTAGCACAATCTCTAACAATAAAGATAAACAAATTGTAGAGGAGTTAATCATTTACCAATTCAGGATTAACAAACGGCAAATGTACTACAAAAAGAGTTCCACTTTCCCTTTAAAAACCATTCATAGAGTATAAGATTTTAGCTCCTCTCAGTGTCAAGGGCCCCAAATACCTAAGCAGACTCTTGGGAATGACCTCATCTGTAGTTTCTGAGTGTATTCCCAAGGATGTGTAATGCTAGGAACGGCCGGATCGAAAGCCAGGGGGGCAGGAGTTCGCTGCCCCAGCGCGGCAGGGCTCCCCAAAGAGCTGCAGGGGCCAGCAGCGCCTGCACGGAGCTCACTGGCGCTCGCTGGCAGCGTGCAAGCGTGTGCTCAGCGCAGTGTCCTGTCGCCGCAGCCATCGAGAGCACGCTTAAAAAAAATCCATCCAGAGATATTCCTATGAAGTCAGTGGATTACTCACATACTTAAAGCACTGATTTCCCTGGCGGGACAAACTGCGTTCAGTGGTTTTCGTACTAAAGGACGTGAGATTTCTTCTGCTGACTGTCTCGGTTTGTTCTCAGACAGGAAGCGGAGAAGGGCAGCAGGACCGATGATCGGCTCTGTGCAAACAGACACTGGAAACTCAAAACAAATCAGTTGCAGAGGTATGTGGATAGTGTGCGAGAGAAAAACCTTTGCTTGTCTTTGCCTGGCAAATCCTGGTCATTCTTCAGAATGTGTTTTAACCAGCTCTAAGTCTGTCTCTTTCCCTTTTCCCTGCTGATGACTTACAATAAATTGCAAAGTCAGTGGTTTTAACTGGGGGGTGTCTGAACTCTCTGGGACGCCGCAGGGGAAAGATAAATGAATCTACACAGCAGACTTAAGTGCCACAGCTGTTTTGCTAAGGGAGATAAGGAAACTGCGGAGGAGTAAAAGCAAAAATTCCCTTTAACAACAGTAATGTGTAATTCTACATGCCATCACTTACATGCTAGAAAATAATACACAGATCCACTATCTAAGTAGAGTTCTGACTGTGTGTTACACAGCAGAAGAAGCAGCTCAGACTACTGTGCAGAGAACAGACCTTGAATTGTCTAAAGATAGATGGTGAAAAGATATCAAACATAACAGAGTTCCCTAGGCTTCACCAGAGCGGGAGATACATCAGTACAAATTGAGTCTCTGGCCCCCTGTAGCTCTGCAAATCATCAAAAAAGACATTAATGTCATTAGCAAAACCAACAAACGTGCCTATACTTATTACTTGTTTGTAATAAGATTTGGCTAGTGTATAATTAGCAGGCTGCAGAAGTCTTTTATGACCTCTGAGAACAGTCTCTCTGCCATGCTGAGGTTCACCGGAAAATTCCCGTTCTTTCCATGTAGCTACAACTTCCCCATCAGTTTCTACCCCTTCAGATGGACTGACATTAGCATATGCAACATGTCATAGAAATCCACGTGAACTATATATATATACACATGCACACGCATTAGTTTGGTTTGATTATTTGTTCTACAAGGATAGTCTTTGATCAGGAATGCTTGTTTCCCAAGAGGCAATAACACTCTTCTGCCAAGCAGGACAGTGAGTTATGTTGTGGATTTGTGGTACATACACACAGGATTACCCATTAGCTGGCTTGAACACATCTCATTGTGTATGGTTGATCGAGCTCGTTCTCTGTTCTTCTGCTGGGATACTTTTTCTCAAGGCTTAAGGATGGCTGTAGCAAATTATTTAAACATGTGCCTAAGGATATGCGCGGCCCAAGGGAGGCTGGAATGAGACACATCCTCATGTAACTGCTGAACTGGGGTGCTGATTTGGATCCCAGTGTCAAAAATATGAATTGGGTGTCAGCAAATGGCACCGAACAAGACTCCAATTTGTGCCACCACTTCGCAGAAGGCTGGGGAGACTTCGGTCTTAAGTATAAACTTGGATGGTGCTGGATGAGAAAACAGCACAAATTAAAGCAGATGAGAACGGCGGTGTTGGAGTTGGCCCTCTGTCAAGCCAAACTGCAGTGACGGATCCAGCATCCTGCCCGGCTTTTGGGTAGGAAACCAGCTCCAGACCTTGCAACTCTGCTCCGTTTTTCTACAATCAGGGGGCTTTTCAAAGCTGTTGAACATATACATGAGAACCGGCTGTTTTGCTTCCTTTTCCAACACCAGAGGTGTAAAGAGGCCAGCATGCAGCCAAGAAATGGGGCTCTGAGTCAGCTGGGAGTCTCTGAGCATCTGACTGATACCCTTAGTCGGATCAAGCACTCCAGCTGCTGGGGCCAGGACCGGGTGCTGCTGCTGGGGGTCAGGTCTCAGGGAAACGGCTCAGTTAATGGTGTCCTCTGAAGCTCAGATTAGTGACACAGGTGCTTTGGAAACCCATCGGGGAGGGACCTGTTTCATGATCCACATTCCATCACTCGCACCGGTGCTGTGCTCCCCACGCTTTGAGAAAGCTGCTCTTGGTTTACAAAATGTGTAACTCAGACCTTGCCTCTCTGCCCTGCGAGCAGGCGCTTGGGACGGCGACGTGCTAGAGCTGCGAGAGTGGTTCCTCCCTATCTCATAAACGAACAATACGGTCCCTTCACTTGTGATGTTGTTATCAATGATTCAAAATGAGATAGCAAAAATACTTTCCATGCTGTGTAACTAACTTCCTAGCAGAGAGATCCAGCTGCAGATATGATACACTCTGGTGCTTTCACGGATTATCAGTGTAATTTTGGACGATAACGGAAAGATAACACTGAGTGTTTAAAAAAAACCCACCAAAACAACAGATGTAATAAAATGGGACTGTAGTTCTGTCACTGCTACAAACTTTGTGTATGAACATGGGCAGGTCTTCGGGAGGAAACATCAAATTTGCATCCCCATATTTGAGAGTCCAAGTTTTCAGATGTCCTGATGGACTTAATATATTCTTTCAAATCACAGTGCAGCAGGTGTTGCCATAATTCATAACCTCTCTTCCACTTGGGTGTTTGTTTTCCCAACCCTTGACTGAAGTGTCCCGAGCCACTGATTTCTCCAACTGATTCCAGTACTTTGTGCTTCTGTTTCGAAGCCTGCTAGCAGGCAGGCAACACCAGCAGCTTCACTTGCAGAGTCCTGGTTTGTGGTGAACTTTCATTTCTCTCAAACAAAGTAAAACTGGTGATTCAAGACTAATGAACTGCTGTGAATACTCTGCGTTATCAGAGGAAATAGTTGGAGGCTGAAGTCTTGGTCCCTAACAAGTCTTTGCGAGGATATTAACGTGTCTTGCCAACACCTAGTAATTCCCTCGCAGCCAATATAACATTCCTCAGAGGCCATAAGGCAAGACTGGAAAAGGGGATCATGTGGCTTGGTCCAAGCTGAATTAGCTTCTTCAGAGAAACACCCTGAGCATGTGACTTCTTTGCAGACACAGATCTAAGGTAACAAAACCCACCAGACTTCGGTGAATCCATTCAAGACATCTATTGTCAGGATGTGTCATGTAAGAAAGAGCAATAGATTTTCAAAAAGGAAATTAAAAACTGCCCATACTATGCGATATTCTTAGGAAAACAAGTAGCCTTGCTGATCGGGGTTAAAAAAAAAAGAATTGGGGAAGAGGATATTGCACAGCTATGACTGTATTTTGTTTGCCTGCTCTCCTGTGAGAAAAGTGTCAGGAGAAGAAAAACAGAGAAAAGCTAAGTGTATTCCCTGCAATGTAACTGATTATGCAAAACACTGTCCTTCTGGGAGCTGCCTACAGGAGGTTAAACCTGACTTTCAGAAGATGAACAGCGGGTTTTCAATTATGGCATTTGAGACCTCTGGAGTGGGGATTATGAGAAGATAGTATAAATCAGATGGCCCTTTTAAGACGTGCTTTTTATTCAGCAGCAGGACGAGCCCTCAGACTGGTACTCGTGCAGGCACTCAAGGTATGTACAGTAAAGGGCAGTACAAAGATCCCCCAAACAGGCTCCAGGAGCGGTGGTGCATGGTTTGGGCTGGGGGTTGGGGGGCAGTGCCTTGGCTTCCGGGGTGTCACCATCCCTGTGCCCCTGCTAAAATGCCGTGCAGCTAATTAGCTGTGGGAGTAGCCTTGCTGCCTGCTAGTTTGGTTGCCTCTGTGCCACATGCCTTTGCTGAGCGATTTCCTCAGCCTGAAGGGCAACGCGAATTTTACCAGCAGCTTCAGTGAAAACAGGCCAGCAGGCAGTGCTTTGCATCTCCTACGCTAAGGATCTTTACTTGGTTCACCACTCATTGTTCTGACAGTTGTCTCATTTATTCACTTTTTACATCAAAATCCATTCCTCTAAAGCTTATGTTCAGCCTTAAGCTTCAGCATGTGCTAATAGCATTAATCACTCTGGAAATAGCTCTGTCTACTCTACTATCAGTAGCTATCTTGATGACACACTGTCCCAGCTCCACATTGCTTTCCTGCTCTCTGGGGGTGGCTCTCCAGCTACTAAATAGGTGCACGGCAGGGGAGAGGGGTAGCAGGCAGAAGAAAGCAGAGGGGGATGCCCTTGGGTTGTGCCCCCGTGTTTCAGAGTGCGTGCCAAGGTGCACTTAGCTGTGGTGTGATTCAGCAGTGGTTTCCTCTGGGGGGGGTCTGAGCTTCCCCTCTGCATCCCATCTGTCCTGGAGGAGCCATCAGACAACATGCTCGGGGTGGTAAAGATGGTCTAGAAACCTTCCAAGAAGGGTCCTACCGTCACAGGCGTCAAGGGCAGATGGGACCTGCAGATAGGAGAGCCAGGTCTTGGAAATGCTCTGGGATCCTGCAGATCAAGTAAGTGTCGATGTTGCTGCACGACCTGTCCATATGGTTTTGCCTTTTTACTAGCCAGACTTCTGTGTGTACATCTCTTCAGAAAAAGGAAGGATATTCTGGATGGCTTTGAAATCTCCTCCTGGATATATTAAGAAGTAACACCATGTGTGGAATCACCAGCAGAGAAATTCAACTACAACTAAAAATAGTTTCCTTTTGCTTTCTTATTAAAACAAAAAATGCTAATGCCCGATTCTGGGATTCTCATGTTTCTTTATCTAATGGACAGTCTTCAAATAAAAGCATCCTCTGGGGCAATGTCATGTTCCCTTCACAATTGCCTCAACCAGATTTTCTCTTCTTGCTGATCATATAATATCTCACAGCTAGCTATGGCGACTGTGGAAAAATGCCAGTAACAGTAGTAAGGTTGCAAGTAATACATTGCTCGCTTCTTTGAATATGATTTAGCTGCTGAAAAACAAATGATGGTTCCAAGCATATGACCAGTCACCTGCCTGCTTCCCAGCCCGTGGCTTAAGAACTTCAAATTAGTACAAAAATATTTGACAGTTAATAAAAAGCCTCACTTTTATGAAGGTCAGTAGAGATGGCTCTGCCCATGATTGCACACACACACAAAATCCAGTACAGTTGGCAGATCACTTCCCATGTCTTAGCTTCCCATTTTTAAACAGTACAAAGTGCTTGCAGACCTGACAACTTTTCCACCATCCATAGCAGGTGCCAGGGGAACAAATTCCACCATGGGGCATTTAGTGGTCTCAGGTATGTTACTGTATGCTGCTGCTGTAGTGCAAGATGCACATGCTGAAATACTCCTTGAATAGGAAAACGTGAGGTCATTTTTAGCTATCGATAGTCTGTGAAAATTTAAAATGCATGGGATGTAAGTAGGAGTGGATCAGAGTACTGCTATGGTAACTGTTTAAGAAATATTATGCTTTTACTTACAAATCAATAGAAAGTCAACAAGTTCATCGGAGATCGTTGTGTATCTTTTTGAGGTATTTCAGCAGTACTGGCATTTTAGTACCCCAGTATCCCATTGCACATGTCAAAATATTGTATTGATACTTGAAATTAACTTAATTACCTGACTTCTTCAGCATTGATCATCTATTTTGACTCTGTGGTCCTTGGGGTAGTACTTTTCCTTCAACTCAGAGCATACTGTCATCGTTAACTGTGAATCATAGTCAGGAGAGAGTAATCAACTTGCAGCTTCATCTCTTTTCCACTTAACATTTTGTCATGAAGTATGTTTAAAAAGGCTGGAAATGAACATGGAATTGAAAATTAACTGAGCTACTTTATGGTTTTTACTACAGCAGCAACAATACATGCCTCACAGAACAAATTTACCAAGAAAATGATTTTTGCTGTCAACACCATTGGGAAAAAAACAAAGTTCCCATTCAAGTTACATCAGTACTGCCCAAGTTAAACAAATGTAAAAAAATTAGAATTTTGTGATTTTTTTTTTGACTCCCTCCAAAAATGTGGTGCGTTTCTTGCATTACAGGCTAAGACATCCTATTCAGTCACATTGCCTTCTAATCAAACTCTTTCCTTTACCTGTTGCTTGACGTTAACCCGCTGTTCCTTCTCTGCATCCTCTCCTCCATCTCCGTGCTGCCCTTTCCCTTCTGCTGCTGCTGCGCTGTTTAAGTTAACATTACTTTCAAAAGTTCCCTTTTAATCAGAGCGAGCCTGCTGGCACGAGCTGTCAGCAGTATTCATTTCTCTAGGCTCTTGCCTTATGTTGCATTGCCGTGGCAACAAGATTTAGCAGCAAGGCAACAGCCTTGAACTTGTCAGAGTCTGTTGCAACGTGCCGAGCATGTATTACTCTCCGGCACCTTGGGTTGCTATAACAACTACTAACAATAAAACTCATCTCCCAGCTTTAAATACAGGAACTTTTACAGTCTGTTTCCTGGCAGAGCTGCAGCAATATTATGTGAATCCTGGCTCTGCTTGTTTTGTCTTCTTCTTCCTTTTTGCGCGATAGCAGCCTCCAGGAGCGAGGCGCGGCAAGGACCTCGGCCATGGGCGAGCGTGGGCGCTGCCGGTGCCGAGAGCGGGGCTGGGCGAACAAAAGGCCAAGTGACCGCGGGGACAATGCGGGACACAGAGCCCCAGTAGCAAACCCCAAACGCTCCGGACTGCAGGCTGCGCCCGGTGATGCTCAGCGCCTGTCCACACCAGGCTTTCAGCTGTGGCATTTTGGTTTTTCCCCTGCCCCAGCAAAATACACCCTGCACGGCTGGTCAATGGCATCCTGGGGAGGAGGCTGCAGCCATCGGAGAGGCACTTTGGGTCTCTCTCCATGCAAGTGTTTCCTCCCACTCCTGCTAATACTCAGCTGGCATTACTGATGAGAATAAAGGAGCAGTGCTAGCGTGGAGAGACGTGCAAGGGACTGATGATTGTCTCCGTGTCATCCAGCCCGGCTCAGCACAGGTCGTTACGACACAAATGTCCCAAATTAGGTCTGAATCACTGGTGTTAGGTATTAAAAAAAAATCTCTTAACAGAGAAAAAAAATATCTCTTAGCAGAGGCAAGGCTTTCAGTGCCAGATGAGCCCTTTAATTAATGAGGAACATTTTCAGTCAATGAAAATTGAATGAAAATGAACGCAGGGTGAGGATGTAAATTGAGCCAGTGCAGCATCAGGAACCGTGGAAGTTTCCCAGCAGCTCGCCTGCTGCCCTGTCACACCTCCTTCCTGTGGGTTCATTCATGTGGACAGTACAAAGCACTCATCCTTTTCCTGTATGTCACAGCCATGAGTATCTCGTGCAGACCTAACATCATTCTCACTTTTCCATACCACGGGTCATATTTCTTCAAAGGGACAGAATTCATAACCAGTGAGCCGAACAATGGGAAGGCTTGTTTAAGAATAACTCAGGATACAGTACATTACAAGTGCGGTGAGGGATGCAAACAGGAACAGGAAAGAAGCAGCAGATCTTTCCTCCTTTATGAGCAAATCTCAGCTCCTGCAGCCAGGAAGCATTTGCGGTGATACCGCACTTGGGGAGATGCAAAAGGAGGCAGACCTCTACCTGAGCAAACGTCTGTTTGTTTAGACAGATTTTAAAACGTATAAATGGCAATTTTCATTTTCCACAACTGCTGCCAGCCGAAGGACAGTGGTTGCAGGTGGCAGCAATGGTGGGTATAAACCAGGGGTATTTGGCTGGAGGTCTGGTCTCACACTTCTTTCCGGTGATTGCCACCCTGCGGGGCCAGAGGCTGCGATCCCCGAGCACAGAGCACTGCCCAGACCCCACAGGTCTTTTAGAGATGACCCCAAACAGGATCCATGTAGGCAATGATTTCCTGATGATGCTAC
>NW_009647731.1:4332348-4334669 GCF_000708025.1 Charadrius vociferus | reverse complement strand
TCCTGCTGATGCTACCAGAATCAGTCCATGGCAGAAAAGTTGCAGGCAAGGAGCATCCCTGGATATGCACTGTCTTTCTACAGGAACACTTTTCCTGGCTTCATTTGCTCTTTCAGGCTCATGCTATCTCCTGCACAGAGTTTTGAGTAGACGTTGCCCGTACTGAGTTGCTAAGAGCCAAGCAGCTGACGTGACAGGGACGCCCCAGCCCCCAAACTTCTCTGGAGCTCCTCACATTTCATGTGTCATTTGGAAACAAAAATCAGCCCCGCTTCTCTGACTCCTTATCTAGAGTTTTGGTTCCTCAGATAAAAACAACTAATCGAACATAAGGAACCTTTGTTTTAAGGAAAACAACTCATTTGGGAAGCCCAGGGCTCAGTTCTGCAGTTAGATCTTGGAATGGCAGTGCCCGAAGACCTGAAATATCCCAGATGGGGTCTCAGGTGGTCCCAAACCTCTCATGGATAGGGGCTGCAGATCACCCTCCCTTGAGCGTGGGAGTTAAAAAATGTGGCCAGGAACCGAACTAAAGCACTCAAAGAGCCCCGGAGTTTGAAGTAATGTGCAGGGCACGTGCCAGTGCCCAGGTTTGTGCCTGAGTGCTGGCCGCAGCCTGGGACTGCCGCACGGCAACTGCGGGGTTCGCTCCCATAACGCCACTTGCGGGACCTGGCTACATTTTTAAGGTTTACCCTTTCTACGTGGGACACATGTAGAATGTTTAATCCCAAATTTTCTGCTTTGTCCCGTTATCTGAGACAGACGGTAACCCAATACTCCGTGTCTGGACTCCTGCACCCACTGGAATAAACATCTGTTTCTTGTACTGTGATTTGTTTAATATATTGCACAGCACGGGATACCAAATTGTTTCAACACGTTCAGGCCCAAAGGATTTTTTGGCAGGTGAGTGGGCCTCGCTCACAAAGGCTGTGACTTCGAGTGGGATTCGGGGATTGTAAAATGTGGCCTTTATACATATATTTACAAATAAATCTCTACTATACTGCAAATGTTAATTAGAAACAAAATCCATGTCTGGTCCCTCACTGGCAATCCCAGATGCATCTCAAAGGTGTGGCAATGCAAAATGAAATATGTGCCCGGTTGGTAACTGGATTCCTAAGGAAATGAAGTTGTGCACCTTGCCCACATCCATTTGTCCATCACCACTTCCCCAGAGACTCCTGAACCCCTCAAACAGCCCCAGGCAAGCCTGGTGGCAGGACCCACAGTGGCGAGAGAGGAGGAGATGTGCTACTAACACAAGCCCTGGCAGGAGCTCGCAGGAGGGCGAGGGGTTGTCCTTGCCCCTTGTCCCCCGAGGGGACAGGGAGAGGAGCGAGACCTAGCAGCATTATAGAAAGTGGAGGCACTGGATCCAGGCCACGCGTCTGAAGACACCTGGTTCCGTTAGTTTTATTGCTGGAGCAGATAAGGAAACCTTGTGTACTAAAAGTGCTTCCCAGGTGTCAGGCCAAAACACAGGCAGGTCACTGCACCCTGTAAACGTTTGCGCTGGTGAAGACTTTGAGGAAGAATGGCATCATATGAACGGAATAAAAGCCTTTGTCATACAAGAAGCATGATTTTCATATTTAAATATCCATAAGTATATCAAATTCATCAGGTTATACTTCCTTAGCAGCATGGAATTTAATGCAAGCTGAACAAATGATCTCCTAAAGCACTTAACAAAGCACTGGTGACCACCGGGGTCTCTTTTGCATGCATGAGAGCTAGCTTTTCCCATATTTTTTCCTGCTAGAACAGACCAGGGGAAACTAAGAAGTCTTGGAAAACGCCGCCAGGCTCACGTTTCACTTGCAAACAGGCAAGTGCAGGTAAGCAGGGATGTGTGTGCATTGTTTGGTGTGGAAACCGAGCCAGGCAGAGAACTCAGCAAACATTTCATTTTCATCCTTGTCGTTAAAGGTTTACAAGTCCTAACATCTGGTATTTAACTGAAAAGAGCAGACGTGGAAGTACTCGGATATCTACCTGGCCTGCTGCTGCCTCCCTTTCCTTTCCAAATGCAGCTGCTGGGAACCACCCAACCATGATCAGCTTCCAGTGCTGGCTGGATAAATTGTCCTCCCAAGAAAAACTAAGATAAGATCTCTAGATACGCTTGTTCCTTCTCTCCCTGCTATCTTTTCCCCCAAACGCACCATTTGTTGTTGCAGTTTCTAGTTTCAGTGTTTCCAAACACACAAAATTTATTTTAAATGTGATCCAAAAGGACTTGTGCCACGTGTTTGAAACCTCTATTTAACTCAGAGCTGAGAGCTTAAAATAAAAGCAATTTTCTGCTGAAC
>NW_009647731.1:4327177-4332290 GCF_000708025.1 Charadrius vociferus | reverse complement strand
CGGCTGAACCATTCTCAGGCCCTTCCTTGCCTTGGCACGTTACAGCGCTGCTGTTATATACAACCGAAACACTGGTGTTAATTGTTGTTAGGTAATTTTCTAGGGTGGAAATAGGAAGAAAACCGTACTTGGAAGAATTGCTCTCTCCCGCGTGGACACAGGCGTGCCTGTGGGCTGGGAGGATGTGACCTTGACGAGCCAGCGCAGAGGCACGACCGCCACCAAACTCACTGCGGGGCTTTTGTGAGTAAAACAACTTGCACGTGACAGGTTGCAGGACAGCCCCTGCGAAACACAAATACAAGTGGGTTGTTAATTGTCTGGGCAATCCCAGCGCCGTCACGTGGATGGGAAGGGCTGTTTGGCCATGCGCGCAACCTTGTAAAAGCGTGTTTTTCCTCTGCTCTAGGGAAAGTGATTCCCTTCCCTGCCACGGGTCTCCTAAGATGTTCCCTGGCTTGCAAGCAGTGTCGGGGCTGCTGTGAGACCATGGCAATGGGAGAACCCAACAGTACTGGTAGCCCTGGTCCCTGTGGTGGGACAGTGTGGCTGAGAACATCCTTTTGTCTGTCTGGTGTCCAGGTGATGTCCCAAGCCACTGACAAGACATTGCGGTCCAAAAACTCAGCTGTAGCATCCCGTGTCCTCAGCGAGAGCTGTGCAAGTGCTCAGTCCCCTGCTACAAATCTCTGTCTCCTACAGCACTCTGCACCGCAACCAGTGCTTTGGGGGGAAGATAGATGTGTCCCGGTCACAGATTGCTCCCTGGGTTGGCCTCTGACGCTGTGGTCTCACCAAGGTGCCAAACAGCTCCTGCCATGAAAAGGCTGTGGGCTTGTCCTGCGGGCAAGGGGCATCTTGGGAGATTAGACTGCAAAACAGGAGTCTAAATTTCACAGGTGCCCAACAAGAAAAGGTGAATGAAATGAAAGTTACAACTGTAATAAAGGTATCACAGGTATAGGGGGGTTGATAAGATAACGGGTGTTCTTTATGGCTTACTTCCTGGCCTTGATCACTTGATAGGATCAAGATTACAATGGAGTTAATGACTCTGTCACTTGGTCTCAGGGAATTTTGGTTGCTACTTGTGGCCCCTCTCTTTTGTAATCTGATGCAAATACAGTGCTCTAAGAACATAAAAGATAGCCCAATTAGGACAATTTAGTTAAAAGCAAGGTATATTGAAGTGCTTTCCTAGTACATCTTCACAACGAACTTGTACCATTTTAGTTGAGATCAAACAGCTGCTTAGAAAGGACAGTTTCATCTATTTAAGCATTTCAGATTATATATCATAGACAGCCCTGCCTGATAAATTAATTATTAAAGTATTTTACATTATCTACATTGGCAAGTTCATTAGGGCCACCTCAAAGCTTCCCAGAGACCCAAAATGCCCAGGAAACAAGCATCAAACATTTTGGCTTAACCGGAAAGCTCATTCCGCTTTCTCTTATTTAAGTTATTTGTCATGTATTATTCAAATGAAATAAATAGTGCTGCCTCCCACGCTCATCCGGGCAAAGCCTTTAGCAGCAATCCTCTGCTGGCTCGTTCAGCCTGGGCATCCACCAGCCTCCGCATGGACCGTGTCTCAGCACCAGTCCCCCATGCACCCCAGACCCCCCCAGGGCTCATCCGTGGCCTTAACACCGGTCCTGCCGAGTCAGGCCACTGGTGGTACTGGGATTCTCACGGTGTTTAGACCTAGGTCTCCGCAGACAGAAAGGACCAGCCCTCATGGCGCTGTCACACCCCACCTGTAAGGTGGCCGTTTACTGCAGAGGAGTTGTCACGAGCATAATCGGGAGATGTCTGCAAAATGTGTTCTGGCCTGAATACATCTTTTCTTACACGACCATTCCTTTTCTGGAATGAGGTTCCTATGCAGAATACCTATCAGTCTGTCATTATTAATTTTACCAGGAAGGGAAGGAAATTAGTCTAAATTTTAGGGCTCAGTGAGTCAAAACCAGTTAGAAGTCACTTCTGGGTACAGAAGCTTTCACAACATGGCTCTGCAATACCAGGCGCTCAATAGCAACTAAGAAGCTCTTGCAGACATCAATATTTACCCTTCTATTTTCTGCCTCCATTAGCACATTTTTGGGAGATGGGAATGCAGACTTTTTTTTATAACCTTTAACCTATCTTCTTGATCTTGATCAGGAAGACAGAATTGTGACACATTTGGGTCACCAAAATACGTAGTAAGGTGTTTTCAGCAGTGTCTTAATTTATTTCATTTTAAAGTACAGAGATACATCAATACCACATTGATAGTCTGTCCACAGCAGCACTTGTTATTTCTGCCCTGAGCTGGGACCAAATTAGAGAAAACTAATCCAATTCAATCCTCCTGGTTTGCTCCCCTCCTGCCGCAGGGCTGTAGGGTAGCTAGAGGAGGCAGGACAGAGCCGCTCTCACGCTGTAGCAGGTCTCCCTGGACCGGCTCCCGACAGGCAGGATGGCATCTCCAGACCTGGAGGAATTCATGAGGCAAGTTTGATGGAGATGCTGAGCTTTCCCCTGCCCTATCCTTCCCCTGGTATGTGGGGTTCTATGAGCAGCCTGGTTATTTCATGCAGTGGACATTCCCCAAGTCACACTCCCACATAAGAGATGTATTTTCTTTCCTCCCTGTATTTGATTGTCGCTGCTCCCACGGTCCGTTAGCTAACCCAAACTGATTTAATAATGATTCACTGGCAAAAAATAATCAAACAAACAATTTCACTGGCACAGGCATTAAGATTACCTTGCGTTTAGCCCCTGTGCTAAATTCAGCCAAACCGAAAGCCCTGCCGAGCGGGAAGGGAAGGGAAGAGGCCGGGCACCCTTAGCACTGCCCCGGGAAGCCAGCATGGAGCGTGTGGACAAGGCCAAGGGCGGGGGGTCGGAGTCTTCCATTCCCTTGGGTACAACACCCACAAGCCGGGAAGCACGGGGGAGGAAAAGTCCTCCCTGTGGTGCAGCACTACGTTGTGAGCTGGAAAGGCACGTGATGGACGTTTGAAATGCTTCGGACTGATCCATCCCCTTTCCCTGGGCCAGCACAGAGCTCCGGCAGGTGCAGCTCTCCACAACCCTTTATTAAGAGCCACAGCCAAATGCAAAATCTAACCCCGAATTATTATTATGAGTCAGAGGAGGCTGAAAGGACCATTTCACAACCCTGATTGGATTCAGCTGCAGAGTTCGCCACGGGCAAATGATCTCCGTGATCGTCGTGCCAATGTTGCAGTGCTTTTAAAATATCCTGACATGTGCTTTAGTATGAGCATCGCTGGATTCTGGACGGTTTCCAGGAAATGAATCTTCTCAGCAAATATTCTGCAGGGTGAGCATAACGTGGTCTGTAACACAAATGCAAAACACGGCTGTAGTTTAGCCTGAGGGGGACACTGATGTGATGATCTAAATGGGCCTTTCCAGCCCAGACTGCCGGGATTGTATAGGTCACTTTAAAGAGTAATTAGCTTCACCCAGGGAGATTAACGAGGAAAGAAAACTCTTCCTGCTATAACAGCCGTGGTCACCACCTTCCCCCTCCTCTCTCTCCCATCCCTTTTCAGGGACAGCCTGTAGCCCCGGCCCCATCCAACAACCCTTCCCAATCCCGGGATGCTGATCAGGACAGACTGTTTATTCTCTACTGTTGGACTACAAGTTTTGCTGTGCTGCGTTGTGCCCCGGATTTTACTCCAGAAATGTATGAGAGAGCTTCACAATGTGGAGATTGCTGCAGAGGGTGGCAGTCGCCGGCCAGGGCTGGCTGCAGAATTGGGGGGGTGGTGGGGAAGCTGGAATTACTCAGCTTGGAGAACAGTCAGAGAGAAGAGGGAGCCAGACCCTTTCCAGCTGTGCACAGCAAAAGGGCAAGGGGCAAGCTGCAATGAGGAAATTCTGCTTGGATATGAGGAATAAACCATTTTGCTCCAGGGCGGTCAGCACTAGCACGGGCTGCCCAGGGAGCCTCTGCTTCTCTTCTCTTGGAGATGCTCAAAACCCAGCAGGACAGTCCCTAAGCAACCTGCTCTAGCTTTGAAGCTGGCTCAATTTTTAACAGGGGCTTGGACTAGAGACCTCCAAAAGCTTCTTCTCTCCTGAAGTTTTCTACATTTCTCTCATTCTGTTTTTACTTCATGCTTCCCCTGGAAACACATGAATAGTCAGGGAGACCCAGGTGGTTTGGTAAAAGCCTGGCTTGTGTTGGCAGGTCAGATACAGCAGCAAACGTTTGGCAGTTTGTGGGTAAAGCTCTGCAGGCTGCAGCAGTGGTGTAGACTGAGGGAGAGAAAGGAGAAAGGGCACAGTAGCTGCTGGCTGCACTTTTCTCCTCTGGCCAAATGCTATATGGACTGAGGCCCAGGGACTGGTTTCATGAGCTGCCCACATACCCAACAGAGGCTGCTTTCCCAGTGGGATGCCAGGTGTAGCGCCCAGCCTGCACATCTTTATGGGCCGGGTCCGAGCACCATGCACCCAGCCAAACATCTCCTCCCCTACCAAGCCCGCAGGATGTGGGGGATGTCCTGAACTATGATGGGTCCCACCGAGCACCACATTTTCCTCCTCTCTTCCTCCTCTGCAGAGTCACAGTGACAGTGGGTGTGGTGACGAACCCCGCTGAAGAGGGGTGGCTGCAGCAGTGTCACAGCATGGGGGCTGGAGGGTCCCCAGGGTACCGACCGCTGCAAACAAACCCCTCCAGCCTGGACGCAGTCACCGAGCAGTGTTTTTGCTTTTGGTGGTGATCTTTTCGCATTTCTGCAACAGCCCCCTGGTTTTGCCCATAGGGCTGACTCACGGCCCACCCATAAAAGCCTGCCAGGGGCAGGGGGGAGAAGTGGAAAAGTATTTTCATGAGGAAGCATGCATGGCAAACGGCCGGATTTCGAGAGCTGCACTCGCTGCCGTTACAAACACGACCCTCCCCCGAGCCGGTATTTTGGGGGTATTTTATGTCGCGAAGCGGATGGTTCCCGTCCTGCCGAGCCATTTAAGCGAAGCGATGGGACGCCGCCGCGTTCCTTGGGGCACCAAACACCGGCACTTTCCTACGAGACACCACCCCCCTCCCCGCGCCCCGGTCCCGCCCGGGCTCCTT
>NW_009647731.1:4321741-4326838 GCF_000708025.1 Charadrius vociferus | reverse complement strand
CGGCCCTGTCAGTCGGGCCCTGTGCCGGTATCCGGGCCCAGTCAGGGTGTCCGGGCCCTGTGCCGGTATCCGGGCCCAGTCAGGGTGTCCGGGCCCCAGTAGCCCTGTCAGAGCTGTGTGAGGTTGGGAAAGGCCTTTGGTTCAGGGGAGCAGGTCAGGCTGGGGGTTTTTTGGTGAATTTGGGGTGCAGGTGGGGGGGCAAGCGGTGGGGTTTGTGCCGCAGTGGCGTGGCTGTGAGTGTTTGAGCTGTCCTGCATGCGGCCAGGCCAGGCCAGGCCAGAGAGGCCCGTTTTTGAGGTGATGTTGCTGGTTCCTGACAGTGCAAGCTTATGTGCTTATTTTCAACAAGTTTAGTCATAAAGGAGGAAACAAAGAGGAAATTATCGGAAGGATGAGCGTGTCTGAAGCAAACAGGACATAAATGCTCAGGGTGGTCTAACGCAGCAGCAGCAGGCAGACCCAGATGCAGCCTGACCTCCTGGCCTTGCGTCCCTTCTCTGACATGGCACTGACGCACACCTTGATACAGGGTCCCCCTACCCTCGCCATCGAGGGTGCCTGGGATTGCAGCAGCCCGTTGCTCTGTGTGCATGTGGGAGCAGGAGGAGGTGTCTGGTTCCTCTGGCACCATTTTTGTGGTCAATCTTTGCCCCGTGTGTCTGATGGAGATGCTGTTCAGGCGGGATCTGGCCTGGGCTCTTGGAGAACTGAATCCTGTGGTCGGTGTGAGGTGTAGATAGTGTATGTCTAGTCAGTGACAGATCTTGGGATCCAACCTTGGCTGCCATCATGCTGCAGTGGTACTTTGCGTGTTTCTTTTGCTCTGCCTTAGTTTCCCGATCTGTAAAATGGGGTGTGGCTTCTGACAGAATGATTGTGAAAACAAATTGGCATAAAACAGCACATGCTTGCAATATTTAATCATAAGTCTTGACAAGCAAATGCCTGACCCTTGATGTTCCCTGCTCCAGCATGGTTCACCCTTGGTGCATCTCTAATCTTGCCAGTGGAACGTGGTGCTAATGCATTTTCAGCTCTTTGCTGGAGGATGAGAATGTTTTATGGGGGCCAAAGTTTCTGAGCCATTTCAGTTTTGCCCTTTGCTTTCTCAGGCAGAGAGGAGCTTATGAAGGCCAAGCAAAGAGCTGAATGGTATTTTGTGTGAGCAGAGGCAAGAGGCATCCAGACGTGGGGAACTACAGAGGCAGGTAACACAACAATCTGATACTTTTGAAAAAGGTAGGGCAGGGAATGGGACTGTTTCTTGCACTGCTAAATCCACTATCTTCATTTCACCTGTGCTTGGTTTTAATCACTGGAATGATGAAATAATGATAGAGAAGCTGTTTTAACTTTGTAGACGCTTATAATTATGGCCAAGAAAGGAAAGGTCACCTGTTAAAAATTATAGGGGGACCAGAGTAAATGACTACCCAAGGTCTGGGAGAAAATGGCTTCTCATTCTCTGGAAATTGAAGAAAATTTTATTAGAAAGTTCATGGAGGATTTTTTAAAAGTGATTTCTTACACTCTGGGGTTATCTATTTTAGATGTCCTCATTAATATGAGTTTTGTTGCTAATCTAGCTTAGTTGTGGTTTTAATATTGCAAGCAAGTCTTTCAACAGTGAGAGTACTTTTTTAAATGATTTTTTTTTTCTGTCCTTGAGAGAATCTCTCGCTTGCTAAGAAGACCGTGACTTGTCAGCAAGGGGCTTTATTAAAAGGTAAAGCCTTGTTATTCCTTGCCTGTTTTAATGAGACTTTCAGGTTCCTGGATACAAAGCCCAGGTCAAGAAAGGAAGCTGTGTCCTTATGAGTTTGTAGAAAGAGATTCTTTTCTGCTGGCTAGTCGCTATGTTGTTGCTCTCTGTCCTTTGTGTTTTTCCTCTGAACATAAATCAGCAATGTTATAGAATGTTACAGCAGCTCGTTACAGAGGACAGACACAAACAATCACAGTATAATAAAGTTCAGTGTAGCTTGCAAACACTGCATAAAACTATGAAATTTGTCCTAGAAATAAATCTGAGGTGTAATCTAATCCCAGCAAAGTCACTGGAGTCAAGATACCAGTTTGAGGATTTAGTGTAGGGTGCCTTTGGAGCTTGATTTGCTTCTTGTAGTCTGGGTTTTAAAAGACAATGTACCTGTGGGCAGACAGTCAGTCACACACAAACCTGTTGTGCTCTAAACTCCCTGTCATGAGATGTGTGAATGTTGGTCTTGGGTTGAGATTTTCACACCTGAATGCATCAGATCTCGGTTCAGTTCCTGACTTGGTCAAGGCACTGCTGTGTGACCTTGCTCAAATCGTGTCTTCCTATGGCTCGTGAAATGGAGGCGGCTTTTCTGCCTTCCCGTTTGGATGGCGAACATCACAGGGCAGGGACTGTGCTTTGGCATAAGACTGTAATGTCAGTTGGGGCAGTAACTACACCTGGTAGTTACTGAGGTGTAAATAGAATAAGTGCCTGGATAAGCAAAAACTATTTGGGGCTTGCATGCTGTTTGCTTCTCCCATCTATGATCTGTTTGTGGACATGACTGTGAAATGAGCTGTGAAATTAGCTGGTCAGAATAAAATACTGCATAGCATGTTATTGGAGCAGCACAGAGCCCTGGAAAGTGACAGCATTAAAGTTGTAAGATCCCAGCACGTTCTTAAAAATTGTGAAAGGAATGGGTAGAGAACCAGGAAGGGGATTATCCTACTTTGGGCACCCTTTGGAGATGTGAGTGAAGCAAAGATGGAGAGAACCTCTGAAAAGGTTCAGGTTACTTGATTTTCATAGGCTTTCAGGCTAGGCCTCCCCCACAACCTAAACATCCTCTGCAGTCAGCTGGTGTCTTTCACTGCAGCCTTTGCTCATGCCAGCACAGCAGCATGGCCTGATGCACCGCTGTGCGTGGTGCTCACAGCGGGCCCCGGCTGTTGGTGGTTTCCGGGTAGCAAACTGAGAGACTGGTGTTCACTGCAGTGCCAAAGGTATATCCAGTGCACAACCACAGCAGTGGAGGGTGATTGGCCTGTGCCCTTGTTTTCCCCTCTGATCTGCTGTCTTCCATCCAGCCTGTGCCTCACCCCTGCCTGCCTGACACCAGCTGAGATGAGCAGAGCATTTGCCAAAGGTCTTTAGAGAAGGTTCCTTTAAGCCTCCCTAGTTGTCCCCTGGCGGTCACTTGTGAGAGCTCAGTAAGCTGTTCCTACTGTTATAGTTGTGTTCTTGCTAGGTAAACTAATGTGCATCCCAGAGGTAAATATACCCAGTGAATGCATCCTTGTTTATGTCCTTGGGAGCAGATTTCTTTTGTCTGAGTTAATCTGGTCATCAATCCACTACAAAATCCTGGGCTATGGTGAAACTTTTAAAAATTGTTTTCTTAACTGGTCTGTTTCTGTGTTCCTGACATGCATGGCTTGCTCGTCTAACAACCTGTGCTCCTGTGGCATATAAGACACAGTATCTCTATCCCCAGAGTGAAAGGACTGAAAGTTTCTTGCTGTGCACGTGATGGGTGGGGTTTCTTGTAATCTGTGCATACTTAGGACCTTTAACATCCCATGCCAAGACTTTTCCTGATTGTTATATCTGAGGTGCTCTGGTTCCTAGCCTGTCGACGTGCAAGAAGGGCTGGCAGGTGTGTTATGCTCGTGTGTATCACCACTGGGCGTGCCAGTCAGTCACCAGGTGGGTAATGTCCTTTACAGGATAGACCAGCTTTGACTCTCTGGCCTCAACCTGATCCCTCATTCGCAAGGAACATGAGTGAGGTGACAAGACAGGAGAAATTCTGGGCTGAGAGCGGTGACATTGTCACAGTCGTCCTCAAGGGGAGTTTCCAGTGGTGACAGCCTCCAGCCTGTGCACGTGAGTGGCCTGGGATGGCTGGAGAAGCTCTGAAGTTTTGTGCTTTGTTTTAGTTGCAGGTAGGAAGATGAGTCCAAAAATTACAACGGAGCTGCTGAAGCAACTGCGTCAGGTAATGAAGAGTCCCAAGTATGTCCAGGAGCCTGTCCAAGCCTACATTGTGCCCTCTGGAGATGCCCATCAGGTATGCATGGATGGATTATGGAAATGACTGGACTTCCCTTCCCTGCAAAAAAATACAAGCCAGGGATAACTAAAATCATCCTTCATTCACTTGCTTTAATGGTTCTAGTATAAAAGCCAGGGTAACCTGAGAAACATCGTGTTGGAAAAAGTTTCTGGAGTCTGTTCAGGAGACTGAGGCTTTTACGTTCTTGTAACAAATCAGTGTTGATGTTCCACCAGCAACATCTCATCAGATTGTCTCCAGGGAGCTCACACTGCAGAAAAGGGAGCTTGCCAGAGCACTTGCTGTCACCATCCTGGCTGTTGGGATGAATGGATTTATTGGGGGAGGAAAAAGCATTATCTGGGCTTTAGTTTCTCCATTAGCACCTCCCGATCAACACATACTCTTAAGTGAGGTGGCGAAGGATTAGTTGCAGAACTTTCCCTTTGCTAGATCCAGTTCTTGCTGGAATTTGCTGCCTTGTGCTAAAGCCCTTCAGATCCCACTCAGAGGGGCCTTTGGAGAGGCAGGGAAGGAACAGGCCACAATGACACTTCCCTTTCAATGCTGCTCTGCGTCAGCTTGTTCTGTGCCCTAAAGACAGGAGAGGAGTCTGGGCCCAGGATGGTAACCCATGGTGGTAACTGTGTTGTGTGCTGCTTCCACCGTTAAGATTTTTGTACTCTGTGACATCAACTCTAAATTGCTGAACTGCCTTTTATCTCCCCTGCCTGCTCATATGCTAGTTTCATTCTTCTCTCTGCTCTGTTAGGAGACCCAAGGACTGCCAAGGGTTTTTCCCTCCTCAGCCATTTTCAGGAAACAAAAGACCTGAAGCTTTCCTGGCTCGTACTCAAAGCTCTCTTTTACCCCAGGATGCATGAGAGCGAAAGGCAACTGAATCGGAACCTTTGCCCTTGACTTGGCACTGGGGTGAGCTGGGCCCAGACATGCCTGTGCCCTGGGACTGTATATGCAGCATCAGGTTTCTTCCTAGGGAGATCCAAACTTGGGCAGGTAGAGGGAAGGCGTTTTCTGCAGCTGCTATTGTCTGCTG
>NW_009647731.1:4296523-4321548 GCF_000708025.1 Charadrius vociferus | reverse complement strand
AGCCTCAAGCTGCCTCTGTCCATATATAACTCTGGTTTCATTTTGCTAGACGTTAAATGCTGTCATGTGAGTTGAAGAATGTGACCCTCAGGACTTCTGGATTTTTCTGTTGCTCTCTTTCCTTGACAGAGTGCAGTTAAGCAGAGAACCCCATGTTGCTATTTCCTGCTGGGCGAGTTGGTCAGGTTTCTCTGCAGAGCGACTCTATCTGGATGGAAACGATTACTAAAAGCTGCGGATTCTGGCGCCTCCTGACTAGCTAGTGCAGGATTTTGTCTGTGAGGTTTGGGAATTGGTGCAATTCTAGGCATTGGCGGAAACCTGTTGATCCCAGAACAGACTTACTGATTCCAGGTAAATTGTGATGAGCTGAGATTTGCAGCTTCCCCATGTTCCCAGCCAGGGTTTGTTTCCTGTACACAAATAAGAACTTTACAGCCCTGCAGTCAGATTTTGCTCTAAGGCAGCTCCCTCCGTGACTCAGAAGACTGTGGTTTAATGATACCCAAGCTTTTGGTGGCTTGAGCCATTTCCTTCCCACAGCCCAAGCTACTTGTTGCTCTTCCTTGCCTCTCTCAGCTGTTCCTGAGGCTGTCCTGGGATCCACATCAGAGAACATGTCAACAAAGAGGGCTTTCCCTCCTGTGGTGTTGACACAGGGTTTAGATTGGGGGAAACTTTATTCCCTTCTAGGTTGCAAAGGAACCCCTAGATTGGACTGATGCTGATATGCCATGATGCTGCAACTTGCTGACTAATTTCTCTTTGTAACACTGGGAATGTTTGAGCTCTGAACTCTGTGATGCTTTTAATGTTGGTTTCCCTGCCAAGGCTAGAAGGCTTAGGTTATAATACTGCCAGGAGGCTTGCCACCAGTTGTATCCTTTGCTTTCCATGATTAGTTGTGTAAGGAGCTGAAAGACTTGCAGAGCTTCTCAAACACAGCTGGCTTTGACTCTGGCTTAACTGAGGCTGCTAATACCTTGGATTTGTGGCTCTTGCAGCCATCCCTGGATATTGGCTGCTTTGATTTTTGAAACTTGATGCTGGTGATAAGAAATGGGCTGTTTCCTTGGGAACCTGAGTGGTCCAAAGGCTGGTGTGAAAGGAGGGCAGTCCCAGCCAAAAGTGGGCTGAAGTCCAAACAAAGAGCCCCACTTCCTTTCATGAATGATGAGTGGAACTTGTCGCTGGGGGTGTTGAAGGAACATGAAGGGGTGAAATGGCATGTGTTTGGGAATGAGGCATCTAGGTCCTTTGTGGTTCGGTTAAAAATGCTGGTCTGAGCTTTTGGGGTGTTGCAGTGGTAAATGCAGGATCCATTTTTATGTTGAGTTGCCCAACTCCATTGAATTTGGAGTTTGCCCATATAGGAACATTCAGATATTGGAGGAGCTTTCTTCTTAATGGGAGGGAATGATATTTGGATTAGAGCTTGGGTTTGAAGCCAGTCACAGCTTAACTGGAGCTGGCTTCCGCCCCCAGGCCTTGACTCAGTGAAAACAAATTTGGTCAGATCTGGCTGGTCTTCCACATCAAGGAAGCACCTGCCCAGCTGAGGGCCCCATGTTTGGGTTGGCGGAGATGCTGTCTTCTGCTCAGGGCTGTCTCCTCTGACACACACTTATTCAGTGCCAAGAAATCAGCAGAGTTATAAAGCAAGAGAGGAGACGGCTTGTGCACAGGTTACACTGACCTGTTCCAGATCTTACCAATGTAGTTAGGTTTTTGGCAGTGAATTCCGACCTCCCTCCAAGTACACAGCAGTGTTTGTTCCTTACTGGCGTCAGTGTCATAGCTCTAAGGGCAGTGAGCTGCACTTTTCGTTGCTGATCTTGGTTGACATCAGAATAGAATAAGCTTTAACATGTTAATGGCCCAACCATGCAGGCTCTGGTGATAAGCATCTGTGATTTTTTTTGGCTTCTTCCTGGCTTAGCTGAAGGTTTCTGTGTTGCAGCCCTCAGTTTTGTCTGTTTGTCAAGGACTGACAGGTGTAGGGGAAAGCAGAAGTGAAAGGCCTGAGGAGGGCCAGGTTGAAGGCCATCAGAGCTGCAAGACAAGCCCCAGGGAACACCTTGTTCTGACTGTGCTGTGGCCTGTACTTTGTGTGGCGTACGCAGGTGTTCCCCTTGTAATTTTAGCTTATGCATAACATGGGTTCATCTTTGCACAGTAGGGGTTGCTGCATGGAACAGAACAGGTGGGTGTGCAAGAATTCAGGCTGACAGATGAATGAACTGTCGTCTTCTCCAGATCCCTCGTAGTCCCTTTTAAAGCCCATCTGCTCATTGTAAACTCTTAAAACATTCCCTGGATTTGTCTGTGAATGGGACAGCATGAGATATTTCCCACTCAGTCAAGGTCTTTGTTAGTTTAGGTCAGCTTTTACCAGATCTAAAACTGATAGACTTTTTTTTTCTTTCATTGTAGATGAATTTTTTTTTTAAAACTTATTTCAATCCATTTCACTGTTCTGTGCTGTTAATGCAGCTAGCTCGGTGTTGACCCTTCCTATGAATGTGAGATTGCACAAGCAAACTAGCCTATAGTCTCTGCTGGGCTGGTCAAGAGAAAAGGAAGAGAAATCACTGATCTGATTTGGGCTGTACTTAGTGATACGATCCACAACGGGATATTTCCAGCATCCCCTTCAGTCATCAGACCCTGGGACATGGTGTCCCAGCTTTGAGCTGAGAAGCGTAGGAGAGGGAGAGTTGGAGCAGTCAACAGACTGAATAGTCGTTAGGAAATGTTGAAATGGGGAATCCTTCTTAGGTCCGGCATCACCCTGCCTTTATATTCTGTCCTGCTGCTGTGGGAAATGGGCACTTGATTCTGTTCCCAGAACAACTTTGACCTCTCTGTCTGCTGATGCCTCTGTCATTATTTTAAAAGGGGTTAGTAGTGATGGTGGTGCTGTGGTGTGCTGAGGCAAATTCACCCTGTCAGCTAGAGGTGTGCAGAGAGCAGTCATCCCTTTTTGGGGTGGGTATTCTGACCCCTGTCCTCCCCATAGCTGCTGAATATGTCACAGCCCTGTGGGGTCTGTGGGGCTGGACAGAAAGAGGTACAGGCAACTGGTCTGACTCAGAGATGAGGGCACCTGTGGTGTCAATACCCACCCTATTTCTGCCAACTTTCATTAGTGGTTGGATAAAACAGGATTTCTTGGGAGCATAACCCAGGGAACTTCCCTGGCAATCAGGAGCAAAAGCTACTGAGCCAGATCTTCTGTTGGACCATGGGTTTTGCTGTCCCAAGGCTCAGTTTCAAAACATTAGTGGTGAGTGATTGGTAGCTGCTGCCTAGGGTGTCTCCCAGGAGGGGAGAGACATAGCTGTTCTGGAGGGGTTTTGACTGTGGGGTGATTGGGAGCAGAAATAAGTTGTTAGTCCCAGGTGCTGTGATTTGTGCTCTCACTCACTCCTGTGCGTTGAGCCCTCTGCATTCTTTAGAACAGTGAAGAGTAACAGATTTGAAGGGAGTATTTTCTAACAGTCAGGTGATTTAAAAATAGCCCTGGCCGGAGGCAGGGAAATGCAGTATTTATCACAGTAGGAACTCAAACCACCTGAAGATTGGGCTGTGATTTCTCATCTCAGTCCCCAAAGTTTTTCTTTTTGCACAGCACAGCTGGGGACAGAGAAACTTTATGGGCGGAGGAACAGACTTTGGTTTCAGACCATTTGTAAGGTACAAATCCAGGGGTTTTGCAGCTCAAACATCGGTGCTGTCAGCCTGGATTAAGCTGACTTGCTGAGTTGCACTAGTTAATTAACTGGCCAACTCAGCAGTTCTGACCTCCGAACTTGCCAGAATGGGATCCCATAAAAATGGTGTGTGGGCCATTTCAAGGTACAATTGTTCTTTTAATTTTGGCAGCTCCTGTGGATGTTGGGTATCTGTGCATTCTCAGGCTCTTCTGTAGTGCTGCCAACAGATGTGTCCTCAAACACAGGTTGTGATGGGTATGAGATGAGGATGGACTAGTAGTCTTTGATTCCCTCTCACCCACCAAACCACGGTCAGGTGGTTTCTGGTGTAGTTGGATTTTGAGTAGGCAAGGAAGAAGTGAGAGGATCAGCATCTAATTATGAAAGGTACTAAGGGTTAAAAGTTTTTACAGTTTTATCACCTTGATGATTTTCTTTCAATGTCATTGTGGAAAAGAAAGTTTTAAAGGAATTCTTATAAATGCCAGTGAGGGGACTTCACTGGAGATAGTGGGTTTTACAGATTTTATGCGCTGATTACTCTGGTCTCCAAGATCAAGGGGTGCTTCTGGTTTCTCTTCCTTTCACATTGCAGCTTCAAAGGCAGCATTTGTTTGTTGCCCAAAGGGGAGGCTGAGTGTGAAATAAACATCTGCAAACTCTGAAGCACTTCAGTGTTTACAGACATTTGTGGGAGAAAAGTGCTGCAGCTTAAAAAAACCCAACCCAGTTGGACATAAATACAATATAATCACAGATGATTAAATGTTCCAGTGGAGTAGAGCCCAGGATTTTTTAACTCATTTCTTTCTCTCTGTGGCGTCCTTTAGGAGGAAAAGCTTATCAAAGTATTTGTCATCAGCTGACTTTTTTTTTTTTTTTCCCCTGCTGCTATAAATAATTGCTGCCTCTTTTGTTTTCTAGAGCGAGTACATTGCACCCTGCGATTGCAGACGGGCGTTCATCTCTGGGTTTGATGGCTCTGCAGGTACCTTTCCAGAACTTGGGTTCTTTCTACTGTACATAATTCCCCTGTAAAGTAATAGTTTCATTCATGGCATAGAGGCAGGATGGAAAAGAAAACCTATCCAGCTTGTTTGGACCGTTTTCTTCCCATTTCAGCATCTGCAGAATTATGTCTTGGCTACCCGCTGGAATTATGTAATATCAGTGCAATAACAAGTTTTCAGAAAATGTTTGACCCCTGAATGAACTGCTCGTAAAGTAAAATCCTGTTAACTCTTTAATGTGGTGCTTGTAACCTACAGTCATTTCTTTTGATGTGCAGCCAGTACGAACAGATTTCCACATTGCCCGTTTGGGCTGGGTGAATAGTAGATGGACTTTAGCTAGCCTTTCTGTTTGAACAGATCCAGGGCCAGAAACACTGCATTTGGAAACTGAACACTGTGGAAAAGTTTGCTTATCTTGCCGAGACAGGATGTTTTCTTGGCTGTAGGATAGGTCTGTGTTTCAAGAGACGTGGTTTTTACCCTAGCTGTACCCTAAGTTCTGCAACTTACTGTGCCATGTGATTGTTGGAAAGTCGCTTTAGTCTATTGAGGTCTATTTCTCCCTCTAATTGTAAATCCCGTTAATAAATACTGCTACCTATGTGTTTGGAGGGTCCATTCATCAGTTCCTATGAACTACTCTGGGACCTCATGTAGAAGGTGATAAATCCAGGGCTGCGGGCTGCTGTTAATGGGTAACATGAATCCTGTATTAATTTCACGCCTTCTGCATGGCCTCTTCATAACTTTCCTCTCTATTTTGGGCCCTTGTTATGTACTTGGAAGGTCTGTGTTCCCAGCCTAGTGCTCAGTGAATCAGTGAGGTTTCACACAGGGGCTCACCTTGTGTTTCTTGCTCTATCTTTTCAGTCTGAAGCAGCTTAAAATGGGGTTTGTCTTGGGGGAGTTTGGTAGAAGACAATGAGTTAATATTTGGAAACTCTGCTCTGCTAATCCGGGCTTCGGTTTCTAGTTACCAAGAGTGTGGTCAAGATGCAGAGACTCAAGACACTTGGATTCAGTTTCTGTTTGTGCCTTAGTTTGTTTGGTTTGGGTTTTTTTTATGTTTTTTTTTTTTTTTTTTTTATTAATTGCCAAGGGCAAGGCAGCTAGAGTGCCTTGCTGAGATCTAACTACCCCTCAACTGTCTGCTTGCATCCCTCCATCTGGAGTCACTTGGAATGGGACAGACACTGAAAGAAGCAGAAGTTTATGTTTGTATTTCCTGTTCAGTCATCTCTGCTCGAGCTGTAGCATTTGGGAAGGGGGTGCAGCTGACAGCTGGGAGTGATACCCATGTCTGCTAGCCTAGTGACAGCTGTTTCTTGTGGATGGCCACAGCCCAGGCTTACTCCCCATAAGAAGGTGGGATGGAGTGGAGGGATGTGTTACTGTGACATGCAGCCAGGTGGAGACCACAGTCTCTCTTACAGAAGGTTTGGAAAGCCCCATTTACCCAGTTCCACTGGCTGGCTGAGATATGCTTAAGTTGAATTCATCTGAGGCAATTAATTAAGCTGCATCCTTGTGCATACTGTCTCTGATAAGATTTGCAAGGTGGTAGTGCAGGAAGAACAGTGAATGTCTCCACTGAAACAGGACTAACTTTTGCAAAGTGAGCAGAGCTGCCTTTTTGGGTATCGGGGTGCATTTCAAACACTCTCCCAGCTGTCTGTGTCTCTGCGTGGTGGCTGACCACCTCTAAATCACTGCATCTTTCTGCCTTCCTGCCTAGGTACTGCCATAGTAACTGAACAGCATGCAGCCATGTGGACAGATGGACGCTACTTCCTGCAAGCTGCACATCAGATGGATAGCAACTGGACACTCATGAAAATGGGTATGCAGGAGGCTGGGATGTTGCTCCACTGATAAACAGAGAACAGTCACAGGCTATTTGGTCACTTTGCACATGTTACAGCTTGTGCTGTAGGGATACCCTATCGTGCAGGGCCTTAGGGACATCTTGGATACACTGCTGCTCCTGCTTTAGTGTCCTGTGACTCTTCTTGCCCATGGGTCTAGTATTCATTAGTAGATGTATCTGATGTGTTAGCTTGGACTTTTTGAGTAGTGTGGGAGTGCTTCAGTATGACTGCTTCTTTGAACCTCTTTTTTTTTTTTTTTTCCAAATCCGTGGAGGTCTGAAAGATACACCGACTCAGGAGGATTGGCTAGTGAGTGTCCTCCCAGAAGGCTCGAAGGTGGGAGTGGACCCTTTCATTATTCCGGCTGGTTGGTTTTACTTTAATTTATAAGTTTGGGTTGGGCAACTAGATTTTGCTTCCTTGCTTCTCTGGCTAAGCTGTTGTGTGATGGTATGTAGCTAACCATGTTTCAGCCCAGATGGGGTGGTGGGTTGAACTTTTAGGCAAAACAGGTTGGATTTTGTTTTTTTGCATGTATTCCAAGAGCTCCACAGCATTTCATTGACTCCAAAACACAAAGGATGAGAACTACTTTCTGGGCTTGCAGTGACCTTACCTGAAAAACAGAGTCATAGAATCATAGAATAGTTTGGGTGGGAAGGGACCTTTAAACATCATGTATTTCCCCCCACCTGCAATGAGCAGGGACATCTTCAACTAGACCAGGTTGGTCAGAGCCACATCCAGCCTGACCTTGAATGTTTCCAGGGATGGCACACCTACCACCTCTCTGGGCAACTGGTTCCAGTGTTTCACCACCCTCATTGTAAAACATGTCTTCTTTATATATGTAGTCTAAATCTTCCCTCTTTTAGTTTAAAGCTATTACCCCTTGTCCTATTGAAACAGGCCCAACTAAACAGTTTGTCCCCGTCTTTCCTGTAGGCCTACTTTAAGTACTGGAAGGCCACAATAAAGTCTCCCCGGAGCCTTCTCTTCTCCAGGCTGAACAACCCCAACTCTGTCAGCCTGTCCTCATAGGAGAGGTGTTCCATCCCTCTGATAATTTTTGTGGCCCTTCTCTGGACCCGCTCCATGGAGTGCCAGTCTACCTCCTTTTGTCTGTGCTGTGGCATGTGATGGGCATTTCAGCACAAAGTTGCTGAATGCCTTGGCTAGTATGTAAGGCCTGAACACCCAGGCAAAACTCACACTGCTAGTCCTGCTTGGTGGTCTTGGCATCTCTGCAGCTCTCCCTGTAGGAAGCACATTCCTGGAGAGGTACCATTTATATCAGATGAACAAGTATACATCTACTCATGTTTCAGAACGTGGGTTCCAGTCCAAAGGTCACTGGAGGCAAGGGGAGACGTTTGCTTGATTCAGACGGGCTAACGATCAGTCTCATGGATGTGTGGAGGCCCATCTCATCTCTTGTCTAGTTTAGATCTAGCATGGTACTGCACTGGGGTAGAGGACACCCTTACGGCAGCCTCTGGGATGGCTTCTTCTGGTGACTTCTGTCTTCCGGCTGGAGCAGTTCTTCAGCTCAAGCATGAAGCTCCAGGGCTGTGAGGTTCTGTACCTGCTGCTGGCTGTAGTGGCTGTGTTTGTGGAACTGTAATTGTAATAGCTTTTGCTTTGATTTTTTAAAGGAATGGGAAGAAGGGGAGGCTGGAAGGAAAGGAGGAGACTCAGATTCTTGAGTTTACCCCCTGTGAACGGGGCTGTTAAACCAGCGTGTGTCCTTTAAAGCCATTGCTCTTGACTCTTTCTCTTTGGCAGACCAGTGGAAGAGGATGTCCAAAGCCTTGAGAAGTGCTGGCCACGACCTTGTGCCTGTCAAAGAAAACCTGATTGATACAATCTGGACAGACTGTCCTCAGCGCCCCTGCAAGCCTCTCATCACGCTCAATCTGAGTTACACAGGTGAGAAGCTTAACTCCCAATAGGCAGGGACTTCTTCTACTGCCCTGTCCCCTTTGCTTTCCTCTTACAAAGTAGTGAGAAAAACAGTACTACAGTGCAATATGACCCACTACGAATAGATCAAGAAAGTGATCAGACCTCAGCTAATGACCCCTTTGTCCTCAAAACTTCAAATAACCATTTGCTAGAGGCTAGATAACTTCAAAACAAATCCATGGATGTCTGGAGGGCAGCTTGTTTGAGATAGTTCATATCAGTTATTAGAAAGGAGTGAGGAGCACAAGCCAAACACAGTATGTTTTGGGTACTTCCAAAATCCAATGCATTGGTCTGTGTTTACGTCATCATCCCCAGTAAAGTTGGTGCCTGTAGCTTTTCATATTGTGTTTTGCAGGGGTCAGCTGGAGAGACAAAATTGTAGCCCTCCGTTCAAAAATGGCTGAGAGGAAAGTCCTGTGGTTTGTGGTTACAGCCTTGGATGAAGTAGCATGTAAGTCTTTGCATCATCTTCCTCAGTTCTTCCTGCAAAACAAATGTCCTTCCTGCCTTGGAAAAGAAGAACCCTGCTAGGGTGGGAGGCACTCATGAGAGACGATGTGTTTGATAGAGGTCAATTAACTTGTATCGAGTGCAGTGGTGATAACAGGTCACAAACGGTGAGCCTGTATTTCTACACAGTGCCTTTTTACACCAGTACAGCTCCCGAGTACATTTTTTGCCCAGGAAATGCAGCAAATCACCACCTTTGAAAAACAGCCCAGGCAAAGGGAAAGGAAGGTTATATATAAAGCCTGAGGCAGTTTGAAGGGGAAAAAAAAAGACCTGTGAGATTTTTCTGGCTATAAAATACCCTGATGCTGCCTCTCTCTATGGAAAGATGGAGACTGTTTTCTGCTGTGGAGGTTGGGCAATAAATGAAGCAATGTAACGCGTGGCTTTGAATACATAAGGCCAGGGTGGGGTACACAGCATTCACAGTAGTCTTCCTAATTGTTCCGACTTTTTAAGTCAGTCTCTACCTCTCCAGTGTTTGGCAAATGCTTCGGTTAAAACAAATAAGTCAGGGCTCAACTTGTATTTCCAGATCACTTCAACCCAGGGTCCCACTAGAGAGTCCCCTCCATGTTTGGGGCCCCAGGATGACTAGGTCTCACACCCTGGCTCCCAGCCCAGTGCGTAGGAGGGGAGAATGGCCAGAAACAGCAGTGGTTCTCCCAGGGCTGTTTTTACTAGTGCTGTGTATCCTTTGTGCAGAAATCACCAATGTGCAGACTGGTGCAGTGGGAACATAGTGCTGGCAGGGTGTGAGTGCAGCTAATGCCTGTGCCCTGTGTCTGATCTGAAAAGGTAGAAATGAAGGTGGCGTGTTCCTAGCTCCAGCACTGCCAGCGCACTATCTCTGGTACTGAGAGAAGACAGCTTGCTGGGGTCTGTGGGCTCTCCTGGATCTGGGACACTGAGCAAAGAACTTCTTTCATGAAAGAAATACTTCTGAAAGTGGTGATATGACTCCTCCCTGGAGAGACCTGCGTGAGCGGAGATTGAGTGTCTCACCTTTTCAGGCTCATCTCCAATTAAATTAATGATAAATTGGTGCCCCGAGGTGGTTTCAGATTAAATATCTCCAGCAAAGCCAAGCTTTGTTATGAATTGAGGGTTTTAAGATGGACCAGAGGAGGTTATGAGAGAAGCTTATTGCTGGGTGCCTGGTTGATTCCCATCCTAAAAGGGGAAGAGAGAGAAGATGTCTTTAATTTGATCTAATGCAATTCACTGTATTAAACTCCAGACGAGTTTCTGGGGGCAGAAAGAGAGCTCCAGAGGAGGCTGTTGCCTCCTTACTTCATTGGGAGTCGACTGAGCAAGGAAGTTTGTACCCATGCATTAAAGATTTCTTTGTGGCTCCTTCCTGCTTTCGAGTGACCTACTCCTTCCCAGGGGAGAATCAAACTCTATTTTTACTTTTGTGGCAGAATTTGCACAGTTCGATGAATACAGTGCTGGGTCGTGATTGAGGACATGTTGGTTCTTTTCCCAGCTGTCCTGCTGGCTGGCCTTATTGCCTTGAGTAACTCATTTCAGCTAATTGGATACCCTGGGGTTTTTATTTGACCCTATAATCAGGAGTTTGGAGATGCTGAACATCTACTTCCCCTCTTGACTTTGCCTGGAGTTGTTATAGGGATAAAATCTTTGTGAAAAAAACTAAGACTAAGCAGTCTGAATCTGAGACGTTGGAGGCACCCAAATGAGAGGCCTTTTTGGAGTATTTTGGTCTTGCCTACTGTGTCTCCCTCTTCCCTCAAGTATCAAAAGAAGCACTGGAATGAAATTATTACTTGTAACTTTGAAGTCTTTTAGCTGTTGAGAAGTGAGCTTTTATTGCATTGCACAGACCAGAAGGGGCAAACACTACTTTGTTTTTACATGTCCTTATCTTTTTTGCTCGTTCCTGCTTTATTGCAAGCCAGCCCTCCTTCAGAAGTTAAACCCCAATTTCGTTGCCCAATGAGAGTGTTTAAACTGCAGTTCTGGTGCCATCTGCTGGCAAAAACTTAGGATTGCCGGAAAAGGAGCAGGCCGTGGGACAGCTGGGTGGGAGCTGGACCCACGGCCTGCACCCATGACGACTCACTGCTTGACTGTGTTTTGCTGCGATTATTTTTGGCTTTCTCTAATGTTACAAAAGGTGAACCAGGACTGTGATTCTTGGCCTTCTTATTTTCCAGGGCTTTTCAACCTCCGAGGCTCTGATGTTGAGTACAATCCCGTGTTTTTTGCATACGCCGTCATAGGAATGAACACAATCAGGTGCTTGTATTCCCCTCTTATGTCCCCCAAGATGCATTTTTCTGTGGGAGAGCTGTTCTAGCAAAGCATTTTTCTTTGTAAAACCCCTACGCTTGGGCACTTTAATGTCCCTTCTGAGCACTTTTGTCTTTAACGTTAATTCCTCTCCTCCCCTGATCAGACCTAGAGAAGCAGCCAAGAGCTCTGCTGCACTCCTCAGCACCTTGGCTGACTTGCTGGCTGACCTTGGGCAGGATGGCTGACCCCTCTGTCTGTCACCCTGTGATAAAACGTGGAGGGCCCTCGGAGCCCTGGGTGAAATGTGGGTAAGAGACAGCGCTGGCCTCGACATTGGAAAACTTTGCTCTAATGTCATTAATGAGTCACTTCAAAAGTGCAGGGACTGTGTAGAGAAGTTTCAGGGCTGGTTTATGACAGAAGGCTTCTTTCCTGCGACTGCCCGTACAATGAGCCTCAGTAAGCACAAGTCTTTTAGAGGCATCTCCAAGCTGCTAGCTAGATGCGTCTGAGGTAAAATCTGGCTGGGTGAGTACAGGTTGTATTTGAAGGTTGAGCTGAACTTTCCAATTCAGTGAAAGCAAGAACAGTGTGGTACTTAGAACAACATTAGCTTTTCTATTTCCAGATGTTGCCCTTAAAAAATAGAGGATAGCAATTTTTTTGCCTCTGTTACTCTCTCCTGCTTGATCCGCAGTGATGGGATGCAGCCGTTTTGAATGTGTCATACAAACAAAAACACTATCAGCTCCTTTGCTCTCAGCAAGGTGGTACATCTTAATTTCAAAGCGGGATTTAAGCTGTGTGAAGGACAGTGGTTAAAACAATATAGAACAAAGTATAGCACATACTTAACAAACTCCTTTCTTCCTGAAATGTCACCAGAATGGTTTCTCCTTCCCTCCTTTACTCCAACCACCGTCAGGTGTGGTCCCACTTATCTGCTCTGTCTGATTTGTTTCTAAGGCTCTTCATCGATGGTGACCGTATGATGGACCCAGCTGTGAGGGAGCACTTACAGCTCAACTCCACCCTGGAACCTGAGTTTAAAATCCAAGTGATGCCCTATGGATCTATCCTGTCAGAGCTGCAGGCTGTTGCTGCAGGCCTCTCACCCAAGGAGAAAGTGTGGCTCAGTGACAAAGCCAGCTATGCTCTGACTGAGGCCATTCCCAAGGTTAGTGGTCCTTGCAAGGGAAAATACTTTTCTCCCCTCTGCTCAGCATAGTCAGGAATGGTGTTAACGAGGGCAGTTGGCCTCAGCTTCCTCTGTGCAAAGCATGATGCAGGCTGGAGGGTGTACGGAAGGGATCCAGCTGTGCTGAGGTATCGAGGGGTTGTTAATCCTGGGGTTGCTCTCGCTGGAGCTGCCCTTCCAACTTGCTAAGCCGATTTACCCAAAGAATTGTCAGCTTAAGATAAGACAAGTACAGTGAGGGAGGGGAGGGAGGGAGGGAGCAGGGTAAACTTGGGTCACTGTGCCCATGGCTGGAACATCATCAGCCTTATGTGGGCCAGCAGTAAGAATTGGAAACTTGCAGAAACTGAAGCAGGGAAGTTGGGCAGGACTTTTGGGTCGGGACATTGGGCTTGATCTGAGTGTCTGAAGATGGTTCCCCTTATTTATTTCAGTGGTTTGAGGATATCAGGCAATATGTGATGTCTTGTATCAAAGATGGGAGGGACAGGGCAACAGAGTTGTTGTAGCAGGACACCTTGTGAGGGTACGGATAACCTGCAAGCAGTGGTTGTCCGTGCAGTGAGTGCATCTACTGAGGGACAGTTGTAGCTGTACTTGCTATACTTGAACTTGACTGTCTGGGAGTCTTTTAGTCCACCTAATATTCCAGTAGTCATGAAAGGAGATACTCGGGGAAAGACACAGCAGCTACTCTGGACAAATAAGCTGTTTTCCATGCATCTTGTGCGCGCCTCTTGCTTGCTACACGTTCTCTGGAACACCATGCAGTTTGCAGAGATATCTAGTAACTAACAGATACTGTGAGTAAATATGCCTGGGAATCGGGGACCAATGGGTATTTTCCAGATGTTGCCTTGGAAGACCAGACCCACAGAACAGAGTCTGTGCTTGTGTTGGGTTACTAAACAGCCCAGGCTTCCCGCCTGAGAATTGCAGGGCTAAGATGAAGGGGATGCTGAAGGAAGAACTAAATTATTAGAAGTGTTTGGCTGCAAGTCTGCATTCACCCACCACCAGGTTTCTGCCTCTGCCAGGCAGGCAGATGTCTCCTGCCTGTTCCATGTACTGCATGGTTGTGCTGCAGGCATACATACGATACAGCCCTACCTGTTGCAACAGAGCTAACTTGTGGGGTCTGAAGGCTTTTCCTGTATACAGGAATTTTAAGAGTGGTCTCAGCTTTGTATCTCCCAAAAGACAAAATCCCAAGAGCAGGGTCTGTTTCTGTATCCCCGGGCTGCCACAGTTTGATACCACCATGAATCTCTGCTTAAACTCTCCAGCTGTCATGGCCAAAATAGCAGGAACCATGCATTATTTTTCTCCAATGATAACATTTACTTATATACCTTAATAGTTTCACTGCACTTGATGCATCAGGACAGATGGTAAAACCAAACAGGTCTGGAAAGTTTTGTTGCTTTCAGCATATCCCTTTAATATGGGATGTGGCACTCTGTGCTTTTGCAGTGACTTGAAGGAATGTGCAGTTTAAAAAACAACACGATGCATACATGGGCAAGATAGTTTTGTGGTGGTTTTTTTTTTGCCCCTGCCCAGGATAAGTCTTCTGAGACCATCAAGCCATTTCTAGGTGCAAATTGACTGTTAATGTAGAGAATACTGAAACTTTTCCCACTCTCTTCCATTCAGGGTAGCAGAAAGTATAGAGTATATGGAGAATTCAGGACAAATTTGTTGTTGCTCTTTTGACTTCAGAGTAGAATACCCCTTGCTGTAGTTGGACTCAATGAGCTAACCCCAGGTTGGGCAAGTTACTGTAGATGATTTATGTAGAGCATCCCTATGGAGAAGTATAGCAGGTCTGGCCTAGGTTAAGGAATGTAATGAGTTAATGAGTTGTAGTGACATTATTTACCCCTTTAGCACTGGAAGTTTTGGCTGATACTGAGTCATTATACTGCTACGTGCCCTCTGTATGCAATGTGAGAGTCCCTGCTTCAAGGAGCTCTGTTCAATAGAAAGCAGGAGGGGAGACTGAAATGTCTTGATTAAAAAAACACTGGAAGAGCCAAAGGTTTCACAGTTCCTCATTCTGGGTATTTTTCTGTAGCTCTACACCACTTTACACCAGCTGAGCAGCTGGCCTGGGGTGTTTTGAAGAGCCACAGTGCTGTAAGTCCATCTCCTTCCATCAAAGCCAAATATTAACATTGGCAAAAATCCAGTTCATCATTAAATCTGCAAACCCTTTATAGATTTGCCTACAGTTGCATGTAAATATACTTTTCACAGAAGTTCAATAGAACTTACCAGTATTTGTAAAAGGCAAGCCAATTTAAGAATCTGAGCGTTGGGAATTTTTGTCCTGACTCTGATAAAAGGATTTTCCTGACTTTCTTGTGACTGCTTCAATACTTTAGTTTCTACATAATGCAGTGTAATTGTCTTGCTGTTTTTAAGAATTTGGAAACTGTAAGCCTGTAGGACTTGTGTGAAATTGGTCTTTGCTGAGGGTCTACCAGGCCCTTCCCATGAATTTGAGTGGTGTTTATTTGTATGCTGGTGCACTGAGAATGAGAAAACAACATGTTGCTTGTGCTGTGCTTATGTAGGTGCTCATCCCATCTCCTGGTATATAATGGGTAGAGCAGAGAACCGTGAGGCAAAAGACTATGTTTTTGTTCCTTCTTCTGATGCCATGTGTGACAAGGCTTGGGAAAGTCACTTCAGTTGATGAATTTCTATAGACGTGCTCAAAACCAGCCAAGCATTCCTGCTAATTTAAGGACAGCTGATGTTTGGGGAAGTGCACAGTGGTAAGGGATCAGTTACTAGTTCTTAATGCAGGGCCACCCTGTCCAAGCACAGGGAAGCTTTGTCTCAAACCATTGATGTAAACTCTGTTCAGCAGTGGACAGCATGTGAAACTCAGGTTTGCAAAGGCCTTTCGTGTTTTAGGCCCGTGGTGTGTTTGTGAGAGCTGGTGATTGCTAGAAGTGGTGATGCTCGGTGCTGGAGGAGCCAGAGCCTTGGGGGAACCTCCAGGTTCGACTCCAATGCTCAATACCTGAGCAGGGTACCCTTTGTTCCCTGCTGCCTGAGGGTAACGGTAGGGTGACCAGTCAAGGTGACTTTTTAGGTCTGTTTGCACAGCCTCAGTTCCACCTGAGTCTCTGGGATTGGTGTTTCTGTCTGGACCTTTAGTGTACAGCAATAACAGGAAACTCGTAGTTCAGAGATTGATATATATGGTATTTAGGATATCCAAATCTTTACCCTTTAAAGCTGTTGACCCTTTAGTTCCTTGGATTCCCCTGTGGCTGTTCTTCCTTCACTCAGGGACTGTTTCTCCTCTTTATTCCTCAGTGCACTTAGCTGACTACTGGCAACTGGTATCTCACAGCGCTGAAGGTTGAGAGAGACTGCCAAAGTACAAATTGTGGCCAGGCTGAGTTATTAAACCTGTAGGATTATGTAGTCTGAGTAATCCACAAGTAATCCCTGTCCTTCTGCTGCAGGCTTACAGATACCTCACCCCATATACCCCCATCTGCATTGCAAAAGCTGTGAAGAACGCATCGGAAACAGAAGGCATGAGAAGAGCACATGTAAGTGAAGCCTTGAGAGCCTCCTTGCACATGGCAAGAGGTTTGCTTTACGTTTAGGAAAAGAAATTGAATTTTCCTTTCACTTTCAGTGTTTTGGATTAAAAAGCAAATAAGAATTTGGATGGCAGGATAAAAATGGTTTTCTGTCAGACATCTACTGCTGTTGAAGCAGGTTTTTTGCTTGTTTAGCATTCCCTTGGAGTGAAGAACAACACTTGTAATAGCATGAGGAATCAACCTTGCTCTGTTGGAAGACTGTGCAGACTTGAGAAGTGTTGTTTAGAGTATAGACCCTCAAAGGGATGTTCCCTCCCCTTTGCTAGTTCTGTTGTCTTTCTCAGTGGAGTCTTCAAATTGTTATCACTTGAATAAACACAGCATAAAGAACACAGAGAAATTCTTTGACACATGGTGCAAAACATAGGCCAAGATGTTCAGAAGCAGCCAGTGTCCTCAAAGCACTCTGTTTTTGTGTCATCATGACACTCTGGAAATGAGGCTGATTTCCCAGGAAGTTTCATATTTTCAAGCAAAGAAGCTGCCTGTGAAACAGGTTCATGGTGCGGCTGAAGTTATCTCTTGTTTATTTCCTGTTAATTTTCAAGCAACAGTTTTCACAACAGGAGAAATGTGCCAGTTAAAGCAGGGCTTGCAATTTTGGGCTTGTCCCATATTTTCTGCTAGTTTCTTGGGAACTCCTGCTTTCTATTTCAATGTGTTTCTTTCCCTGTTAGTTAATGGGAAGTAAGAATACTTGTACTGAGCAGAGACGCTTTGTCGCCTTCCACCTGACGACAAAATTGTGCCTTGCTCTTGTACACTTGTCTCCTGCTTCTTGCCCCTGCATACTGCAAGCATGTAGAAAAAAGGAAGAAAAATGGGGGTCATCGGGCAAGAGAGAAGCCAGAAGCTGTGTGACAGAGACTGTGTGATGCCTTTGTGTCTGAAGAGCATATTCCTTTGTCACATCACTGTATGTGTTGTGTGGTTACCTTCCATGATCTGAGATGCAAGATCTTGTGTCCTGAAGCAAGAGACTTGAAGGGCATGTGTGGGGTAAAGCCAGTGTTTGCCGAGTTCTTGGTAATTCTTCACAGTAAGATACTTCCCAGCAGTTAACCTTGATTAACGTTTCTTTAATTTTCCAGATACATTTCCAGTGCTTGTATTAATTACAGGATGCAGAACCTGGAAAGACCTCTTAAATCATGTCTTAGTTTGTGTTTCTGAAACTTGCAGGTCCAATTCTTTTGCATCAAAACCTGTTTATACTAAGGCTTGATAAATCTTTTTTCTTCTCAATTCCCTTTTCTTCTGCCTATTTTAACATAGGTTAAAGATGCTGTTGCCCTGTGTGAGCTCTTTAACTGGCTGGAGAAAGAGGTAGTGTATTAATTTTTTTTAACTTGGAGATTTTATTGCTATGTAAAATTCTTTATTAGCATAAATGTTTTGATAGTCTTTATAATGTCTTAGCTAAAAGTGGGGAAAATTGGGGTTTTATCTGTTTGGGGTGGGGGATTTCAATCATGCTTCCATCCATGGCTGAATGAGTTTTTTTGAAAATGTACTTCTATTCATTTTACACAGACCAAAGCAAGACTAGGTGAGAAATTACCTGAACAAGCTTAATACAGTGTTAATACTGTCTTGTGCTGGTTTGGTAGCGTATATCATGAAATAATATCTGTTTTGGTGCAATACTTTGGAATTATTCTCGTGATAATCAGTGTTGTCTGGCAGTATGGTGTTTATGAATGGAGAGGTGCAGTCATGCTCATTGCAGTGTAAATGGGATGAAGAAAAATTACTTGTGTTTGCTCTGGGTTAGAAGTACACAGTGAAGGTGCAGAGTTCCAGGTGTTACACAGCAACTTACTAAGCTGTGCTCCTTCTCTGCTGCTGCATGTCTAAGTCCATTGACTTACCTATGGAGATGGCTTGATGCCTTCCAGAAGGTGCCTTTTTACATGTCTGAGTACCTCAAGAAGTCTGCCTCAGGGGTTATGAGACCTAGCTCTTGCTCCCCTTTGCCTGTTGTCCAGTCCTGGGGAGGTTGTGTCACGGGTTTTAATTTATTGAATGCCTAAAGTAAAATTTAATGTCCTCTGTTTTTCCTGCAACTGCTTCCATTCCTGATTTAAAAGCATAAAAATTCTTCTAATACTGTAGGCTGTTGGAAAGAACTGTTTAAGCTTAGTGTAACTTGTGAAGAGATGTTGGCTTGTGAGATGTTAACTTCTGTGAAGTTAATACTTTACTAGCTGCACAATCCTTCTGTGACCGTCTCTGCTTCCTGCTTCTCACATGCCCTGCACAATATTGCTAGGTTTATGTTTGTCATTACTGAGGAATGAGGACAGAAAACCTGGAAAGACGCCACTTCAAGATTGGGTTTCATAATGCACAGACGAGGCCCAGTGCTTAAGTATATAGCATTTTCTTTGCTGTTGGTGTACTAATTCAACCTTCCTCTTTGTCCACTAGGTTCCAAAGGGAACAGTAACAGAAATAATTGCTGCAGACAAAGCAGAGGAGTTTCGCAGGTAAAAAGTAAATCCCCTGTGAGGATGTTTTCTGGGTGGCATTTTTATCCTTTTTTTAAATTTTATTCTTTAGAAATCCAGCTCACTCGCAGATATATTTTACCTGAGGACAAAACCTTTACTACAGGATTTCTTTGAACCCTTGAAAGAGTTGGGGAAGAATTGGGTCTCTTGGGAGATACAAGTCCCAGCCCACTGGATCCTATCCGCTTTCCTTTTGAGGTAGCAATGAGGAGTCCCACAGGTTAGGACACTTACATACAAGACAGTTGCTTTCTTGCCGCAGAGGAGTTGATGTAAGAGTTAGATTTCCTCCTCTTCTGATGGAGAATGAGCACCATTTGTATTGAGAGATACTCCCATGTGTACACCAACAGAACCTCTGAAAAGGCTTTTGAGTAAATAAGTAACAAAGAAGAAGTTGTTTAGGACACCTCTTCCCTGGGTGGTCCGAGTGGTGAATTTTCTGCTTGTAAGGAAAGGGTAGAGAGGAAAGCAGGTTTCCATACAGTTAGGAGGATAGGGCTTTGATCTGTACAATTCTCCTACCCAAGTGTGCTTGCCCAGGTGGCTTTCAAGGCTAAGGGGAAGTCTGGGGTGATGTGAAGCTGAGGATGGGGCACTCCACATGCCTGGTGTGCTCCTCTTGCTTGTGCTGTAGTGATCACAATCTTTTCTTTCAGCCAACAGAAAGACTTTGTTGAATTGAGTTTTGCTACCATATCAAGCACGGGTCCAAATGGAGCCATCATTCACTACAAGTAAGAGAACCACAGTTTCTTCTTTCATCCTTTGACAAACATAGTTGGAATGAGCTGTCTAGCTTCTTTGTGGAGTCACAGCAGAGTGCTCCAGGGAGATGTAGTCACTGTTGATTGTCACCTTGTTTTATTCCACCAGAGCTTCCGCACTTACTAAATAAAGATCTCTCCCTGCTGGCAGCATGTATGTATTATGATGGTGGTCTGCTCAAGGGCCATAGAAAAGGGCTATTTTGGGGGTAGAAGTCTGGGAAGGATGAGTATGAAGCGCAAACTGTTCTGAAATATGTCCAGGAACAGATGTTGAGGGTTTTGCTGGAAGCAACAAAGCTATTCTCTGTACTGTAGTGCTGTTTACTGTAGACAAATACACTCCTCAGTATGATCCCTGGCTCAGCATGTGCGGGATTTCCATCACTGCCACAAGAAATCAGAGCCGACACATCCAAGCTTGCACTTAATATGATTTCTGGACTGCAGACGTGGGCTGGAGACCTTAAAACTGTGTAACAAAAAAATATTGTGTTTAACTGAACAGGCCAGTTCCTGAGACCAACAGAACGCTGTCTGTGAACGAGATCTACCTCCTGGACTCGGGAGCACAGTACAAGTGAGTGGGATGAATGGTGCTGAACTGCTACGTTTTCTGCTCCCGGTGACCACTTGCAGGGTCAGCTCACAGTTGCTGTGGCAAACGCAGCAATGTGTAGTTTCAAGTGCGGTGCCATTTCACTTGTTGTGTCCCCTCTGGAGGGAGTTTGTGGGATTCTGAATATAGCCAAGTGCATCAGTCAGTGAGTGAAAGATCTGTGACAGGAGGCCCTGAGCTAGGCTCGGGACAGCACACTAGGGCTGCTGACAAGCCTTGTCTGGGGTAGGAGACAAGATCTAAAAGTGCAGTTCCCATCAGAGTCCCATTACCAGTGTGACGGTAGCTGTGCTTTAGCTGGTGGTGCATGTTTCTGTCTGCTGCAGCTCCGCTCACCTGGCATGTTGGTGTTAGAGCTGCAGGGAACAGGGAGCAGGCCTGACTGCCCTGGTTCAGCCTCGGGCTGCCTACACAGCCATCTGCACAGCCGAGTGAGGCACCTGCCCTACCGGGATGTGAGCAGATTTGACTGATGTTGAGGTCAGAACAAGGCAGGGCAAAGGAGCAGGACAGCACTGCCCTGTGGTGTTCCCTGCCTTTCCAGACAGTCTCAGAGGCAGGGTTTCTCATCTCAGTGGCCACTTAGGTCTCAGGTGTGGTTTTTGGGAAGGCGTCATGTCTGTTGACTCACTCATTTTTGACAGTGCTATTCAGTGGCCTCAACCTCTGCAGCTGTTTACTATGGAACTCTGACTCCATGGAAAATGGAAGAAGTGATGTTTTTAACCAGCGTAAACTGATGATACGTGACTTGTTCAGAAAGATGCTGGACAGACCTGGCTGCTCCTTTGAGATGAGTTTTGTCTTTGGAGCTATGCCTTTTTGTTGTGTCGTTCAGGAAGAGCTTTGAAAAGGAACCATACAGACATCCTTTGATAAGATTTTTACAAGGAGATCTTTTTTCCTCTCCTCTGATGGCCTAATTAACGATTTCCTTAGTGCCACTATGAAAGGCAGCCCTTTGAATACAATGTAAGCTGGATATCAATGGCATTGTGACAGGGATGCTCTGCTTGTCCCTGCTGAGAAGTTAAACCGTGAGTTCTTTGTGACCATGGCCTGTGTGTGCTGGGCAAAAGCGTAGGCACAGGAGTGAGCGTTTCAAAGGGAACTCATTATTTCAAGAGCCTCTGTGTTTTTGACAGCAAGCTCAAAATGATACTTGTAGAAGGAACTTGGAGCCAGTTTCTGACGTCTCAGACTGACCCTTATCCAAATGCTGGATAACTTCTAGAAATCTTAGCACAAGATATCCTGAGGATGAAGGGGACACTACACCCCCTTATGCTTCCCCTTTCCTGAGCTGGTAGCTGTCATTTGTGCATAAGTATGTATTTTTAAGCTGCTAATGAATCATCTTCCATACAAATAGTCTAAATTCACCTTTCTCTGTTCTGTTCTCAGTGGGCGGGTACCAGTTGCTAAACCTCAAATTAGCATCGTTTTTATGAGCAGTTTAGATTCTAATTTGTGAGGAGCTTTGGGATGCTTATGAATGAAGGATAACATTTTGAATTGTAAATCATTATTGCTACATCTGGGACATGTGTGTTCAGGAATTTTTGAGATTAGGAGCTGTTACATCATCATTCTTGTGTGGTACAGAGCAGATGACTTTACCCAATTATGAGTTTGGTTGATTTACTGCAGTGTGACTGGGTTTTCTGTGCATTCTTACTTCAATCTTTCTTTTCCCCCTATCCCTTTGCTTCCTGCGTCTTTGTTTGCCTCTGGAAGAGATGGTACCACAGATGTGACCAGGACAATGCATTTTGGAACACCGTCAGCCTATGAAAAGGTAAGTTGGCATCTCAGTGTGGTTTGTGATCTGACCCTTATTATTAGAGATACTTAAACAAATTAGTATTGTGCCCTGTTGCTATATAGTCAAAGTGCTCTATCAAGTATCATTTATTTAATATGTGACAGCATTTTGATAAAGGCTGAAATGGAGGCTGTCAGACTTCCAAAATATAAACCAAGTGATTTGGAAAATGACACCTTTCTATCTTAAAATGCACACCTCTCATCTGCAAAGTGACACGTCTCCGCTAAGAAATAATAAAATCAGTGGGCTGAGGATAAACATTACTGGCTTGTCCAACATGGGAGTTAGGGGGATTTAATTTAGTGCAAAGCTTAGTGGCTAATGCAAGGCTGCAACAGTGGTTTGTGTCTAGTGTACCATATCAAAAACCAGTCTCGGTCTTATCTGAGAAGGTCCATTTTGGAAATTCAGCAATGTAATTTTGTTTATGTTAAATTGCTTCTTTAATTAAAACTAATTTCATCATTATGGTTCACTCAGTGATGAAAATATGCTGTAGGGTATGCTCAGGAAGTAAAACTACAGCCACAAAGAAAATCAGTCATGTAGGTCAGGTGAATCCTGCTGCTAAACCTGCAGTCTGAGTTTGTGACACACTCTCCATAATTAGCGGAGAAAGATCTTCAGAGTAATTTAAACTCTTTCTGCTCATGGTTTGCTTTGACATTACCGGCCATAGGAGAGCAGGAGCAAATCTTTCCAGATCCTTCACAATTTACTACAAGATGCAGTCTTTCTTCCTATTCCTGGGGAAGACAGTTTTACCTCTCCCTGTTTACTTATGGCACACATTTTTTTGACAGGAATGCTTCACCTATGTCTTGAAGGGACATATAGCTGTAAGTGCAGCCATCTTCCCAAATGGAACCAAAGGTAGGTTGGTGAGCTGGAGTGTTTTTAATACAGCAGTGACGTCTGAAGAACCATTAAGTGGTCTGAGAGCAAAATTCTGGTTGACAGGTCCAGATGCGTTGTTGATGTTAATGTAACTGTCTGTGTCTGTTTCCATCACAACATTTTGGATTCTTGATTACTGATATTTTTTCTCTCGGCATCAACTAGTGCGGAAAATTCTGAGGGGGAAGTCTGAGGGGTGTTCAAAGTGCTCTGGTTCTAGGGTGATAGTGACTTTCATCAGTCAATGGCACTCTTAACACATCTTAACACATCTGTGGACTTTCTATGCTTGGAGGTTGCTTTACTCATGACCCTATCAAAGCAAGAGGTCACTTTCCAGCTTCTAAAAGACTAATTAATTCTCTTCTAGTTAATGTGGAATCTCGTCAGTGAGCAGCATGGGAAAATGACACACAGAGGAGCTGTTTTGATTTTGTGCAGGAGAAGCTGTGACATACATTCACCACTGGTGAATTTGTTGCAGGGCTATTTTCTCCCTGATCAGACACCTTACACAAAGATGCCTCTTTTTAGTGTTTTCTCCAGTGTGCATTCTTGGGTAGGTGAGGAAAGAGCAGCTGTGTAGTGGTATGAGAAATCCCAACTGAAATTGGAGGGTCTCTGAACTTGGACATAAGGGCTTGGTGTTCACATGCAGGCAACAGAAATTCTCTGCATTCTGGTTGAAGCAATCTGTAATGACTGGCCGTCCAGGGAAGAAGTCTGGCTGATTGGCAAGTCTTCTTGGTCTTCTACCTTTAAGGAAGGCACTGAATTCTTTGGGGGTGATTTAACCACTAGATTCTTTCCTGAAAACCCCAGTGGAGCAAGCAGCAGTGCAATGTTTCTGTTACAGACCATCTTCTGAAGAGCTATGTAACAGGAGAGTGAGCGGGGCTCTTTAGTTGAGAAAAGGCTTGAATGTCAGACTTGCCAAATCTGCCCTGTAATTTCTAACAATCCAATGACTTGCTTGCTTTGGTTGTTGGTGGGTTTTTTTGAGGGGGGTGGTGGTGGGTTTTTTTGTTTGGTGGGTTTGATTTTTTTGCATGTTTTTCAGGTTTGAGCCTTCAGTGTGATTATCAGCATCTCTGAGGGAGCCTGACTTAATCAAATTCTCTCTCCGTGTCTGTCTTTTCCCCTTGGTCTGCAGGTCACCTTCTAGATTCCTTTGCACGCTCTGCCTTGTGGGACTGTGGATTGGATTACCTGCACGGGACAGGACATGGAGTTGGCTCTTTCCTAAATGTACACGAGGGTCCTTGCGGCATTAGCTACAAAACCTTTGCAGATGAGCCCTTGGAGGCTGGCATGATCGTCTCTGATGGTATTCAGCATTGGTGATTCTCTCTGGTTACTGGGGGAGGGACCAGGCTTGTTAAGATGAAGAGGGATTAAATCTGACAATGGTGTAAAAGAAAAGTGGGATCATAAGCTCTGGTCTTCCTCCTCAGTTTGTTATTTCAATTGTTATTTTAAGGTCTCTAGATAAAGACCCACTGATTTTAGCTCTTTCAGCTTCCATAAAGCACCTTTGCAGTCGAATGCTGCACGCCTGCTTCCTGCTCTCTACAGTGCAAACCTCAGCAGAGCTGTACTGCTGACCAGCCCAGCTCTGGCATGCTGCCTCCCATTGTGCAGTTGAAGAGCTGGCTACAGTACAAGGTGGACACCAGTCTTTCAGGAGCTAATCCTGTCTTTGCTATGGGCTATTTGAGGCAGCTGTTAAATCTTTACGTGCCTTATTCTTCCGGTAGTAAATTAACAGCCTGCTGGGGTTTGCTGAGAGACTTTTATTCCTTCAGGGCTGCAAAGTCCTCTCGGGGAGTCAAGGGAGGACTCTCTAAAATAAGCGTTTTGGGGAAGGGGTTACCCACCTGTCTTTCATAAAGACAGTATTTTCAGAGTTTCTGGTATTTGGAACACATGTATTCTGTGCTCTCCCTTGACTTGGAAGGAGACTCTCTGAGCTCGAGGGCTGTCTTGTTCTCCCTCCCTTTGAGAACTTTTGCAGTCACCTTGCTCAGGGCTTCTGTGCAGATTAAGTAGAGTCAGAAATTTGTTTGCCTCTGTGGATGCCTGATGTCAAGATCGCTTAGTGACTTCAGTGGACTAAAGCCATGGAGGGGAAGTTTGGCCATAGGGAATAAGTATTTGCACAGTGCAGCTATGTTGCAGCTTAGTTAATTACTGTCTGTTTCTGCAGAGCCTGGGTATTATGAAGATGGGTCCTTTGG
>NW_009647731.1:4275269-4296507 GCF_000708025.1 Charadrius vociferus | reverse complement strand
GTGAATGACCTGCTCAAGATGCACCTTTCTATATGACTCGCTGGTTGTAAAACTTAAGTACTGGTACTTTATGTGGAACCATGCCGCAGACAGTTGAATCCTACTCAAGACTCCTGGTCTCCATAACCCTGCTTTGGTGAAGACTGATTCTAAGTCTCTCTTGCTAATGGGGGCACAGAAGACAGTTCTGCTTCTGCAGAGTTTCCATAGGTTGAAATGTGTATGTGAGAGTTATTTTAAAATGTTTTCTGTCTGGATGTCAAAGACCAGAAACATCTTTATTCAGCCCCGTGGAGTCATTGCTGCAGAGTTGGTTGATCTTCTCAAGTCAGGATTTTCTTCTCTGCTAGAGAGTCCTCAGTGGCAGTAGAAACAAAACTACAGACAGATTTTGACTTTATAATTGCCATTTTGGTTGGGTTATGCTTTTAGAAATGCCAGACTGAAAATGACATTATAGTCATCAAGCTGAGTCATGTACAATTGTGACTTGGGACACGGCCTTTAAAAAGTGACCATTGAAACAAGTAGCTAATGTTTATATTGAGATTCTTTGCTTGAGCTATAAGAAAAAATGTTATTGTAAGTTGCTACCCTCTCATCTGAATGTTACATGGGTTGTTCTGTAGTGATGACATGAACCAAGGAGTAACTGTCATCTAGCTAGAGCTGTTTCTAAAAATTCATAACCCCGTTTGTCTTTCTGCTGCAGTACAATTTCAAGAACAGAGGGAGCCTGACTTTTGAACCCTTAACCCTTGTTCCAATCCAGACGAAAATGATTGATGTTAATTTGCTGACAGAAAAGGAGGTAAGTGAAGGAGTAGGTTTGCATTGCCGCATTTGCACTAGAACCAGCTTGTTCGGTTCTGTTTACAAGAACCTCTGGCCTCTGTTCCATTTCATAGATCCAGAGAACATTCCTGAGCAACCTTACTTAATTTTAAACTTGATTCAGCTTTGAGTGGGAGGGTGGACTAGATGAACTCTCCAGAGGTCCTTCCAATCTAAATTATTCTATGATGAAGACAGTGAGGACCCCTCTGATTCTGTTGTTTTGGTAGTTCCCTTGGTATGGTATTTGCCGCTATCATCTCCCCTCTTTTCGTACTCCTGCCTTAATTTGCTTCTGTCAGACTATCATGCTGTCTCCCCAGAGACTTACACTTACGACTGTCCCATGTTGTTTTCTCTATCTACTTGTGACCAATCCCATTCAGCCACAGCACATTCTGCAGTACATACAGACTCTGAGCAGACATCAGTGATACCTGCTCAGCATTATTTATTTCCTGAATAGCTTCATACTCTTAAGTTTTCTGTTTAGGTCTCCCAAGTACCTTCACTGTGATGTGGTTCATCCTGTTTTTCTACCATACTCTTTATTTTGCCTCAGTCGATCCTTCTTTTCTGAACGATAATCCTGTTTGCATTTCCTTTTTCTGAAGAGGACTTTGAAGAGTACCACGATCTGCAGTAACGTTCAGATCAGTAGGGCAACTTGTGTCTCGGAACTGCGTTGTTCAGTTACAAATTTGCAAAACTATTTACTAGACTGTGCCAAGGTAGCTGATTTTCTGGAGGCAGTGATTTGCAGAGACTTTAAATACTTGTCAGCTGAACTGAACCTTGGCTTCTCTGAAAACCCGGGAAGAATTGCTTCAGTTCCTACCCTCATCAAATTTACAAGTCACTTCCATATGTAGAGGTCTGTCTCTTTGGGACGGGATCCCATTCCAGCCTAACAAACAGCTCAATCCCAAAGAGCACATGGGCCTACAAGTGTCTTTGGCTGTACACAACTTGTAAAGGCACCAACTCTTCTGTGCTTATGCTAAATGTCGTACCTCTCTCTTTCTCTAGTGTAACTGGGTGAACGACTACCATCAGAAGTGCAGGGAAGTAATTGGAGCAGAACTGGAGAGGCAAGGCCGGCATGAAGCTCTGCGGTGGCTCATGCGGGAGACAGAGCCTCTCATCAGAGCTCAGTAGCACCACAGTGTCTTTGGTGTGTAGAACATCAGGACCGCTTGGTGTCACAATAATCTACGTCTTCTCGGCCCTTGACACCACTGGGAGAATGTTCTTCAGTAAGCCTTTGAAAATAAGGAGGGGTTTTCATGTTGTGTTTCTCTCCCCCCAACATGTGCGGGTAATGTGGGGGTAAGGAGGGTTACTGTCTGAACAGTGTTTTTGGGGGAGGGGTTGAGAATAGAAAGCAAACAAAATAAATAAGCATGTTGCCTTTGAAACAGGGGTCTTATTGAAATAATTGTTCTAAGAGGCAATACTGGAATATTTTATACTGTCTGGTTTTTCACTGTGAAAACTCAGTATTTTTGCATACTTGGGTTCCAGTTGCTAAGATGCTACCCACACAGCAGGACTGATTACTGAATAAAAGTTTCCAACCCGCTGTTTGCTTGGTCTACCTTCTCTTGCAGTCAGTGACGTGGTGGGTTTGACGACTTGAAGAAGGACAAGAACCAGATAATTCCACCTCTATGTTTGCATCCAGTTCAGACAGTGAAGAAGTATGTATAGGGCTGCCCTGTGCTAGGCGCTGGGCAGATGTTATGGAGGGGCCTGACGGGAGTCTCTGACAAAGCCCTGTGCTTTGTGACAGATGGTGGGAGGGACGTGGTGACACTCAGCAGAGGTTTGTATGTGCGGAGCACCCAGGCAAGTGCTGCTTCTGTCTATTGTTATGACTTACTGAGTACTTGTATAACCCTTGGTAGTGCAGGGTGCGTGGGCAGTATCGTGGAATTACAACTCTTCCTGGACACAAGGCAATTATTAAGTTAAAAAAAAAAAAAAATAATTGCATACAATGGACAAAAGAAGGCCTCCGTGCAAGTTTGTTCCAAAATCAGCAGGGGTTGAGCCAGCAGGAGCTGGGCTGGGCATTGCCAGGCAGTGTGCAAAGACATCTAGTGGTGAAGAGAGCTGCTACAAGGTAAACCAGAGGCAGGAGAGGTTCCCGGCCCGGCAGGGGAATTCTCTGCTCTGCTGTCTTCTGAGCATCACTGCGTGCAGGTGCATCAAAGCATTGTCCATAACGTTAAATGATGGGGTGAGAATACATTTACTAAAAGAAGCAGTCATTCTTAACATTGACACTGAAAGTGTTCTGATGAAACTCGAGTTCAATATTAGATCTAAAAAGAGCAATCGGGTACCAGCAATTCAACTGCCTGATATATTAAATGCTCTGTGCAAATGGAAATGTCTGTATACATAATTTTTTCTCCCCCCCCCGAAATTCTGAGGGAAACGTTAATCTCTGCTAAATGGCATGAAATTAGTATTTCCCTCAAGAGTTCCGGAAATTGGAAGCAGTATCACGTAGCCAAACAGAAAAGGGCTGGGAAGAGAAGCAAAGTGTCTTGGCCTCCTAGCTATGTCATCCCAGTAGGTGATCACGCAAAAGTGCAGTAGGTGCTTTAAAAGCTTGTTTTCACACCCTGGCTCTGCAGGTAGGTATATGTGTTTAAATATCCAAGTGGTTTCCCACCACTGTGTGGAAATACTGGTTTTCATCTCAGCTGTGTGTAAGGGAAACCCAGCTCACGCGTAGACCGGTCCAAGTGTGCGCTACCATGTAAAACACATCAGGACAAACAGTCCTTCCAGAGGTGCCCGTTGCCTCTGTAGGTACTGGCTGTGCCGCAGGATCAAAGGATGAGTGGGGGATCTCTGAACAGGTTGTGCTGTGAGACAACCCGGGGCTTTCCCAGCAAAATCCGATGTGCGTGCAGTGAGGCTGAATGATCGGGGAGTTGTCAGCTGAACGCCGCAACCTCTCCCGGCTGGCCGGAGACCTGTGGGGCTGGAAGGCAGCTGCTCTCCAGGGTGATGGTGAAAGTTCAAGCAGATGACGCTGCTGGTCGGTGTAGACCTGCGGGGGGGCTGCACTGCTGACCGCAGATGTTCCAAAGAACGGCATCCCGGATGTCCTGGCAAAGACCCAGCCCGGGTAGGTCTCTCCTCAAACTTTAGGGCAAGTGTTTCCCACAGGAAGGCAGAAGAGGAGGATTTCTACCAAACGGTGAAACACAAAGGCCAAGCAAGCTTTTGTCTTCTTGACCCAAAGCCACTGCGTTCAGCTCAGGCGTCTCAGTGGGGAGGAGGGACATGACACTGAAAGCAATTTGCTAAGTTTGAATGAACTTATTAGACCTTCCCCCACCCCGATTCCCTCTTTATAGTCAGATGCCAGCCAGATCCCAGAAATTCCTGTCCCAAAGTCCTCTGCAGTGCACAGGGATGGAGACCGAGGTGGGGCAATCCAAACTTGTCTTCTTCTAGAGGCACCAGCCTGGGGACCCTCAGCGGATACCTCCTGCCCTTGGCTCCCCAGCTCGTCCCTCTGTGCCACCTTGACCCCGTGGGCTTTTGTTGCGGGGAGTCTGCCACTGCCTCTTGGTGACAGCTGGGCGATCTTACCCCCTTTCTCGGATTTTGGCACCTCAGCAGAGGGAGATGGGGTGTTTCCCAGCAGAAGGGGGTGGCTGACATGCATTCCTAGCTCTAAGGCATTTGTCTCTCTCCTTATTCACTAAAACACAACTACATTTTATGCTCTTTCCTGTCTGAGCTTCAGGTTTCCAATGGAAATTAAACTTAGCTTGTTCGGTTTTCCTTTTTCCAGGTTTTGCTTTGTTCCATCAGTGCCTGGTTTCCCTGACTGGTCTCTCCCTTCTCTTCTCCTGGTGGAAAGAAAAAATTAAGGAAGAGAGGAACAAGGAAAAGAATGAATGGAAACCAGGTTTCTGTCAGGTTTGGGTTTTATTTTTGTATCAGTACCATCCACAGAAATGACCAGAAAAATGATGCTGCTCAAGTGAAAATTATGATTTTATTTGATTTTTTTTTTATAAATATTTTCTTTCCATAGAGGTTTTTTTTTTCATCCTTGTGGGAAGGAAGGGGCACTTTCGATAACCACATGCTTAATGGTCTGTTTTCAAACCCCTCAGTTTTGCAGTATTTTTTACCGAGTGGGTGTCTCACAGTTTTAGATGATGCTGCAAAGCACATTTCTGCCCCTTCTACAGCCCCTCTGACAGGGATGCTCACTGGGATAAGCCCGTCTGGTCCTATCACTTCATCCAGCCCAGGAGCTCGGCGGGTAGTTGTACCTCACCATCAGCACCACCACCTGGTCCTGTTTCCACCCATGGGACAGGAGTTCAGCAAATGCAAACCGTAATCAAGGTCCCTATGACCACCCTGATTTTTGTCACTAGACCACTTCCCTCACTGTCCCCAGCCCAGCTGTTTGTCAGCGTTTGTGCTAGAAATCTCTAGCTGTGCAATTACTGTGTTTGGGGGCTATGAAATTCTCCGTTTCCCTTGGAATAAAAATGTTACAGTGGGAGACAGACCCTATTTTTCAGTGAGGAAAGTCCACGTAGGCTTTACCGTTCAATCACGAATCATGATGTGTGCGTTGGCAATGTGCCTGTTGGTGTACAAGGCTTTTGAGGCAAATAGACTATTTCTCCTTGAGCAGAGGGATTCATGTTCATTCATCACCAGCAACAAATGCTCCTTCTCTCCATAAGGCTGGTGACTACTTGGCTTCTCCACAGCCACCCCTCCTTCCTCAATCTGAGGGTACTACCTTAAGTGTGCCTGGCAGCAGTAAAATCCAGTTGTTTTTTAACTTAAATGGCTCATAACTCACCTGTAATGGAAACCCCACTATTGTTCGCATGACTATTAAACCCATCACTTTCCGTGACAGCTATTGGAGCAAGTTTTTGATTTACAGCCCGCCTTAGAGTCAAAAAGAAAACTTTGGAGAACATCGTTGCTGAGGACCTCCTCAGCAAATCATCAAACCAGCCTGACGTTCAGGCTGCACACGGTGAATTAACTGCCCAGTAATGACGAGGCGCGGGGGTGTGTTGTGGGGCACAGATGGTTATTCCTGTGGTTCCTTCAGCAGACACAGACAGTGAGAGCCAGGTGGTTGAAGCAGCCAAATATTAAAGCTCTCCTGGGGATCAGGAGATGACAGCTTTCCTTTGCTGCTTCTCTCTCATGTGCTGCTCTGAAGGGTCTCCTCTGGGTGGTGTGTGGCTGAGGACAGCATGGAGGACACCTGCATTTTGGAAGATGCTCGTGAGAGGCTGAATGAGGCTCCTCAGTCATTCAGGCAACTGTCTAAAAAACACCTGCTTGTGGGCACCTGATGGACCTGTCTTCATCCCACACCATCTCCTTTTAGCTCTCAGTGGGGGTGAGTTGGCTCCTGGTGCTACGGATTGTTACCATTTATTTTTGCTGACTTGTAGCAATTCACACTTCGTTCCCAGAGTCCTCCGTCTTCTTTTTTTTGGGGGGGGGAGAAACTACAGGCCTGAGCATCTGGTAGAGGTGTCTGGAGATCAGGAGTTAAGTAAGTTGCCTGGTGTCACTGCCCTCAGCTTGTTTTACATGATTAGGACAAAACTCCCCATGGCTTTGGATGTAATAAGAAAAAAAAAATGAAACAAGAGCCTCTGGAGGGTAGAAATATGAACTGGGTTAGTGCTTAATTAAGTTGCCTATTAACAGTTGTGTAGCAGCCTGGAAGAATTTTAATGTACCAATTAAAGCACGGAGCTATCTCCTCGGCTTTCCACCACCTCTGGGGATGCTGTCAAGAATGGGGAGCTTGCAGATCAAGTGCTGTTTATTTTGCTCCTTCCAGCTTGTTAAAAATCATTCTAAATTTGGGATGTGGCGGAAGCCCACAGACACGTTTGCTTCTGTGAGGCGGTGGAGTGACGTCTGTCTGATGAAGATTAGCATGGGAAAGAAATGGGACCGTAATGCCGTCTGACCCCGTAAAACCCCTCCTGTTCCTTTACAGTTTTTCTGTGTTGCTGCAGGAAGAGGAGAGGGAAACAAACAGCTTTCCAGCCACAGCCCTTTGCGGTGGGCTTGGCCAGGGGGACAGGGACGCTGGTGGAATGGTCTGAGGGGGATGCATGGTGAACAACCCTGCTGATGGACAAGTCAGTCTGTGCGATCATCTCTCTTCTGCTGGCGGCTCAGGCAAAGGCAGCAGGCAGAGGGTAGGAGAGGCAGTAGCAGGGTTTAGAAAAAGGGGTCAGAAAAATGTAAAGACAGAGGTCTGAGCTCCTCTGACGATCTTTCAGCCTGATGAAGAGGGGCCCCCATGCCTCCCCACCCCCAGCCCAGGGCTGGATCCAGGGGTGAATGTTAGTGCATGTAACGCTGGCGGTGATCCTGACCACAAGCACACAGGGAGCACACAGAGCCAGCAGAGAGCAGCCTAAGTAATATCAATGGAGAGACAAAACCTTTCGTTTTCAAATTTAAATTGCTTATAATTCACTGGCCTGAGGGCTGGTGGAGGCTGCAGGGGAGTTCAGTTCCTCAGGGCTGCCCGTCGCCAGCTCTCCCGGGAGCACGGGCTCCTGGTGCACGATGCTGCCCCGCTCCAATGATGCACTGTCTGCAGAGAAATTTCCACACTCGGGTGGCATTTGGAGAAAAAAAATAATCCAGTCTCGTCCTTCATCCATTTTTCATGTACCCGCCAGGGGCTTGCTCTGGCTCCTGCCATCATGGGAGCCCACAGAGCCTGAAGGTGGGTGTCCTCCCCTGTGTGTGCTCAGCCGTGAGCCCTTTCTCGCAGCACTCTCTGGGGCAGTTCGTAGGGGCTGGCAGCCAGGCGAACGCAGAGCCTGGTCCCTGCCACTGCCACACACAGAGACGCATTGGAGTGACCCTGCTTAAAACCCAGTCTGGGGCCAGCATGTTGTAAACATCTCCCAAAACGGAGCATTAACCAACTGGAGAGGGCCTAGCATGAGCTTTCGATATCCCCCCCATCACCCCAGCATCGTGGCAAGCAGCCCCGGCTGGCCGTCCCCAGAGCTGGAGCAAGTCCCCGGCTCACTGTGCCCCGTCCCTCTGTGCATCCTCTCTCCTATGCAGCTGCTCGTCTCCCCTCTGCAGTGGCAGGGGACTCGGCGAGCGTCCTTCGTTTCCATTTGCATTTGGAGCACAGCTTCCGATAAACACCACCACGTTCCTCTTGAGGTTTGACTAGAAAATGAGCTGGGGAATTTCAGATGAAGGTAGCATTAGTTCAGAGTGCCACGGTTCTTCTAGGAGGGGATTTAAGGAGCTTGGAGCGGTTGTGAGACTATGCTCAAATCTCAACAGGCAGCTCGGTAAGTGCAAAGTTGAGGAAAGTGTCCTCTTCCCCTTGTATGCTATTAATATTTAGGGCCGGGCTTCAATTATTCATTCCTTCAGGGTGTGCTTTTATCATCTCAGTGCTATAGGATTAGCTTGTGCACCTTCTCTGGGCACTCAGAAAAGACCTTTTCATAAGATTTGTGAAATTTCATAGCTGAGAGGCCTTTTGCAAGCAAAATATATGCCATGCCATTAGTCAGAAAAAGCAAATCTTCCCCATCCCCACCCACAGCTTCTTTAAGACCACACAGAGCTGAGCCTTAGTAGATGTACAGGATCCAGCCTTGGCTGGAGATGGGATAATCCAGCACGGCTTGATGAGAGTTTGGGTCCGTTATTTCTTTTTTTATACAGGAACAAGGACATATCTAAAGATACTAGATAGACCCAGACCAGCTCCATAGGCATCCATGACCCTTGTCACAGCCAGCTCATTTGTTTAAGCTGTGGTCAAATTGAAGTACGCTGTGATTAAATACTCCAAATTATTGATATCTGCGCTATAAATACCTGACTCGTTAATAGCCCATCTTCCTGCTGGGTGGCAAAGCCTGACGGTCAGTTTGCTAAAATGAGGATAATCAGATTGCACGTTTCTGAGCACAGCTTGATCAGGGCAGGGTCTGGGAAGAATTCTATTTTATTTGCCCAAATATTCTTTTTATTTAATTAAGTAAAGCTAACCATGGAATTAACATTCCCTTTCTCCCTTCAAGAGCGTAAGAGCCTATGGGAGCTCAACACCGCAGCAATCACTGCAAGTTCAGAGCTGATCAAAACAGGGGGCAAAGAAGAAATCTTCTTTTCTCTACCTTTTGAAAATATTTTGTAGGGTTATTCTGTTCTGGGGTGAAATGATAAGGCCATGATAAGACCATGAGAAGTTTTGCTAACCAAATGCCTGGAAAAATTATTGAGCCCAAAAAGTGCCATCCATCAAACCATTTAGTTTTCATTGTTTTAGAAGATGTTTTGTAAATACTGGCAATTCTAATGAAACTGGCAATCTTTTAAGATTGAATTAATTAAAAAAAAAAAAAAGTAGAGGTTGGGAGTTGTCCATTTAGAACTTGTTAGAACAAGGCAGTATGACAATTTTTGAAACTGTATCAAAATATGTTTTGACATAACCCTGATGAAACCTAGTCCTAATCCCCTGTGCAGATTGCATTTTGAAGAACTTGAATTTTTCAGATAAGGAACACAAAACCATAAAAAAATCCCAAAGTCAAACATCTTGCTGAAAACTTCCTGCTGCAGTGATTGCGCTACTCCTGAGAAACAGGAGCAGCAGCTGAGACGCATCGAGCTGTGTGTTCATCCTGTCGAACAGAGCTAATACCTTGTGTTTGCTTTCCGTGGTCAGTGGAGAGAGAAAGGTAACCCCAGAAATGATGTAGCATACTTGTGAGCTGAAGCGTCCTTTTGGGGTTATGTCCTTCTCCATTGACTTGAAGAGCAGACAGGGCTTCTCTCGCAGCCGTCTCAGGCACATGGTTACAGCTGGTGGAATAAATAAACCCATGTTCAAGTCACAAGACTCAGAATTGGTGTGCAAACCTCTCCTTCACTTTGGGAATTGCTTCCCACTTAGGACCTTGATGGCCCCCGCTCTGGGTGCAATGCTGAGTTATCACTTCCAAAGTAATCACATCATTTACAAAGCTTTCAACTATTCAGGTTTAAAAAATGTTTCAAATCCAAACCGACGGCACTGGGCAGGGCTGAACCAACCAGGCTTTGAACACAGCTCGGTGAGAAGTGCCACGGTAAGCGTGGGCTGAGTCCCGCTGAGCAGCTTGGTGGACCACACTCATGGCTAGTGGCCATTTGGGCATCCTCACTGGTGCTGAGGCCTGCCATGGCACGTGTGGGCAGGCAGCACCGTATGTCAGTGCAGACTAGCGAGCAAACTGCATCCCACCTCTGCTACCCACAGCCGAGATGTGGTAACACGTGTTTCTTCTAACCTCTTGTCTAGATTATGGCAAAGCAGTTTAAAAGGACTCGCCACCCAGGGCAGAGACGTCAGGCACTGTTACCGTCTCTGGGTTTCCCACAGGGGAAAGAGAACAAGGGTTTCCACGTGGCAAAGCGAATAACCCTGGACATTGATGCTTTTGCATTTCCATCACTGAAGGCCGTGGGTGGCAGTACCTGGGCGCCTTGCGGTGCAGGGGATGTGATAGAGATGTCTCATGGAGTTAAGTGCTCCTCGCTGCTCACTCGTCAGATGGCATTGCCTTGCTTCTGCCATCTAAACAGAGGTGACAGGAGGCAGGTGCCTGGGCCGTTGCTTAAAAAATAGCCCTTCTCCACAAAAGCATGGTTTAAAGATGCTTTTTATTGTTACCACAGGAGCAAAGTTGGCTGTTTCCATAACACCGTAATGCCGACATCACGTGTTTGCCCCACAACAAGCAGCGAGTCAGCAACATATGCTCCTTCCTGGGCAGGAAGCAACAGGTAAGACTGTCGCTATTTTGGGGTAACCAGCCCCTTCTGAAGCCAGGCTGACATGCAGCATCTCCTGCAAAAAGCTCCCTGAAAGCACCGTTAGTTATGATAGTGTGAGCAGCCTGACAGAGAGGTACCCAGCTCCCTCGCCCTTCCTCACAGCGTCTTTCCACCAGAAGCCACAAACCCATTTTATATTAAAGCCTCAGTATAGTTACAAGAAGGCTCGGTAGAACTCAATTTTTAATTGTGAAATATTGATAAAGACAGCTTTTTTTTTTTTGCTTTTTTTTTTTTTTTTGCGTGCTGCCTCTTGCTTCTGCAGCACTGGGTATAATTTCTTATCAACTCTGGATTTTGCGAGCGACCCCGGCTGAGCACCGGGGAGGCGCTGGCATTAAAGAGGGGGCACGGCGGGCCCTGAGACGGGGATGGAGAGCGGGAATGGTAACTGGCAGTAAAAGCTGACAACCAGAAATTAATGTTGCTTTTAACTGTCAACTCTCAGTAAAAATAAACCTTGAATCCTAGCAGGCCGAGCTGTAAAATTACACGGACCTTGCTTTAATCATTGACTGAGCACACTGCACTCCGCTTCTGTCTCGGAGAGGACGCCGTAATGCCTTGTCTGGCTCATTAAACATGATGTGGGCTGAAAGATGGAGATTATGTGAATCCAACACTCTGGCAAAGGATGTCGGCACCGTCAAAGGGTGGGCTGTCCCCAGGGAACAGCCTCGTCCAGGAGCAGCCCTACTCATATCAATGTGGTGCTACCATGTCTGCCCTGGGATGGAAGACGGGCTGCAGAACAGGGCTCACCCACCTGTGGTCTTCCTCCTGAGTGGTGTGAGCGGTCTTAAGCGAAGCCGGGACACCCGTGTCTTCCTGAGCTGGAAGAGATGAAGTTATCTTGCAACACGTGCGATTGCAGGCTGTTGTGCGTGATCTCGATAAATGGTAAAGCTCCTGAAAAAGTTTCTGCCCTTGCAGAAAAGCACTGAGAACAATATGGAGGAGGCTCCATTTATGCAGTTCTCTGTGTACAGAGGGACATCGCTCACTTCATCACAGGTCAGATGGTCTTTGAAGGTTGAAATATCTGGGACACAGTTAGACCTACAGCAGGAGAAGAGGGCGAGTTCCCAACGTAGGGTGGAAGAACATTAAAATTTGGAAAAGATCCAGCTGCTGAATCAAGAGAAGACAGGCAATGGCACGAGAAAAGCAGCAGTCACAGCTAACCTGGTAATCACCCTGTGGTAGAGCAGGTTCCTATTACCTTTAAAGAACAAAACAAGTGAGCTTTATGCTGCTACGGCCAAGTGTTTAAAAGCGCATTTCATAAAGACAGAATTTTTAATACAAACCATCCCACCATTAATAACAGCCTGCTTAGCATTAAAAATTGTACCGCAGATGCATGATTTTATCAGTTTTGAAACATCAGCAAATTTAGTTTTAATCTGCTGTGGAGCTAGAAATAGTGACTGTAAGGACGATACTGTTTTGCATTCAGCGCATTTATTGACATGAGAAAACCAGCGAGCAGTAATTTAAAGTGATTAATTCGGGAGCATGCAAATGTGAGGGCTGTATGGAAGCACATAAACCACGTGTTGCAGAACTGGAGTTTGGTTCCTTGGTTTCCCCGGCTTCACCACCTCCCAGCGAACCTTCTGTGCACGGGGAGAGCGAACACAGTCTGAAGCAAAAGCGCTGGTACCAGTGAAGGATCCAGGATGGGTTTGGGGTTGGCACTCTGCTACCTGGGTGGCAGAATCCCAGCAAGGAGGGAGACCTGCAGGTGGCAGCGGGCAGTGAGTTGGACATGAGAACCTGGCCAGGTGGGTCAGTGTGGTCCAGAGACTTCACGCACAAGAGGCCTGAAACAAATCCTACCCAAAGAGAATGCAGGGGAGCTCCTTGTACGAGGAAGGCAGCGTGACCTATTCCTGCTCTGTACATTGTATATTGTATAAGACTCTCAGCTGTCCATGACATTTTTCATAGCACTTGACAGTGTGAAAGTGCTTTTAAAGGGGAGGAAACAGCCCAGGGAGAAGATCCTTTCCACAGCCCTCCTTGTTTACTGGAGAACGGTCAAGGGACCTACGCAAGCTCTGCCCTAGTGAATGGGGCAGAAGCAGATTCAAGCCCAGCGCAAATTGCTCTCAATTGTCACCTGTCCCCCAGGCTCAGGATGACTTTTGGGAAGATGACAGCCGTAAGACTCCTCCATCTCACTGGGGACCACCCACCACGTTGCCATAAAGGAGCCACTGTAGCAATTTGCTCTCCCCTTTTGAGAACCGAACATTGGCTTGGTCTGTAACACACACATCCCAGCTGACAAAGACAAACTAGATCATTAAGACAATAGAAACAGTAAGTGTACAGAGAAACATGAAAAAATGACTCTGAGATGCATTCGCATTTTGTGTATTTACTGGGATAAAACCTCAAGTCTATAATATTAAATCAGAATGTCAAAGAGATAGCTTATGCTAATTTAATTAAAGGCAGCATCCTGGTGCACATGGGTGAGGAGCTGAATTAATACTGTGCGCCACCCACTAATTTTGCCTTCTGTGGTTGCACTTAGTCTGGGATGTCCTGATGTGCTCATGGCTTTATTTGTTTTTCTGGACAGGATGAGTATCCCCCCCCCACCACTCTACCAAAATTTGGCAGGGTCAAATTTTATGCCTTTCAGTTTCAAAGCTGGCAAACTGTGTGTAAATGCCATCTTTAGGCACCAATTCATCCATCTGTGCTAGAGGTGGGAGTCCTTGCCTGCCTTTGCTTCCCATGGGTGGAGAAAGAGAGAGGTTTTTCGAGGAAGCCTGAAGCTGTGTGCTGTGAACACCCCACCACCCTTTCTCTAAGTATGAAACAGGATTGAACTCTACTGGAAACCAAACCAACTTGTTCACGGAGTTTGAGGCATCATAAAGGTACCACAAGCCTTCAGCTTCAAGCTTCATATGTTTATATCCTAATTTTGTTTTGGGCATATTCTCTTCCTCCGTGTGTGTGGGCTCATCCTCCAAGAACTATAGGAGGGTGCAATTTCGAAAAGCTTCACCTTTACGTGGGTGACACAAAGTAGCTTCACTATGTGGCTGGCAGGGACAGGGGATGGCGAGATCTGTCTGCTGTTGGGGTGGAGAGATGCATTCAGCCACTGGTCCACTCCCTTCGAGCCATGTCCTCCTGCTCCCAGCAGTTAGAAATGACAGGGGTGGATGTCCCTGCTATTTATACAACAGGAACCTCTTAAATCCTCAAACCAGAAACAAATACCTCACCTCTTTATGTGCTGGACCGTGGCAAAAGCTAAATGACTCTTTGGGAAATTGTCTCTGGGCTCAACTTGAACCTCAGCCAAGCTGATGGGAGAGTTTTGGTGGATCTCAAAGGGTCATGGATCAAATATTTTGCTTGTCCCAGAGTCAGACGCAGAAAAGAGCTTACGGCTGCTTTGTGCAACACATTGTGATGTGCTGAGCTTGGAGAATGTGTTGAAGTCACCCAAAGTTTCTTGATAGCACCAGAGCTGCGAGACAGCTTCTGAAATGCTAGGTCCTCCCTGCTCCACCTTTGGCATGGCCATAAGATTGATTTCACACTTAGATCTTCAAAACTTCTGGCAAGAAACTGTTTGAATGCTTTTGCCCTCTGCAAATCAGGCAAGGAGCCTGGGTCCATCACAGATGGAACTACACAGTTTGGGGCTGAAGCTGTAGCTTAATTTGAGCCCATCAGAATCAAAGTCAGTCTGTCTGTCTGTCTGTCTGTTCGCTTTAGTGGGGCTCTCTGCTCCGAAGTGCCTGGTGGTTAAGGGTGCCAAGAAAGTGGAGAGTTTCATTACTAACTAAGAATTGTGGAGGGAATGGTGTCTCTGAGGGTGTGAGGATTGCCTTGCTGGGGAATAAGGCTGTCATTATAAGCAGGACAGGATGCAGTTTTAATGTGAAGAAAGGAAAATAGGAATAAGTTGCAGCATAAAGTTTCTTCTTAATGCTCTTTTTCCAGGGAGAGGAAGCACGAATCACGAGCGCACTGAATGGGCAACAAAGCTCTAAGACTGCAATAATACCTTCTGCTGGTAAGTAATAAGAAGAGCAAAGCATTTGCTGGGTGGCACCTCTTACTCCCTGCTGTTAGGTTAAAAACGGCTTTTGGAGTGTGTGAGTGCCTTTGCAAAGAAAACTGCCTGTATGCAGAGATGTCTGTGTTCTGCGCCACGCTGAGACTCTTGGTGACGAGGCCAGCTCTGCCCATTAGCTATGAACGTACTCAAAGTAGTTATCGTGGAGCAAAAGTGCCCAGTCCCACACGAGGTGACAAGACTGAGCTCTTAGAGAGTCCAGGTGTCAGGGAGAAAGAGGGAGCATTGCCACCATCCGGGATATTCAGACAGGACCTTTCTAGAGTGTGTCAGTGCTGAAACACAAGCAGCTCCATTCGTGTGGTCTGTATAAGAGATGCTTCAACAGAGCTTGCCGAGCCACCATCCTCGCTGGTTTATAAAAGAGCACCTTGCTGCTGCCTCGTGGCACCCTGCCCTCTGAAAAGGTGCAACTGCAAACATCTGTATTCTGCATACAGGAGGACTAAAAGGCAGACTTTTCTTCTTCCATTAAATCTGAGCTTCTCAGATGATAAACACCTACTTATGAGAGCTGGAAAAAAACTAAGACGCCAAACTAGGCATGAAATCCGCAAATAGTTAGGACTTGGATTTGCATATAGTTCTGCTTCCTGCTAAAGGGCATGAATGAAGCAAGGTAATAACTTACTTGCCTGAGGAATATGTAATGTCAGACCCCCAGAGGAGTTGGAAGGACTGCTCTCACCCCTTGAAATTTTCTGCTGGCTACCAGGTATTCTTTTATCATCACACTTTAAAGTGAAAACACTCTATATTTTTCTCTATGACTGTATTGCAGAACAAGACTTGGGAATGACCTGAATTGGAAGGTCTGACAGATTGCTTTTTTTCAAGGTTCTTTAGGGAAAAAAGCAGACATGACCCTCTACTAAATTACACCTGTGTTAAAGTAATGCATTGCCACTGCTATTGACAGCATCACACCTGGCTAAATGAGTGCGAAAGGAGGACTGGGATCAGCATCACATCATTTTCCACTTAGCAGAGCTGCTACGGTCTCCCCTGAGCCCAGGGGTCCTAGAAAAACCTCCTTGGATCTGACCCCCTTCCCCCAGGTTTGGCAGGTCATTAGAGATGGGGAATCGGCCATAGCTTCAATCCAGTGATTTGGGGCACTTGAAATGTAAATAGTGGCTGGATTTCAATTTCTAAAGAAGATTTCATTATTCTGGACTACATCAGCAGGGACACACTGTAAGTGATTTGTGAGAAAGGTATTTGAAGCCAATTCGTTGGGTATGAGCTGCTGAACTGCAGTGATCAGAAAATCACTTTTGGTCCATCTTCTGCCCACTGCACTAAGGTTATCCGTCCTTTCCCCATTCGGCCTTTTCTCCCCAAAATGCTGCATGTGTGGGAGTTTGGGTTATGCAACTGTGTCCCTGCTTCCCGTGTTGAGGGGAGGGACTATTGATTGATTTCCTTAAGCCCAGGGAGGAATAGTATTTCTGGTTCACTGAAGTTCTGACTCCATGAAAAGCCAGACTATCTGGCAGCCTGAAAAACACGAGCGCAGGCAGTGCCTCACTTTGCCTTTCGGATGTGACTTGCTGACCCCGTCCCTGCTCTGAGGTGGAGGAGAGGGAGGGGGAATGGCTTCAAACTGGAAGAAGGTAGATTTAGATTAGATATTAGGAAGAAATTTTTCACTTTGAGGGTGGTAAAGCACTGGCACAGGTTGCCCAGAGAAGCTGTGGCTGCCCCATCCCTGGAGATGTTCCAGGCCAGGTGAGATGGGGCTCTGAGCAACCTGGGCTGGTGGGAGGTGTCCCTGCCCATGGCAGGGGGGTTGGAACTCGATGATCTTCAAGGTCCCTTCCAACCTAAACCATTCTATGATCCTGTGATGCTGTGGGGCTGCACCGCACCCTGCACCGCTGCAGGGGCAGTAACCCCCCAACCCCTGACACGGGGTTTATTAGCATCGGCTTGGGGCGATGCTGCCCGACCCCACGGGCCACGCATCGGGTGGGGCAGGCCTGCGCCGGGCTCCCGGGGAGACAGCCCTGCCCGGGGCTCGCCGGGCTGTTCAACCTCCCCAAGGAAAGAGCCGGAGTAGCCCCTGCTCTGCTCCCGGCCGCCGCCGCTTCCCATCGCCAGAGGGACCCCTCGGACCGGCCATGGGGTCCCCCGGCTCGGCTCGGCTGGGGAAACTGGTGGGAACCGGAGGGAGAACCCAGCTGGGAGCCGGGGCTGCCCATCCCCGCAGCCGGGCTTGTCCGTGCCTCCCAGAAACCCCTCTGACCTCGGGCTTAGTAGTAATAATAATAATAAAAAAAAAGGTTGACAAGAGGGAATAGCAAACAGCAGGCTCGGCACGAAGGCGGCAAAAGAGCTGGATTCGCCCCCGTTCTTCCAGCCCTGCGCCCGTGTGTGGCCATCAGGAAAATCTGCTGATAACGACTCAGCGATGCGACGTGTCCGAGAGCTTCACGGGGACCCCACATGAATCACCCGCTCTCCACCGTGGCGAGGCAGTGTGGAAGAGAACTACGGCTGAAGGGGAAAAAAAGATGGGTGAAAAGGGAAGAAGACAATAATCAAGTCTTTCCAATCACCTGCGGTTGGCTCAGCACTTTTTTGCTGCTGACAAGTATTTGAAATTAGGAAGGTAGAGGAGCCTTGATAAAATTAAGGCCTGTTGCTACCAAACTTGTTCTGTAATTGTCTTGTTCATGATTTTGTGGGCACTAAGACACAAATAACGCGTGATTATATGTCATTTTAGGTGAGAGCAGGAGTTTGGTTTCTTTCCTTGGGGGACATCATGTGCCTCTACATATGCTGGTGGCTCAGCATGAGAGGGTGTGTCATTGCTGCCCTCCACCCTCCCCACCGAAAAGAAATAAATGCCCCATGGATTTTTCTTGACAGAGTCATGAGGGTAATAAATTAGCAATAGGAAAAAAGCAGAGCAACCAAAGGGCATCTGCTACATCTTAAGAAATTGCTGGGTTCCAGTATGCTAAAAGCTGCAATTATTAATGTAACAGGCAACGGGACTGATTTGAAAGGTTAGTGAAGTCAGCTGTAGCATTTTTTTCACCCCTGTCAGGGCTAAAATTTGGATTAGGGCCTTGCAGAGAACAGTTTTCCCCGAAGAAGTGCAGGTCCTGGGTTTGAAGGAGGACACAAACTCCCTGTGGCCTCAGCTCGCTCGAAGGGAACGGCCCTTTGAAGAGGAGTTTGCTGCACATCTGCACTTGCAGTGCAGCACGACGGCTGTGTGCTCACGCTGCGCCCAGAGCTTCCCGGGTACCCCTGTGAATTCTCCAATTGAAAATGCTTCAGAAAGTTCTTGTCTTTCTGCTGTCCTTCAGAAACTGCCAGCTGAAGGCAGAAAACATTTTAGTGCATTGATTGAGATTTTTTTCAGGAAATGGAACACTTTTTTGTGTTTGTCACTTCTTTCTTTTTGCAAAGGATTTCCTTCCTTTCATAATTACCCAACGCAGTGCTGCAGGAGCATCTAGGAGATGCCAAATGCAGGTAGAGATACATCAAGCCAGAAGCTTTATACCCACCTGAAATGGAAGGATGGGTCCCTGTCCTGGCTGCTTCAGTCATCTGTATTCATCTTTGCTGCAATAATCCTTCCTGCAAAGCCAGCCGTGTGCCTTTGGTACAGCGCGTGACTAATCCTTAAGTAATCGCTTATTTGGGGAATGTCACCTCTGGGTGTGCTATTTGTTGGCCCATAACAGTACATTTTGAAGGGAGCAGGTTGAAATAATCCAATCAGCATTTCCTGAAGGGGGATATGACCCCTTCCCCTTTTCTCCTTGTCCCCAGCAGAGTACAAGAAGCACATGTTGTGCATGTGAAGAGATGGGAATGTGTGTCTCAAGGAGATGAGGGGTGTCTGAAGGCTGATTGTGGTGTGAACAGTAGACTTGAGAGGGAACACAGGGTAAAACAATTCAGGAAAAGATGCTACGCCTGGCTTTTGGAGCTGCCTGCTGTAGGGCAGCGGAGACCCAGAGCACTCTTTGAAGACATGATGGGAGCCATAACACTGTGCCTCATGGTGGGATGCTTTGTGGCTGGAGAACATCTGGGCTTCCATGTCTGAGGTCACGTCATGGCCACACTGTGCTGTATGAGTTAAAAGCAGCACAAGCATTTCTAGTACTCCTGAAATGTCTGGGTCATAATCCTCCAGGGTGCAGAGTTCTCTAGTGCTGGTCCTTCATGATCTTTGGTGGGCTGGAGGAGTGTAGTTGAGGCTCGATGCGCCTCTCCTGTTACAAGCGGGTATGTTGTGAAGGTCACAGCACAACCAGCTATTCTTTAAGGGTGCTGGCAAGACTGACAGCTAGGAAGAATGTTGTGTCTGGAGACAGATCCCATCCCAGCAACCTGCATGGTGTGGAGAACCTGCCTTCTCCATGGTCAGCTCTTGAATATAATGCTTCAACTTTTGTGTACTGCTTAACTCCAGTGGAAAGAACATTTCCAGTCTGAATTCCTTCTGTTTTTTCAGTTCATGTCTTTTTTTTTTTTTTTTTATTTCCTCATATAAGTCAATCCCAGAACTTTGCAGCTTGAAGAGGATGGTGGCAGCAATCCCTGGGGCTGGTTCCTCGCTCTGGCCTGCATCTCAAGGCATGGTTTGAGTTGTTGGCATAAATCAGGGAAAATTCAGCCCATCGCAGGACTGATTGCTACGACATTCTGCCTTGTGCCTTAATAAAGCCTTTTTGACAGGACCTCTATGTATTTGACATGAATACGGATGATTTGGGCTTCATGAATGAGAACAAAGTCCATTCATCCAGTGGTGATAAAGGATAACTTCCATGGGACAGCTTGGGTCATTACGCCTTTTAAGGGATAAGTTAGAAATAAATCTATTTTTTCAGTCATCTGTGGCTTCCTTTGATGATAATACTTATCACTTGCATTTTAGCAAGGTATAACGATGAAGAATTCCTAGGTCACAATTTGATTTGGAAAGTCAGAGGAAGCGCTTCTAAAGAAACTGATTCCCAAAAAATGAAGAGAAGAGTGGGCTGGCTTTTTCCTCCAGTATAAGATAAAAACTGGGCATTTCCAGACAAGGCTGAAGGTATGTTTCTGCCCTGCTCGCTAAAAACTGGGGATGATCGATGGATCATTGGTCAGTTGTCCCTGGGGGCATTGTACATAGGTCATCTTTGGTAACTTTCAGTCAACCTCCTTAGCACTGCTGCAGTGAAGGGAAAAAAATCTGGTTCAAACAAGGACCAGGATCTGGATGTCTGGTTCCAGGAACATTTTTAAGGCAATGCAAATGTTTCTTAAGGGTATTTTTTTGCATTCTAGTTCAAACTGCTGTCTAATCCTGTCTAGCATCTGGTGCTTCAGAGGAAGGAAAGGAAGAATGAAATGAAACCTCCCCGTAGACCCAGAACATCCAAGTAAGCTGCAGTTTTTCTTGTCTTAAACAAGATTAGCAATCATTAAAAAAACAACTCACAGAAGAACAGTGCTGGGTTATGGTCATTTCCATGAAGTTATCAATATGTCCTTAGGCATGAAGTCTTCGTTTTCAATGCCTTCTATTAAACACCAGCTCAACAGGGTCATCACGGGGTTGCTGACATTATGTGAATCGGTTACTTTTCCCAGCTGATGCTACTACCTATTTTTAGCTTTGCCCTTTGGCTTGCCTTTGGCACTTGAACTGTGTTAACCACTAGCAATATGAATCAGTCCACAGCACTGACACTCTTACAGCCACTCAGGCAGGCTGGAGATGCACCGAATAAATAATCAAAGCTACTAATGAGGCTGCATAATACTGGGGGGTTGCAGGGAACTTTCTTGCAGTGTGGTCATGAGTGTCACAGTTTTTTGAGAAGAAGAGGGAAAACATAATGTTTGTTACAGCAGAGAGGAAACCCGACTAGAATATTTTAAGTTAAGTGAGTAGCAGCTACGGTGTTGTTTAGATTTGCTTGCTGCATGGTTGAGTATGTTCATTATTTATGATAGCATTGTTGGAGCTGCAAGTGGTATAAGGAGAAGGGCAAACTGATTTTTGTAAGGAGAAGTAATAGCTTTTAGTTGTAACAAAAGCTGTTGCTGCTATCTGAAAAACCTTTTTTCATTGTTGCCATGTAGGTGTCCACATCTGGGGAGTGATCGTGCAAGCTGCAAGCTCTGCTTTTTTGGCTAGAGGAATCGTTCATCAGAGTGTTTTCAAGCGGTAGGCTTAGCTCCTCCAGGAGATTCCACGTGTTGATCAGCTGGGACTCGTAGCAACCTACTGACTGCCAGGTCCACTGGGGAAACTGCTGCCTCTGTGCTTCAGGTTTACCGAGAGAGGGAAGAAGGGAGACGCGGAGCCCACGCGCGGCAGTGAGAACAAGCTGTAGCAATCCTCAGCAACCCTCC
>NW_009647731.1:4273983-4275189 GCF_000708025.1 Charadrius vociferus | reverse complement strand
AACTTTCCACATCTGGCCAGCCAGCTAATCCCTGCCTGTCCTCAGTTTTGCTGCGGGTCATGGCCAGGGGAGGAGGAGTGAGTAGGGAGCTTGTCTATTTCTGGCCTGTGCTGTAGCATATATTTTTACCCGCTCGGTCTCTCTCTCCCCAAGAACTAGAGGGGAGGGTGGAAAGTATGATTTGATTGAGATAACTGGAACAGTTATCGGGTAAAAGCCTATGGGGTCTAAAGGAAAGCAGGAGCACTTCACCAGTTCTCTGCAGGAACTTCTCATCACATTTAGGTTATTTCTGAGAATCCTTCCACCCACCCTCCCCCCGGCCCCTGCCCTTCCTAAATACTGCATTTGGAATTTTTTGTCTCCCCCGCCCCAAGAAGATGTATGTGATATTGACCCTTCATTTTGCTTCAGTCACAAGGGCTGTTGTCCCTCCTCGCCCACCCTGCCGGGGTCCTGCTGCAGTGCTGTGACCGCTAACCCCGCCCTGGTGTCTCCACGTATGGGGAGGGGATGGGGGACATGGCATTTGGCACAGCATCCTCAGTCCCTCGCAGTCCTGGTCTCAGAGGACCTGGATACATTTTGCCTGGCTGCTCCAGGACATGCTGCTTTTGGGAATGCCTCGCGGAGCCCGGACAAGCGAGGCAGAGCTACTCATAACTTTAAAATCCTCAGGCACCTTATGCAGAACTCAATTCATTATGCCATGGCCTCCAAAATCATTAGTCAGCAGTGGCCATTTTTTTCAATTATGGGGCTTAAGGGATTATTGTGAGTCATTACCCGGAGGTATTAATATCCGCATCGCTCCTGAAACTGCTCAGGTGAGGAGGTGGCACAGCAGTTGCACCTAGGGTGCCGGGCGCTGGGAGCGCCACCCTTTCTTTTACTCTCCGGAGGAGAACTGAAAGGCAAATGTGCCCTCGTGTTAAAAATTCAACTCATTCCACAAGCTTTTCACTTTGTCTCTCGGGGGGTCAATTAAAGCTTCACGGTCTTTCCTGCCACACTGGCAAAAAAAGATCTTCATCTCCCCTTCCTTTGATTAACTACGTTGTTATAAACAGACAATGCAGCACAAGCAAAAGAAACTAATATGCTTCCCCCCCTAGCTGAGGTCCTTGTAAATGAATCAATTAATTTAAACCAGTGCACCCCTGTGCTCAAAAAGGTGCAAAGCTGGCACACAGCTAAAATCCTGCT
>NW_009647731.1:4268447-4273961 GCF_000708025.1 Charadrius vociferus | reverse complement strand
AGTGGCCTCGGATGTGGGAAGCAGCCCCTGCACCCACGGACTTCACACACGCGCTCGGGCACGGGCTGGCTGAGGTTGTTTACTGCGGCAGGTCCCTCCCCCAGTTTAAGAGATTTTCCTGGCCTCTTAGTTCCACAGAAAAAGAGGCTCGTAGCAGGCATTTAAATTTTTATGAAGTGCTTGCTTTATTATCTTAATAAATCCTTGTTTGGTTTGCAGAATGCATCCCCATTGAAGTTAAGAGTTTATATGAAAATTAAAACGGCACTATATCTTCTTAATTAGACAAATGTATAGATAAAAAGAAACATGTCAGCTGGCAGTGGAATTTAGCTTTGCTGGGAGGGCTCTTTTTATTTCTCTCTCAAGATGCTCGCCGAGGTTAATGCTGGTGCTGCAGGCATTCAAAGGGACAGCAAAACTGACCCTTATCAGTACGCAGAACACGGGCACAGCCCATTCTTCTGTGTTGTGCGTCTCATCCTTCCTGAATTATTTACTTCCAAAAATAAGTCACATAATTATTATCACATAAAAATTAAGCAGATTTTATTTTTCACAGGTGAACAGCCAAGGCTGAGCCCATGCACTCTTTGCTCTGGCGTACTTTTTAAGGCTGACTAACTTACAGGCTTAATTGGCAAAAAATGGTGGGAGAATATTGATCAATGAATTTTTTATTTGGATTGTTTTTGGCTTTCAGAAGCAAGACGTTTCAGAAGCAGGTCACTATTATTTCTTACACGTCCTAAAGACTGTAGCTGTAAATCAAGAGGAGTCATCTGATGTTCTCTACAAGACAGCTATGGGTTTTTTTGGAGAGGACAAGAAGAAAATTTTAGCTGGGTCGTGGGAATAGTTTTGTTCTAGCTCAGAGCTGGCTGCAGGGTGGACCTCAGGCTGCATTTGCTCTCTTAGCTACACGTGGCAGAAGAATCTCTGGTTGTCATCATAAAATATAGTGGGAGAAACTACTGGGTTTTAAAGTAAACTCTTGCAGTTGCTGTCTCTGATGTCCAGGGTTTTGGTAGTGGGTTTTGTTCCGTTTAATAAACTGGAATAACTGCTGCCATGCAGAAGGTCTCGTGCAGCAGAGACAGTCCTGACTATAGGGCTCCTCATCTTCTTTCTTGTCTTGAGGTGGATGGAGACTTAGCAGGAGGCATCAACCTGGAGATCTCCTACTAAGCTGTTTCAAGACAGATCCTGTTTTGTTTTTTTTTTTTTTTTTTTGTGACTGTAGCATTGCTGGCTGCAGCAACTACCTCCCCTCCCATCCCCTCTCATCTTTTCTTAAGCAGGCCAGTACACAGAAGAAAGTGACTGCTTTGGCTTTGCAGGGAGAACACCGGTTTCCCAACCCTGCCCTGCAGCCTGGAGTGTGGGACCTGGCAAAGCTGTCACTGCAGTGGCTGGAATAGGGGTACAAAGCAGGGGAGCAAAAATGTGATACAGAGTTTAAGGATCTCTTCTTAAAGAAGATCAGATACTTTCTGTTTACCATACAGCTTAAAACAGTATTGCCAATGAACTCTGCTTGAAAGGTTTTTCATCTTGACTTCTCATGCTTCTTCTAAAACTTTATAAATTAGGGAATTTGTTCTGCTTTTAAAGGGAACATGACAGACTGGAGGAGACTTCCACAGTTATCGAACAAAACCAAGACCAACAAAACCAAATCCTCGGTTGGGGCAGTCTTTTTGTCTATGGGAAACTGCAGGTGGGAAGTTTAAAGGAGTGCTGACATTGGCAAGGTGGGAGGAGACTTGCAAACTTCACTGTGCCTTGCTAAATCATCAGCCTCTGGGGAACGGGGGACCAATTCCATCAGCACTGTGAATCTGTGGGCACATCTCATTAATCTGCCGGTGTCTGGGTGCCTTTTGCTTTGCCGATGAGTTCAGTCGCTGCCGAGTGGGTGAGCAGGGGCCGGTTACTGCTGTGCGTGGGCACAGTGCTGCTGGGATGGAGTTCATCTTTGTGAATGGACATCCACAGGACATGCTGCTAGGCTTGGGCGTGCCTTTGGGGGACAGCATAAACGTACTCAAGGAGGTTTTTTGCAGGAAAAGAGCCCAGCTCAAATTTTGAAGCACTGAGCTGCGACTGCTTGAGATGTGGGTAGGGGCTGGGCAGGAACCGAACTTCTTTTCTGCCTGGGTTATCTGACCTTCACCTCCCCTGGGAAAGGCAGGATGGGACCAGCAGGCTTCTGAGAGAGAACAGCCTTTTGGGGGAGAGTTCTTCTCCCAGGCACACAGCAGCAGCCATCATTAGTTATGTTGCAAGTGTGTCTTCCAAATGCAGAAATCAATTCTGAATATTTTATGGATTTAATTACACCTCCCTGCATGTGCTGCAGAGAATGGGTTATTAGGCTGCCGGATGCTAATTTCCTTCTGGGATGAGGTTTTTTTTTTTTTTTTTTTCCTCATGCTTTTCCTGCTTTGGATAGCAAAATATTGTATGCAAGAAGGCAAAAGTCCATGACAGCATTGAACTAGCAGTTAGGCTAGAAGCAAGAGCTGGCGGAGCAAAAAATCTCCACTCTTTTCCAATACAAGTCAATAGCTGGGCTATTAGCAGCATATGGATCTCAAAGGGCGGGGAGGGAGTACTTATCAGAAAGTCATTCATATCTGCTGCCAGGTAGATTCTTCTGCAGTTTGATGAAAAAGTACTTGTAGTCACTGGGATGTGGTCTAACACCCAGAATACATGGATGGGTGTTCACGAGCAGGTAATTCAGGCGGGGGGTGTTGCCTGGCTCTTCCATGTCTGGTTCAAAGGAAGGGACCAAACCTACTGCTCTGATTTGTCACTAGACTCTCTCTGAGTGAGCACTGTCAAAGTCTGGGTGTTGGAGCTAAATGTAGGGCTTAGTTTCCACCAGTGAAACAACAGTGCTATTCCAGCTCTTACAGGCAGGGTCTGGACTATCTCTTCATGCATTCCAAGCTCACCTGCAGGCAGGTCTGGCTGTGCAGGCAGGTCTGCGAGACTCCAAAAGTCAGATCTAAGGAAACAACCAAGACACTATGAGCACAAATCAGAGCCTTGATGAAGAGTTTGGCTTCTCCCATCTAAGCCATCTGTCTGCCTCTCCCCTGGTGTCTCTTACCAGTATTGATCTTTCCAAGTCATTTGTTTTGACAGCTTGCATGATGACATGATATAACAGATGCTGTCTGCTCCAGCAAGTAATGAGTTCAGATATTTTGCTTCATATATGCATGCAAAAGGCCACAGACCTCAGGTTGCAAGGCCTTGGCCTATCATCACTTCAGATCTCATAAATGAATCAGGATTGAGCTGACTTCATCTTAGCATCTTCCGAGGGAGTAGTCTGGTGATTGAAGGAACCATATAATCTCTGTTGAAACCGCATTCCAGGTCCTGGGCATCCTGGACATCCTGGGAGAGGCTATGCAAGCACTTGCATTTGTTCTGAGATTTCCAGATGTTAAAATATATCCATACATCTTTGGGAAATCATGGGCTAAGGGATCAACCAGATAATGGCACATGCTCTTTGCCAATGTGCGAGTGCTTGAGCTGCTCTTGTCTCTAAAGAAGATTGTGCTGCTGTACTGCACTGTTTAAAAACTCCATGTCCTGCCCCAGCAGAGGCTGCATTTCAGAGGACGTTGCTTTCAGCCATGGATTGCACTTGACTGAATCCAAAGGAACTGGTTATAGCTGGAAAATAGCTCTCCTCAGTTCCATCATTTATCAATGACAGAAAGTACACACATTGCACTTATCTTCTTTGGGACTGGATTTATAGTCTGAGAAAGTCATTGGCAGCCTCTTCATTGACTTAAGAGGATTTTTGGGTTAGTTTCTCAGTTACCACCCAGTACAGTGTAAGTATACTGCCTTTGCCAGTGAAGGAAAAATAATTCATGTTACACCAAATTTTACTCTCCTAAATGGTCTGCATTCCTTTTATGGCACTATTTCCCATAACTAGGCTGTCTTAGGAAGTCTATTTTGTTATGGTGCAGAGGAGATAGTTCTCTTTTTCTCCAAATGACTTCCAAATACACCTTTCAAATGTGTTTTTTTGTGCTTCCTTCAGTGCAGCTGAAGGCTTAAAGCACGCCAGCTTTTAGCAGATCTGCCTTTTTAAGACCTATCTGGCTTCCTTTGTGAGTATTCTTTGTGGGGCAAGGAAATGACATATTTCTTACATCCCCTCCCACAGCAGGAATTTCTCATTAATCTCTTAAAATCTTCAGCTTTTTTCTTTTTCCATATAGTATTTTTTTTCAGGAGCTCTTGACACTCATGTGTGAATTTGCTGTGCATTTGGAAGCTGAAAAGCTTTTAGTGAATAAATCTCTAACAACTCCCAGTCTGAGGTTCTCATCATGGTTACCGTGTCGTTGGGGGTAGATTATAAAGAGTGTTAGCAGAAACCTGGGAGGTTTCCTGACAAGGATCCTGAACCAGTCTCTTCCTCCCATCCCTCATTTTACCTCCATAGGGCTTGCTACTTCGGTGCCCGTGGGAAAGCCCTGGTTATTATTTCTTACAAACTGGGAGCCAAGACAAGAGGGTGGCCTGGCAGTGTTCCTCATTCCCAGAATCATGTAATTTCTCTTGCGTGTAAAATAAAAGATTGTCTCTCCCTATAACTCTTCCCCTCTCTTCATCGATCTCCTGGAGAGAAGAACAGCTGCATTTGCATTACTACAGATCGTCTTCTCATCTTGAAGATTTTCCCATCCCAGCAGAAGAGATGATCTCCATCTATGTTTATCTTTAATCTTATTCCCTTGCTTATACTTCCTTGGGTGATTTCATTAAGTGTACCTTATGCTTATCTTGGAGAAATTTAGAAAAGCATGGAAAGATCCGTGTGATGAAAAGGTGATGAGAAAGTGTGGTACATAGCAGGTAGGAAAGAAATAATGATTGCAAGATACGTGAATGTTATTGCTATGGGGGTCAGAGTTAAGGTTAATTAAATGTCTTCAGTGTGCATTGTCTTCCCCTTAAGGTGTTTGAGAGCCTTCTAAGAGAACCATTAACTCTGAACAGCCAAGGTTTTTAATGAATATTTTTATTGATTTTGCTTGCAACAGGTTTGCTCTTAACTTACCTACATGTACTGTTCATGTATTTTACCTTGAAATTATTCAGTATTACTAACTGGTAAATTTTCAATCAGATATGGCATGTAAATATTCCTCCTTTTTAAGACAAAGCCGTCAAAGTGCATACAATCAATTTTTTCGGTATTTCTACAAACATATTATGAATAAAATAGTCTGAAAATTGCATGCAGCTAACTAATGTGGCTCCTACCGAACTAGGCAATTAAACCACCTGAATATGAATGACTTGGAAAAGTCTATGTTTTAGCATTTCATACATTATACAGGATTTAAGAATAAAAAGAACATTTTTCCGTCTAGATAAAGATCTGAAAATTGTTAGGTCTCTTGTTTATAACCTGCATCTTAGTGCAAGATATTTAAACAAATATTAAGCATGAGCATTTGTGAT
>NW_009647731.1:4260540-4268396 GCF_000708025.1 Charadrius vociferus | reverse complement strand
GCATGAGAACTACTGTTTTGCTGCCATGGAAATGAGAAATTGTGAGAGTTAATGGAATGATGAATTTCCATTGCTTGAAGACTTTCAATCAAGGCTGGCTGTCTTGGAGAGTTATTGTTCTCATTGCAGGAGGAACTAGAGGAGGTAGTGACCTGTGTCTTTTTTTTTTTTTGTAAGGACCTTTTCTGGCCTTTATATGTCTCTGATGCAAATTGCTTCTTTTTGTACTCAGTTTAGCCAGATCTTCTGGAGGTCTCAGCTCCCGCGGATGGTGCTGAATGTGTCTTTGGGAATGCTCTTGACCTGACACTGGTTTCATTAGAGTTCCCTTGGGGCAGTGCTGTGGACCTCCATGATATTTTGGTTTCTCACTTTCTGCAAATTTTCAAGTAATTGTAGTCTGTGTTTGGACTGTGGGGCAGGTGATCTACACAGAGATCTCCGAAGTCCTTGTCTCTGATTCTCCGGACTGGAGATCCAGCTGGACCACCCCGCTTGGCTGTGTGCCTGTTCAAAAGAAAACTGGACTGAGGAACAGGGAGAGGTAAGCGTTGTGTGCTGACACAGAGTTGGGGCATAAGCTGGGAAGCTCTCCTCAGTGCCTCAGTTTAGTCACATCCACGACTTCAAAATATTGGCACCATCTTCTCCATGCACTGGTGACACCTCTTCTCCATGGGCTTCAGGGTGATGTGGGCAGCTGCATGTGTGTGTGGAGTGGATCCCAGGATTAGGGTGCTGCAGGTGGTACATGCTACACAGGTATATCCCTTCCTCACATATGGATACACCTGGATGGGGCAGCAACTTAGTCCTCAGGGAAGCTCCTACGGCTCATAGATGGGGAAGCTTACTCAGAGATGTAGGGGAGATAGGATCTCCTACCCACACCCTTCCACTTGGGCAGGGTGGAAACCCCAAGCTGTTAGGTGGGTGCTGGAGGAACCCTTGGAGGCTGATAAGTGTTTACGGCACAGTCAGCTGGACCCTCTGCCGTCTGCAAAAGAATGCATCGACTAGGCTGAAACTTCTTGTGTGCCTCAGATGGACACCCCCTTCAACCCTTTTAAAATAAAGCACCAACACTTTGAGTAAGGCTAAAGGATGAAGTAGTCCAACAAAATCCAAGCAATTCTGTGCCCCCTGAGAGAGGATTTACTCAGCCACTGCTTACAAGGAGTGAGAGTCCAGTCTCAGGAACAATCATTGATCTTGCTCTGATTCTTACTCTTCCCATAAGCATCTGCTGCTGGCCACTGGTAGAGACCAGAAACTGAGGGAGACCAAACTGTGTTCTGAACTGTAATGGTATTTCTCATACCCATATTGGGAGTTATTTTTGACTGTTCACATTTTACCACTGCTTGTATGAACAAAGATTTAAGCTTTCTGCAGGTCACGACTCATTTCACCGACATCATGGGTTATTAGAATTCCAACTCTAATACGTGTAGACCAGATGATGTTTAGCAGCAGGTGGGAAATGCCCCATAGTTTGATTTTATAGCTCAACAGCTTCTAGGGAGTCAGTCCCAGTACTTGGAATAATGACCCACCCTTCACATGTAACCTATGTGAAGCAATGGATTGTCCACCTCCTGTTAACAAGCAGCTGGAGATGAAGCAGGCAAACTGGAAAGGTGCAGCAGGACACATGACTTAAAAGCTAAGATGGTCATCCGTGTGGGTTTTATATTTTTCCTGCACCAGTTCAGAGGTGCCTTCCTTACAAGAGACTTAAACTCGCTAGAGGTCTTGTGTGCCTTACCGCTGCTTGTTACTCATCTAACAAAATCTCTCAGGCCTCTTTTGTTTTTGCAAAAAGAAATGTTCAGTTCTGCTCCTGTTCAAATGATCTATCAACCCGCCGTTATGAAATACAACAGTACAGATCTAAGACCATTAGTTAAAGACATAAAGAATCACGACCAAACTTGTAAACATAAATTTTTCTGAATTATTTTTTATTGAAGTATGTTCAGGAAATTTACATATAGATTAAACCTTAAATATACCAAACGTCAGTCTGTTTACATCCTGATGCCTTCACATTGCTGCTGTGTATGGATTGGGTTCAGAGCTGGAGCATTCTCATCGCCTCTAACTAAAACGTTGCAGCAGTGAGGGTTAAAAGAGATCCTTATAGGCCACAGACATGCTGGGAGGTATTTGAGCTGTTTGGACTTTGGTATGAACTTGTCAAAATTTTAATGTATGTTGCCTAAAAAAGCTAATGAGCCTCCATCTGGAGACATATAAGTGATTACAGCCTCAATTATTTCTCCTACCTGAACAGCTCAGTCCTTTGTTCATACTCACTTCTATAAAAACAACAGCAGCAGAGACTTCTCCTTGTCGGAAGGAGGTAATCTTTGCTGAAGGCTGTTATTCCATGGACTCGTACCCCATGCAGGCAAACACCTAATTTCTTTTTGGCTTTGTCTTTTTTTTCCCTCTAAATTTCATTTTTTGAGCATTTTAAATGCCTCCTCCTTCAAGGTGATCTTGTGGTTAGCGGTTCATCAGGATGGATGTATAAATATCGATATCCTTGTCTTCACGGATGGGGCCGTATAATCTAATAGCTGAGGCACCCGAAGGGTCAGAACAGCAGGATAACGTGGAGTGATCACTTCTAACTAAAATATGATAGCGCTGAGGGAGAAAATAAAAGCTTATGGAGCAAAAGAAGGCAGAAGGTGCATTTGAATTGTTTGGATAGTGATATAACACAGCGAGAATACGTCCACAAAACCTTACCAATAGAGCCTGACTGTCAAGGCAAAGGAGTTGAAATCTGCCTTGTAGACTCTCTATTTCCTGGTGCAATCCCCTTCTTTCAACTTTCTGCCTTCATCTGGAAAAAAAGAAATCAGATTATAATCTGTCTAAATAGAGATTGCGCACAGCACCCGGGTCTGTGGGAATTCAGCGCTGTTGGGATCTCTGGGTCACTAAAGCGAGGTTGAGCAGAGGGGATCGCTGTACCCCGACTATCCGGAGCACTTCGCTGCAGGACTTGGAAACCAGAGGGAATAGAGGAGGTTCTTAAAAATGGAATAACTCATTTGCGAATGTCAGTTGATGGGTTTATTCCTCAGTCAGTTTGAAGGGTCAGTTTTTATGGGCACTTACACTTTACAGAGTACCCACCGTAACATTTTTCTTCCTCTCCCTTTTGCTTTACCCCCATGAGCCAACACCAGCCTGTCGGGGGTGACCAGGGTCCACTCCAGTTCAGTGGGGCAGAATGGAGTCACTTCTGTAATGAATTGGGCAGGGCTTATGTCAGCCTGCTCTGCTGGATGGCACCAAGACCACCGAATCGTGGGTGATATGCTGCAGTTAGCATCTGCTTTTAAGTCAAGCAGTAAAGATTAGAAGATCTGTGTCAGTGAGGGAGGAGGGTATAAACCCTGATGAGCCAACGGATGGAGCCACGTGGTGATGGGGGCGTTAGGATCTCAACCCTACTTCGTAGGAATGTAAAAGCTGCTTTTTGACTTGCTGGGGACTGGAGGAAACAATTTGCAAGCAATAACTACTTTCAAAGAGATGCAAAAATTTTTTCCTTGCTTGGCTAAAACATCCATCCGAGCTGGTAACTACCTATGCCTGGCTCTTGCAGGCAGCCGGAGAAATGTCCTCAGGTCTTCAAGGCAGCTGTGAAATGAAAACTTTCTCCTAACAGATGATACATTCCCCTTATTAGTTACAGCCCGGTGGCCACTGTCAAACACATATTAATTATTCCTCTGTTTTTTCCTTTTTAGCACCTGCAAGAAGCTTTTGCCTTCCATAAGCAGCTCCTTATTGACCAGCAGTTTGTTATTGATTTCTGTATTCAATAAAAAGTGTGGTAAATGGGGACATTAAATTACTCTAGAGCTCTCACTTTTAAAAATGCCAGGGAAAATAGGACACTATGATGTGTTTTGTACACATCACACAAGGTAGAGGGAGAAATTTGCTGCCTGAAATTTGTCTGTTTTGGTTGCAAATAGGCAGAATTTGGTCTGTTACATGCATCGGCGAGGACATGCACATGCATGTCCACACACACATCTGTGAAGCGAAGCTCTTCCTCTTGAGGCAACTGGGAGTTATTTCTCATTTGAAGCCCGAGTCCATTCATTCTCATTCTCAATTGTAAGGCCGTATTATGACATTCACTAGGCAAAAGTTTGGGAACAGTCCTTCTGGCTGTGGTCAGACCAGTCACAAAGCATGATGTGGGGAAAGACTCGGAAGCGAATTTAGTTTAGGTTTGTGTAGGTTGGTAGGGTTTGCACAAATTGGAGGGAAAGCTAGTCTCTCTGCCATTGACCCCCTCAAAAAGAACACATGTGCACTCAGCTGTGAGCTGAAGGCCTGGGCACTGGATCTTTGGCCACAGACAGGGTTGTGAGATGTGTGAAGCAGTGGGATATCCAGGTTTCTAACACTGGAGTCAGTGACCTTAACTTTTGAGAGGCTTCTCATTTTGGCAGAGGACTTTGGGGTTCTTGCAGACAAACATCTCGAGGTTAAGTGTCTTTCCCTGCTAGAAGTAAGCGTAGACGGTAATTTGCTCACACAGATCTTGCCTTGACCTACAACAAGCACAAAGTTACAGTAGCTTTAAAACAGGCGTGTGTGGTTTTAACCCAGTTAGTGAGGGTGAAATCTGGTGCAAGGAGGAAGGTGGGGGGAGGTTAAGTCTCTGGGGAAGCAAATCTGATACCAATCCCTTTTGTAAAGGGTAAAATGAGGTCTTTCTTTTCCTCAAGTTTCCTTTCAATGTGATTCACAGTCCAAAGCCTCCTTAAGTGCATCTGGGCTGTGCCTGGTTTTCTGTGTGATTTTGTTTTCTCTTCAAACAGGGAGATGAAAACTGGGTCAGGTAGTGTAAATGCAACTAAGCAATCTGCTCAATGGGGGAAGTCAACTGCAGGACTGGGGTGTCTCTGGAGGCTTCCTTGAATGCATGTCCCGATAACTTTAGGGCTGGAGAAATTAAAAAAAAAAAAACACCAAACCCATTGCTTTACCATCTGCTTGATTTCTTCCCTTTTAGTGCCATAATAAATAGATATGTGACTCCCGATTCTCCTTCCACGCTTGTGGAAGTCAGGACAAATTGACTTTGAGCTCCGTGGAATTACATGGAGGTGGGGCGGGGGAAATGAGGTGTTTCTCTTTCTGCCTGCTATGGTCTGCTGTAATTCTCCCCAGTCGCTGGATGCTTTGATGTGGTTTAAGGAACAAGCCGTAGTGACCTGGATTTGCTGCTACTGCTCTCTCGTCTGCAAAGAGAGCTGGCATGGCTGTTCTGTGAGTACAGTATTTATTCTTTATTATTTATTTTTTTATTTATTCTGTGAGTACAGTACATGGTTGGCTGTTATCCAACAGTATGAGTTTCTTAGAGCAACTGACTTACTCTATTGTAGATTATGTGTATTTCTAAACGGAACTAGATGGTGCCCATGATCATTTATCCCAGTGGGTCTGAAAAGTGCTGAGCACAGTGCTATTGGAGTGATGACAACAGTAAGAACCTGTCCAGTCCAATGCCTCTGAACAGTGACGGTATTGAGCCTATGGATGTATGAGCACTTTTCTCAAGGTGCTTCATTAACTAGCTACCCCCACCCAATACTTCTGGCACATCTTTCCTCTCTAGGCAGCCACATCTCCGCAAACCCCAGAGGTTTCTCGGTGGCAGGCAGTGGAGCAGTTCCTGGCGCTGCGTGAGGAGCGGTGGGGACCGTGCTTGCAGACATCTGCCCACGTTGCCGGTCTCCTATGGTGCACACTGCTCTGGTGTGGCTCTGCCCTGGGACAGCCTCTGCTGTTTGGGCAGGGTGTGATGCTATACGAGAAGGGCAGAGCAGGGTTGAGCAGGAAGAAAATGTTTTTTCCAGGCAATCTCTCTTGCTCTGGGGACCCTCTCGGCAGTCTCAGAGGTCCCTGCCTCTGGGCTTGTGAATGACACTGTGTCTGCACTGTCACATCACGTGGGGATTTGAGCTCACCGAGGCTCAGACTCCCCTGTTATCCACCCCACTTATGTGCTGGCTTCGGCTTTGCCCTAGTTCCTCAAAGGCGAAGGAGAAGTGGGGAGGGACTGGGTCAGACTGGGCTCCATGTGAACCCTCTTTCTACAGGCGGTAGGGATGCACCCTGCTGAATTCCTGCCTTTCCCTGGGCATGGATGGCAGAGGCACGAGAAACAAAGCTAAAGCCCATCTGAAGCTGTAACAACTGAACTGGGCAGAACTAAAAGGGGAAGAAAAAAGAACAAAAGGCTGCTCTGTTACTCCTGCACTAACCGGTGCTGGAGGCTGTGGTGGGCTATTGAGGGACAACTGGGACCGAGTTGCTTTCTCAGCAGGTGTTTAATCCTGTATTTCCAGGCAGCATTTGGAGCCTGAGGAAGAAAGGGCAGTAGAGGCCCACAGTCCCGCTACTCCTTCCATCGCCTGGGGGACCCCAAACAGCCATGGGGAGGGACAGGGCTGGGGCTGCCATGGCACCACTGCTGCGGTGTTGGTACCACAGACCTGTCTAGCTCCTGCTGGTGCTTCTTCTTCCCCTGGAGGAGGTTGTGCCGGGAAAGAAACAGGCTACAGTCCTTAATCTTGAGAAACGCCTGTGTTTACACCACCGCCTGCACAGAAGCGGAGAGGAAAACTGGGGTTTGTGCTCTGGGAACTCCGCAGGCTCTGCAGCCCCAGCACACTTTAACCGTCCCCCCCTGGTGCTTGCACCGCTCCTCTGTCTTTCTTGAATGAACAGGGACCTTGAGGCTTTTGGGCCATTTGTCATTTTTTATGAACACACCAATTCACTTAAAATTCTCCCCCACTATCTTCCTCTCGGCTCTCGCTCGGTCCATTTAGTTGATTGCCGCATACTCCTGTTAGTGCTCTGTTGGGCTGCTGATGTATGTTTAGTAACTCTCCATAGTAGACTAGTTCTAAAAAAATACAGTGTTAAGAATTTTTGACACAGGGAGCTGGAAAGCCAAGGATACGTATTTCAGGGCGAAGCCCTGCTCTTGGCCTCCAGCCCTCTCACTGACATTGCATGGCAGGATTGACAATAGAAATTTTTGGCCCGTGTCCCTGCATTAAAGTTAGTTAAACAAGGTTGGGTGTTTGGTTTTTTCTTTTTTTTTTTTTTTTTCCCCCTCAGTTAGTTATAGTTTGGCAATCGTGCTTTGTGATGATTGGAGCAGCTCTGCATATAATAGATGTAGTCAGGTAATTACCTCGTCTGTTTAAAAAGGCCTCACGGACAAATAAATTTCCCTTTCTCGTTTTTTTTTTCCCTTTCTGAGAGGAGGGGAGGAGAGGAAGGCTGGACAAACCGTGTATGTATTCTGAAAGAGCCCTGACATATATCACACAGAGGAGCAGGTCTGGCTCTCCCGCGCGAGGGGGCATGGTCAGACCTGGGATTCCGACCCTGCAGTATCTTCACGCTACAACTGCCCTAAGTAACAGCAAAATCTTTTAATGGGTCACACTTGGTGCCTTTGTGATATGAACCCGTCAGGCTCCATTTCCTTCCCGCACACACCATGCTGTTTTACAGCTTTCTCATGCCTTGGTTGAGAAAAAGCTTCCCCTTGCTTTCAGTTCTGTCTGGAGAACTATTTTATCTCTCCCTCCCAGCTATCCCTGCTTGGTTGGCAGCTCCCTGCTGGTGTCGGGGCAGCCCCGCGGCGCGGGGGGATGCGACCACCTGCAGCCAGAAATGCTCTCGACTGTCGCTTGACCCGGTGTCGGTGGGGGCACGAGCACACGGGTCTGGGTCTGCAGATGCTAAACGGGGTCATGCTGGAGGCTGCTCCTGCCTGAATGATTGCC
>NW_009647731.1:4240023-4259622 GCF_000708025.1 Charadrius vociferus | reverse complement strand
CCTGCTGAAATGATTGCTCCGCTGGTGGTGGAGGGAAATTGCTCCAGCTCAGATTTAAAAGTGAGTGAGCTCCTTACAGCCGTGGGAAGGAGAGAGTGCCTCGTTGGCTGAGGTTTCCTTTGAAAAGGCCGACCTCCGCTGGCGGGGGATCATATCTGGTCACATTCCTACTGCTTGGGTAAAAGGCACTGCTGAATGACAGTGGTAGTTATCCGCAGAGGATGGTTTACTACAGCAACGTGTGTGTCTTGCAGCTACAGCACCATATATGTGGATTGCCAGGGGAGCAAATCAACCACAAAAGTTTCCACTAATTAATGTAATACGGTATTTTCTACATGCAATGTAACCACAGATCCAAAATTTTACATCTGGGGCTAGGAGGAATTGTTTGCTGGATTTTCTTTGCTTACAATTAATTTCCTAGTCGTGAAGTCTCCTTCAGAAAAGGAATAATTATGAGAGGTCATTTGTCAAAGAGGGTTCATGCATATGATTAATTTATTACATTTCAGCAATTTACCATGGGTCAGCTGGGAGATGGAGACTGTTTGTGTGTCCCTAGCCCTAAGCACACATAAGGGGCTAGGCTAACATGTATTTACAGACCAATAGATTTCTATAGGATGAATTTTCAAAACAGTGGCAAAAAAGCCAGGGATTTTCATGGAATTGCTTGTATTTTTGCTAAGCCTGTGCTATTACTGTACTGCTACTGTATTACAGAGCTCAAACTGTAACCTGGCAATATTTCCTAAAGGTGGTAGTACTGTTGTTTAAGTTAATCTTCCCAGGAAGATGCTTTTCAAGCCATATCTTATTAGCAGATAAGGTTTTACCCCCAGCTATCAAATATTTCACCCTTGGTTTCATGAACTCCCCATCCAGAGAAATTCTTGGTCATTTATAGAGTGAAATCTTGCCTTTGATCCAATTAATGTTGTTCTCCTAAACGCTACCAGGTCTCGGTACTCTTCTCAGTGTCTAATACTTAAGAATTATTTCTCATTTCACTGACTTAATTTTGATTATTCTTCTTCCTTATGTATCAAATGTACTGAAATGCCCCATGTCTTCTTGTACAGGGTCATTCTGGGAGAGTTCTGCAGTGAATGAGTGAAGACATTGCCGGTACAGTCCCACTGAATTCATAGAAGTTTTGGAGGTCTTTCTAACCTTCTGTCCAACTCAACTGACTTCAAGGAATTCCTGTGGTTCTTTGGTTTTACAAGTTCACTCATTGTTTCCAAGACCTTCTTTTAGCTATGGTTTCTTTGCAGAAGGGGAAATTTTAGTGTGTATACGCAAACACACACATGTATGCATGCACACACACTCACACAAATTTTCTCTATATATAGTGTTTCAGACTGACAGGAATAATGCCAGGTGAAGATGGAAATGCCAGTCCCTCAGATACCTGCCACTGATACCTGATTGATACACCGTTTTATACCACATCCTTTTAAACCTTTATAGACATGATGAATACTCCATTTATCTCCTGGTACGCAGACAGCTCACCAGACCTGTCTTGCACACTGTGAGAGCATTGCGTGGAGCCTAATAAACCAGCAGTGTTGTCCTGTCACCGTGGGTGCCCCACTTGACCTTGTCAGGTCAGGGCAGCCCTCAAAGCTGCCAGGATGGCCAGGAGCTGATGGTCAGTCCATTCAATGTGGACTTAGAGCTATAGTGATGGAGAGGAATGAGAGAGATTATGCATTTATAGCAGATATTTTATTGCTTTTATATATTTATATCACAGCAATGACTAAATACCCCTTAGTATTGGGAGGTGACCTAAACAATTTACATTCTAATAAGCAAAACAGAGAAAAGGAAATATGGTTATGCATCTTTTACAGATGGTGAACTTACTCATAGCAAGTTTAAGTGGCCTTTCCAATATCATGCAGAAAGTGAATAATGAGCAAGCAGTAAACCGAGATATCCAGAGTCCCAGCCTGGAATTTTAATCAGAAGATCATCTTTCCTGGCTTGGATTGTCCCCAGAGGTAAGAATCTTTTGCTTGTATATTTAGACAGCTCAGCGCAAATTTGTCCTTGGTGTCACTCCATAAAGGGAAGGATTTACACTCAAAGGCTTTCCTTGTATAGGGAGGAGGTGGTTTGGATGGGAAGGGGAATATCAGCCTAGGAGTTTTTGAATCATCCTCCCTGAATTTCTGATACAGGAAAAGGAAAGAAATCCCCCAACTCTGCAGAATTTGCCTCTCCACTATACGGATTCAAAAAGCAGCAGTGCTGGGTCCTCACGAATTGGTGAGGCTTCATCTACTGGACCTGCCTGCAGCCCTGCAGGGTGGGAAGCCCTGGCCGGAGGGTTGCACGGCCATTGCCACCAGGGCTTATATGCTCCATTCTGTATTGCTGCAGGTCTCCAAGCTGTTATTGCTCTGGTCATTGTCCCTGTGCAAAAGTACCTGTACTTCTCAGTAGAAAAGTACTCACCCCTGCTTTAAGCCAAGATGTTGTGCTGATACTGAAATGTCTTCAGTGAAACATAGGTTAGAAGATACCTGTTAGAGAGGTTATCTTGTAATTGTCCACTTCACCTTCTTCATACATGACTGTTACTGGATATGGTAAAAGCTCTCCTGTCATCTTTGCTCCTTTTGCCGTGTCCCCTTCAGCAACCAGGGGAGTGAAGTGAGACAGCTTCATTCACTAGCAAAAGGATGGGGAAGGCTCAAGTAAAAGCCTTCTTGGGCTCAGAGCATCTGTGCCTTTTCAAGCAGGATGGTAAGATGTGGGTCATCTTCTTTTGAACTTCTCCAAGCTTGACCTAAGTGGGAATCAATTTAAAGTGTTGTAAGGAGTTTCTTACTGCCAGTGCTCATACTAGTTCTTGTTGCGAAATAATTTTACACCATTTCTGAGTTGACCAGAGTTAGGACAGGACACCAGTGGGAAAGTGTCAGGATTTGATCCCGATTGGCCAAATAAACTTCCATGTCCCGCAGTGTCAGAAGTCACTTGCATAAAAAGTGCTGCTCAGGGCTTTCAGACCTTCTCTTTGGGCTGAAAGGCCAAGAAAAAGCACGCACATATGCGTGTACGTGGGAGGCTGAGAGGACTTAGCAGAGGCTGGTTTGAGTCCTGTCATAGTAAAGACTGCCAAGGACTTTCTTGCCAGGACAGTTGCTGGTTCTTGCTTTGTCAAGCCAGTAAGGATTGCTCAGGTGACAGTGGCCTTTTCTGCTGTAGGTAATGAATGCTTCCCTGTTTATTGCCCTTCTTTTTTCATGAAGCAGAAGCCAGGTCAATTAGTTGGAGGCGGCCAGCAGCCTGCTGGGAAATCTGCAAAGCTAAAAACAGCCTTAAGAGAATACTTAGATAAATTGCTGAGTCTGCACTCATTAACACGTAATAAAAATGCTTAAGCATGAGTTTAGCCATGATAAGCTTAAGGGACTTGTTAAATAACGTAAACTCTAGGATTTCGCAAGCTCTCTCCCTCTCTGGAACAAAGATGATTGTAAAGATACCAAGTAGACAATATTATTAAAGTTCATTTGTTGCTTAGCCTAGCTTGTATCAGTCAGACTATTTCTTGAAATGAAAAAGTGCAAGGGACTTCAGGATCTTTTGGTTTATATTTTTTGCAGTTCAGAGGCACAACATCGATTTCCCAAAGTAAAATTTTGCCCTTTGAAGGAAAGTATGTGAACAAAAAGAGAGAAACCCACAGTCAGGATTTGCAAAAGGTCTTTTGAGGACATCATAGAGCTAATGACAGGCTCAATGGTTTTCAATTTCCAGTGCAATTTTGCAGATTGAGGAAATATGAATAGTTCAGAAGTCCCTGCATTATTGCATTATTATTTTACATAATGCAAATCCAAGACCTCTGTAAGCCTCTTCTATCCCTCTCCTCAACAAACAGGAAAAACAGAGGGGTGGTCTGAGGTCTGCAGTTAGGAGCAGATACAGAAGAGCAGGGCTGGAAATTAGGTGGCTTTGTTAGTATAAGGTTGCATCCAGTGCAACAAGCCCATTCTTTTTCCCTTTTTCCTGGGAAGGGATATCCTCCCATGACTATGAGAGAGTGGACTGGTGCATCATTGTCCACGAAAATTTACAGGTGAAATGGTCTACCTGCTGCTGTAGTTCCTAGGGCTGAGCTAACCACCATGGCTTTGCCTGTGTTGACCAGTCCCAGCAGGGGGCTGGTAACTGTGCTAGCTTGTTTTCAGGCCAGCAGATGCAACTGATAAGGCATTCACTGGATTAATGATAAAGCAGGAGAGGACCAGTAAGGAAATGTTTACAGGTCCAGCTGATCCCTTAACATTAGCTTCTAGCTTCCTGGCAGTGTTGCTTTGCACATACCTTCTGGGAATATTAAAAAAAAAAACCAAAAACCAAACGTGTGAAAAAGAAGGGTTTCTAAGATAATTAAAAGAGACAACAGAACTTGTTTTCCAAAACACAGTGAAACAGCTTCAAAACGTACTGAAACAGCAAATATGTTTGTGCGTATCTTCCAAGATTAACTAATGTTCTCTTGTCTGCTCATTTCTCTCATAGTCTCACCTCTACGACTTAGATGATGATACAAAATCTCATCAGGAAAGAGGATCACACAGCTGTTGGAAGTCACCATCAGTATCTCTTCACTGCCATAGATTACGGTTCTGAAGGCAAAGATGTAATATAACAGGTGTGTGCCTTCGTTTTTGTCTTCAAAATAAATAAAACATTTATGGAGTAATATTTACAGGCTTGCAATTTTATCTCATTTCAGTCACCTGCAGTACAGGAAAACCCCTCTGCCCTCTATGCACAAGGAGTGATGATGTACCTGCTCATGATCAGAAGAGACATTTGTCCGTTTTATTTCCCAATAAGCTCATAAAATAGCAAATATTTTGGTCTGCCCGCTATGTGTCTATGTAAAGACATGTGTGCATATTTGTTTTTAGAGCTGAGTGAGTAATTGGAAACAAATCATTTATTTAACATGTTTTCCTTTGGCTGAATCTACAAAGAAATGCAGTGTAATTGGGAAAGCAGCTACGTGTCTGTCAATGCAGAGAGCTTTTGAGTAGAATTGATATGAAAGTTGCCAACAAATAATTTCTGAAGGAAATGTCCTTCATTAAAAATGAGGGGAAAGAAATATGCTTTCAGTTTTTCTTCCATTCAAGAAAAATACTTTTTAAAAAATTTAATTTATTTATTGACAAAAGCATCAGGGGCAGAGGAGTGGGAAACATCTTTTCCAAAACAATTAATTTTCAAAGGTTGGGTCAAGGATCTCTTGCACCAAAGAAGAAGGAACACAACTCCATAATGAAGCCCGAGACAGCCTGGAATTTCTGGGGGTTCAGGACAGGATTTAGATCTCTGCTGCACAGTTAGCAACCTGCCAGCCCCTCGTCAGACATCCTCAAATATGTATGGTGGGGATGTGACATTTAGCTCAGAATACCACTTCTCGCTGATAAAACACAACCCAGAGAAACACCTCCCAAAATACTAAATTAATTATAGAGTTGAGGATGAATATATTTGAAAAGAAGTCACCTTTTATCATTGATGTCTACTGACACACCAAAGCCAGCTTTTCCTTGCAGCCCTTTTTTAGCTCCAGTGGGTGATTTTATGCTGGGAACTCCCTGTCCCACACCAACAAATATCTGCCATTCTTTGATAACTGGGCCATTCTTCTGTTTCACTGCCAAAAGCTGCTGAAGGAACCGTTGGCTGTGTGGTCTTATCAAGACATTAAATGTGGAACTCCACAGTAAGTGCACAGGCTACAAGTTGTTGCCAATTCAGTATCTCTCCTTGCTTTGAGCTTCCTCCATGTTGCCTTCACCTGGTCATAGTCCTTCTCATCTAAATGGTATCCGGTCGTTACAATAGGACAAAATACATATTCATATGTTTAGGAAGAAGCTTAGCACTGAGTGTGTTTTCTGCATCTCACTGAATGTTAATGGCCATGAACTCCATTGTCTGAAAAATTTATTTGGAGGATGATTATGATAATGTCTCTTGGGGTGCATTTATCATTCATGCTTCTGAAGAGAGTCCTGTGGAAAACAAAGGTTGACATAGCTGTTTCCCTGTTCAATTAGCAGCATTAGCTGCTCTTAAAATATTAATCTTCCAAGCTAAGTTGCAAAAGAATTTGTGGAAAGCAGACAGCCCAGGGCTACAGGGAAGCGGGAATGCAAGATCTCTTTGCAATGGTGCTATAATCCAGAATGAAAACACTTTTAACAGTAAGTATGCTGCAGTTCTTTGATACCTCTTGTCTTGGGATTACAAAGCATCTCACAAGCCTCAAACCAGTGCTCATGTTCTCCTTAATGTTACAAGGCAACATAGAGACAAATGATTGATTCCAGATGGTTGGGAGGATCAGAGGAGCTAGAAGGAGTAGAGTCTGGTCTCCTTCTTCATCAAACTCACTTTTCTTGCACTCCCTGATCTATTTATTACTTGAAAATATGCTTGCTCCCTTGTTTTGTCCTAACCTGTTCTTTATCCCTTCCGCACGTGGGACTTTCTGGCCAGCTATTCAGTTGACTTTCCTGAGGGTATTCAGAGGCCATGGCCCCTTTGTGGCTGCCCACAGCTGGGACATCAAATATCAAGTTTGCTACTCAGGGCATTGGGATTTCAGGATGTGGCACTTTGAAAATCAGATTGCTTATTTATAAGACCAAATATAGAAACACGTTGCTTACATTAGCACTGCTTGAAAGTACCCTGCAAGCCTCAGATGTGTGGGAGCTACAGTTTACTTGAAGACACACACTCAGCTGTTGGGTGGCAGTGATGTTATGTGATTCATGTCTTCTGAATCCCCATGCTCATGTCTGCTGGAAGTGTGTATCCACTCCAGGAGCCACTGGCAGTGGCATCCTCAGCATCTGAAGACACAGACAATGCTAAAATCAAGATGCAAGTGCTGAACTTTGGGTACGTTTCGTTGGTTTTGTTTGATGGAAGCATTGCAGTAGTCAGGCTCCAGATGTGTTGAAAGCAATGTCTCAGTACAGACCCAGATGGCCCCTTTGTCTCTCTTTGTATTCCTCCATCTTTTATCTGATGTCTTACCAAGGCAAGCGCTGAGGGCAAGAAACTTTTTTTTGATTCTGCATTTGCAAATGATCCAATAAGGGCATGGCTTATGAATGAGCCCTCAAGGCACTGCTGCAGCAACATAAGTGATAAATAACAATAATTATGATAATAACAGAAATGGCATCTATTAGCAGAGACACTAATAGAGTTCTAATAAGAATCACAACTGGATGATGATTTTTAATCAGAATTAATAATGTGTGTTGAAATATGTTCTAGCAGGGTGCCATTGATTCAGCAGCTGTGTACTAGCAGAATCTCAGACCTTTCTCTAAGTAAGTTCAGGCAAAGGTAATTAGTTAGAATGTAGGTAAGGAAATTCTTTAAAGCTGCACTTTCCTTTGGGGGAAACATTTATCTCTGTCTCTCTCTCTTTATTATTTGAATGTTAGAATGGACACATTCTAATGGACAGCTGGGAAGGGTACATTTTCTTTCTAGTGATTGCTGTGAAAGGAATGTCAATAATGCATATTGTTTTAGTTGTTGCTAGGCAATGTTTATACTTTTCAAGGACACTTTTCAGCTTCCTATGGAAGCTGAGAAGGAGCATAGACAGAACAATGGAATGGCCAATGGAATATTCCATACCATAGATGTTGTGCACAGTATATGAACAGGGATTGGCCAGGGGAGGAAACCCACAATCACTGCTTAAGAGGGTGTGAATTCACCAATATACAGGGTGGTGAGAGTGACTTGTGTCATTATTATTAGCATTTTTGTTATTTTCATTGTTATTATTATTTTCTTATTGTTCTATTAAACTGTCTTTATCTCAAACCATGCATTTTTTCCCTTTTACCTCCCTTTTTTCCTGCCCTTCTCAGGGGAAGCTGGAGAACTGTGTGAGCGGCTGCGTGGTCCTAGCTGGCAGCTGGGGTTGCACCATGAGGGCCATCGGAAGACGCTGATATATGTGCCGCTTTTCTGAATTTGTGCACATGTATCAAGCACGAAATGTTTAGACATGTTACGACAGTGTCATCCTCCTCTTAAAACACTGAAACTCAGGTTGCCCTGAAAGCACTGCTAACAGGAGCTGTGCACTAAGCAGATAACAGTCAGGATATTCTATATCAAAGCAATCTCCTCTAGTTAGTAAAAATAGTAGTAATAAATACAAACCCCCATTTTACCACAAGCTGACCTCCAGCTCATCACTTAGGACAAGGCTAGGGACATGAAAGAAGATTTTGCCATGTTCTAAAACCTCCAGTATTTTGTGAAAATATACATTCAAGTCCTGTTTGTGGAGAAAGGCCTACCAGCTCCTCCCTCCTCATATAAAAGGGAGTGCAGCTCCATCTTCACCTGTCATAGAAAAAGTGTTCCTGTGTGGTGCCTTCCAGAGCTGGTGACTGCTGGGGACATTAGCAAGGTCAGAAGGACTCCTGACTCTCACTCCCTTTTGATATCTTGTCTTACATGGGTGCCCATGGGATGGCATCTGTGGCTGATCTTAGCTATCCGTTTGCTAGGGGATGGCTGCAGGGCTCTCTCTAGGAGGTGCTCTCTTCACTTTCATGGTGCATGTTCCTGGTCTCTCTGCTGTTGGCTGTGGTCACCCCTTCGCTCATGCACAGATGAGCCATCTGTGTGGTCAGGGGCTTGCTGGCTCCCATGCTGGGAGCGCCCCTCAGTGCCAGAGACTAGGAGCTGGTAGATGATGTTCGCTGGAATGTGTGGTGCTGGAATGGATGAAGAAGAGGTTCATGGTTCAAAAGCAGTCACTGCTGGAACAATCGGCTTCAGCAGTCACCATGAGTTTCCTGGAAGTGGAGGATTTCAGGGGACTGAGGACAGCCCAAAAGGAATGATGAAGTATCTTTGTCTGATGGACAGAAATTCACAGTTCAGCTGGAAAGGTCTAAGAGCAAGGGACATGTCTTGAAAGAAGAGACCACTACCACACAGAGGTATGAGAGTCAAGATTTTATGTGTTTTCTTCTGAATTTCACTGCCCACTCACCCTAGTAGCCTATCAGCACCACACATCGCTGTTGTGCAGCAACATTTAACAGCAGTATCAGCATCAGTGGAAGGTGACAGAGAAGTGACTGCCTGTGATTGATTCACTCTTCCCTCCTCAGGGTTCCACCTCCTGGTCTTGAATGCAGAACACAAGGACGAAGCAGCAATTTCTCCTCTCCTTTGCCAGTAGGGCTATCCATGCAGTAGCCTCTGGTCTCTGGTAGGACTTCCTTCTCAGAACGGAGACTGTGTCATCGATGGATCACAATGCCTCTCTGCTGTGTCTCTGCTAATGAGCAATCATGAGTTTCCTGATGTAAATCTCTTTGCATCCCTCCTTAATGATACTGAGTTTGTTATGATCATTGTTCTTCTGACATCCCATCTATTATGGCGCCATTTATTTAGCAAGGGCTTTTTTTTTTTTAAAAAAAAAGAAAATAATTATTCCACTCTCTTCTTGTTCCAGATGGCTTCTATAATTAGTTTATTACTTTTGCAGATGTTGTATGAAAACTTCAGGATGTGAGCCAACAATGGGGAGATGAAGCTAATGAAAGTGAGTTTTCAGTTGATTATTCACAATGTGGAAATAAATATATTCTGTGTGTCAACTAAGTGCAATGCAGAATGCAAAGCATACATCTGGAGCATTTGATTCTAAATGGTGTGTGTTGTATCAAAGACCCTGCTTCAGGCCATGTTCTTGTCCCCTGCTTCTATGGGCAGGAGGCAGAGAAAGTCTTTTCTGACTCAAAGACTAGGGTATTGTGGTCAAAACTAAGATTACAGAGTCCCATTTCAAATCCCTAAATGCTAAATGTTTTTTATCCTTACCTAGATCCTTTCTCTCTCTGCTGCAGTCCCCAGAAAGGAGGATGTCCCTGTTTGGTTTTCACGTCTACTTTCTCATACTTCACTGGTTTTTACAGCAGCTGCACCACAGAAACAGACCTCCTGCCCTCCGTTCATATGGTAATGAGATGATCACATATTTACTAATTTTCTGGGATGGCAGTTATTTCATTAAGGGCAATTATTCATTCCCCTTTTGGATTTAGATTGCAATTTAAAAAAAGAAAAAAAAAAGGGACTTGAGAGAACCTCCCTTGCATTGGAAAACAGAGTTTCCCTCTGAAGAACGCCGGTACCCATTTATAAGCCCTCCTGGATAGGTTTCAATGTTAATATCCTTGGCTGAAAATGCTTGGTGATTAATAGCATTGACTGGCTAGTTAAATACATGATCAACCTGGGAGCAGTCATGCTTCTCAAGTAACAACAGTAATTGACAGAATGTTCAGCAAATAAAACTAGCTTAATGCTGTACTAATATATAATTAAAATACCTGTAACTCTTCCCCGCACTGGGGATACAACACCACCACAGAAATGCCAAGTGTTTCAGTCTAAAAAAAAAAGGTATCCGATTTAAAAAGCCTGATTTTTCTTTTTGAAGCCTCCCTCCTCCTCCACCCCATAAATAGCCACAGTGGTGATTTCGTATTCAGAGGTGCCAGCGAACACAAGACCATTTCAGTTTACAGTTGCTCCCACGCGTTGTGCCTGCAAACAGGAGGCGATGTATATTTAAAGAGCTGCTCATTGGCGTCCTCCCTTTCTGCCTGAAATATATCCCACCTACAGCTTCGGGGCATGAATTATTTACTGCCAAACTAAAAGGGAAGGCATTTGGCGATGACACCCTGGTGGTGTGAGTGGAGGTGAGACCATTCAGCCTCTCAGCCTTCAGGCTTCTCCCCCTCCTGCTGGGCTGGTCCCTGCTGGCCAGCCCAGGGCTGAGCACCGTGGAGGGTCCTGTGCAACCTGTCAGTGTGGGGATCCTCCTCCTCGCATGCAAGACATCGGATTCATATCCTTCAAACTTATTGTCCTGCTTTTAATCTCCCCTCATCCCCTCTTCTGGCACATCCTAGAAGGGATTTACCAGCAACACACATTCAAATGTAGTGCACGTCTTGAGCTTCAAGTGCTCTGCAGCATCACGGCCCAGATCTTTCACCGTCCCTGAAATCAGGAGGGGAGGGGAGACATTGACCCTATGTCTGTGCATTACACTGAGCTGCCAGACATAGCCAGAAAACAAAGCAGTGTGATAATCTCCTTTCCTCTTCCATCGGCAAAACGTCTTCAGTTATAACAGAATTACGACGTGTAGTTCCTCCAGCTTTGCTGGCACTGCAGCAGATATTAATCAATGTGTGCTATCCATCGAACTATTTGTTTTATCCAGATATGTTATTAACCTCCTTTCCATCAATCCAGTGAGGCCCAGAACTGTTTGGAAGTACGTGTGTGTTCACTGCTTTTACAGAGGGTATAGTAAAAAAATTAAAACTCCATAAAATGTCAGGTCAGGTTCACACCAGTATAATTCTTCTGCAGCTGGTGAAAAGGCCAAAGGAGGGCTGGAGCCCAGTCCTTCCTAGAGCAAAGCACTAAATATGTGGGCTCAATTTTGGAGCTCTGTTGGAGCAAGAAAATAGAAGAAATTAAAATAGTTGCCTTTATTAATTAAGGTAGCTTATAGGACAACAATATAACTAGAATGAAAGCAATGATAACACAGGGCTACCAATAGTAATACTTTGTAGCACGGAAGTAGGCAGAGCAAGCAGGAGCAAGAAATGGGAGTATCAGAAATCTAAATGCTGTGCGAAAATATAATAAAGCATGAGTCCTGTCCTAAAGACGTTCTAGTCCTTGGATAGTAGAAGAGGGATTTCTCTCATATTTTTTCAAATTGGGAGACATGATTAGGATGAAGTGACTTATTAGGAGTCAGACAGGGTCTGTAAGATGCCCATGACTTATCTCCAAGTGTTGGGAATTGTCTGGATTTTTAGAAGATTGGTCTCCTTAACTGAAGACTACTGGGAGGTCTGGGATAGATACAATGAAGACAAATTGCTGGAGTACTGGAAAGTGAGAAATTTGATTGATTTTATACAGTAATTAGTTCACTAAAAATTCATGTTACTGTTAAATCACTGTATTGCATAATAAATGAAAAGGATTTTATTTATATATGTGTTCACAAAGATATTCAGTTAAATCAAAATTCCAAAATATTCACCATTTTATGGCAATTTCTATCTCCAAACAACTCCCTCTCTTTTTATTATCATCATTCTCTGGCTGCTGCTCGGACGCTTTGTGCATCACCGTTACAGAGCTGACATCTGTTGTGATGCATCTATTCTTATAAATAGGCCTATCTCTAGTACCAGGCTGTGTCTTTTTTCTCTTATCATTGTTTATGTTGTTATTTTCCACTGTTTTTACTTTTTAAGTTAGCAAAGGGCAAAAATACCCGAAAGCCATCAAGAAACTTTGCAGTCAATTTGCAAAGAGTTACATTATTCTGCATGTGCTGCTTTGGGTGGGGAGAGGTGCAGAGGACCAGGTGTGAGACAGCTGTTGAAACGTTTTTCATTTCAGGGAATTATTCTTCACCATCCCAATCAAAATCAGTAGGACGGAGAAGCCATAGCGCGGCATCATACCAAGACACTGTCGCAGCAATGCCTTTCATGAGCTCAGAGTGTGGTTTAGCTTGTTTGGTCTTTCTCCTGCAGATCTAATGCTTCCCAGCTCTCATCCCAGTCCGGAGCCTTTGCTTTTAAATAGCCCTCTGGAGGTGTTCTATTGACTATCTTCCCAGGCTGACAAATTTGTCGTGCACTTGAACTAGGCTGACACACTGATCTATTCATTTGTATCCACCTTCTAGTTCAGATCTTAGTGAAAATTGATTCTTTAGCATTCCCATGTGCTGGCAGCCGAGACCTTTCACTTGCCACCGTCATCCAGATGAGAAATCATCCCAGAGTGATCTGCTGTAGGCATGTGCGGAGCAGTTGCAAGCTTGAGAGCAAATTAAAAACATGTTGGGAGGTGAAAATAGCAGGGGTCATCACTGTCTGACAAGCTGTGGAAGTTTAATCCGAAAATTCTCCTGTTGGCTCAGTATCACCTCACTGATGAAATCTGGTGTATGATACTAAAGGGTTGGTGCCAAGCAATCCTTTTCAATATCATTCCAGGCTCAGCGTACAGTCTTGCAAAACACCTGATTTGCTAGCATTGACTGTACAGCGCACTACCTCTCTTAGACAGACGTTTCCTGCACTAAAATCCTGAGGACTCCTCACTTGCATTGGAGGTTCTTCAAGCACCAGGTAAGAGTTGATTATAAGGCAGATCCACAGCATGTCATTAGCAATTTCAGTCTTGAATTATCTTAATGGTTGAATCACTTTTAATGGGAGAGAGGGGGCTTGGCTAACAGGTTAGGTCAAGGCGGATCCTAAACCTTGAGGAAAACTACACTCACATCTGAATTTCATGGCTTCAATATTGACTTTATGGGCCATATGATGGCCCCTGTGATGCATCATTCTCTCTTTCACATTGGACTTGTTCTACAGTTAATGGCTTAACACTTTTGAGTTGGCACTTTTAGTATAGGGGATTGTATTTCTCTTCACATGGCTCGTGAGCAGATAATCAGAGCACTGAAAAATACAGCTCATCTTCTATAGGTATTATCTTTCTAAGGGAAAAGACTGTGGCATGTTAAACAGCTTTTAGGGATATTCTCTTTTAATATGTTACGGAGTCTTGTTAAAAGCGATCTATGTATCCCGTGGACTGTTTTTCAGTTGAATAATTAACCTAAATAAAATGCCTGCAAAATTTGGGAACAAGTGTATCTGGATCTAAGTGTGACAAATGGCCTCTAGAACCAACCAAAAATGTAAGGTCCAGGACACTCCAGATCAAACCTGGATGTCCTGCTATTGCCTTGGCTCAAAGTACATCTATTCCCTGTGTCTTCTGTGATAAAAACCCCAGAATTAGGCCACAATGCAACATCTGTAACTATTATAAAAGGTTGGTCCATTGTGGTGCTTTTAACATCACAAGTGTGGGATCTGCATAAGATCTTCTGCTCAGATAGCAGACACAGTTGAACCTTTCTATTACAGAAAAGTCAGCAAACCAAAGTGACACAACCCTAAAGAGAAACCAAGGATAGAAATACCAGCATGGTTTTATACTGGTCTGAATTCACCACATAAGATGAACGAGCAAATGGAGGGACCTTAAGAAAAGGAGCCAGGTTTTGGTATTTGGGAATTACACATTTTGGGGAGGTTGTTTTAGAATCTAGGAGAGGGAATTGGTCATGGACCGATTAAAAGCTGAGGCTTGAAAATTGGTGTTATGTATAATTACTTTTCCAACGATATCAGAAAATTATTTAAATGCAAATTAAACTATGCTGCCAGAAGGTAGATGTATAGCACCGAATAGAGCTGTTCTAGAAAACAACATAATTTTAGGAAAATTACCTCCCTGTCCTGAGAAAAAAAAAAAAAAGGCTGTGGAATTAGTGGTACCAATAATGTTGTATCACTAAGATCAGTTAAACATTGTTATTCTCCAGGATTTAGGCTGCTATAAAACTCTTATAAAATGAGTAACAATGTCTGCCTAAGCAAATCTGAAAGGAGACATGTGAAGTGAAACAATTTCCCTGGCTTTCTTGTAAAACAAAGCATATACCACTTAACACCAGCTGGTTGGGAGGGCTGGTGGAAAGTTGAGAAGGTTATAAAACTTAAACTTCTGTCCTTTAGGTTCCCAAAATGATAAGTTTTGTACGTGCCAGCCAGATTTGTCTAACTTTGTAACAACGCTGTGGAGCTGCTTCCCATTTTAATTGGGGGATTCATAGAAACCACCCAGGTCCCATACTGTGCCTCTCTGAGCCGCTTCGTGAAAGCCACAGGAGTTCCTCCTAGGACCTTCAAAGTTAGCAAAATAAAAAAAAAAACAACCCACACCTGAAAAAAGAAAATTAATTAACTCAGATTAATGTAGAGAGAATACCACAGTGTACTGGAGGTGGGGAATTAATTTGTCTGGCTTTCAGGAGAGGACTGAACTCTATTGACTCTCCCTTTCCACTCGTCAGGCTTTCCTGCAGGACTCTTGCAGGCTATACCACTGGTCCAGCAAGAGACTTGAGCTTGTTTGATGAGTGCAGGAATTCAAAGTTCCTGTTCCACGTTCAGACCTTCCTTTGCTTTCCTCTGGGAGGTTAAAAAGAAAAAAAAAAAAAAAAGTTGTTGTGTTGTAAAGTGACACATTTAGGTGCTCAAGACTAAGCAATTCTGGTTGGCTTCTTCAGCGTCTTTTGTATCAACTTGGAGTGAGCACAGTTGGGTAACTCTTAGTGTTACAAAGTGGGGCTTACTCATACAAATAGGCTTGTGAAAGAAAGAGCTAAATGATTAAGCAGAAGCAGTACAAGGACATGTGGAGAGGTGATGCTGTTAGTTCCTGCTCTGTTGGGTTTTCTGTCAACCCTGCTGGGACAGGTCTTCATAATAGCTCAGAACTGGGCTTCCATATGTCCAGCATCTGCTATCAAGGGCAATTTTTGAAAAAGACTTTAAATCCTTTTGGGATACTGGTCACCCTCAATTTAAAAAAAAAAAAAAAAAAAGTGTAATGGGAGCAACAGTAATTTTTAAACTACACTTTTCCCAAGGAATGTTGGAAATGTTATTCCCAAAGCCCTTTTGATGACGCTCTGAAAAGGAGGACACAGTGACAAAACCAAATAAAGTCTTCCTTGAAGGCTGTCCCACAGACTCCAGAGCGCAGTAACTTCTGGGACAGCCAGTGATTTAACACTGCATCTAACACACTTGCACTCAATGTCTCGGAGTCAATCACAGGTACAGCATGTGGGCAGGGAGCCCAGTTCCCAGCTGCTCCGGGTGTCTGAGAAGAGATGAGATACAGCCCCTAGGAAAAAGGGATTCCGCTGGTTGTAGGGATAACATAGAGCAGAAAGCAGCAAGATACAAAGCAAGGGAAAATCGGAGTTAGAGACCTTGCTAAAGGCTGGCATTTCCAACCCCATAATCTGTTTAAGGGAGCAGTCAGGTGCATCAGAGACAGGCAGAGAGGTGAAAGGGAGAGTAATTTAATGTTAATAGCGGCTAGCATGGACCCTCTTGTGCTCAGGATATGTGCATCCTTGTGCAAATACATATGGCCAAATGTTTCTTTGGGGTGTGTCATGAAGCACATAATTGCAAGGCATTTCCCACACCTCCCAAGGAGCCTGCTGTGACAGCTGCTGAAGGACAAATGCCAGCAGCAATCAGCGCCTGACTGGCGATATTTCAAACCACTGTGTACCCAGGAAAAAGGTTCCCCTGCTGCCTGCTGTGCCACTGACTTCCAAAAGCAAGAGAACGTCTGAGGTGAGATCTGTACCTTGAAACCTGAGGTGTAAGCGTGCCTTGCATCAGCGTAAGGGGGATTTGGGATCAATCTGCCTTCTCTCCCCTTCTTGTTTCCCCATTTCCACAGGCCTGCACCTGTGTCTCCCTGGCACGTGGGCACCCAGAGGGTGTGGGAAAGTGACTAGCTTCGTACGCACTTGGAAAACTTCCTGTTCCTTATTTCTATGGCTTTTGAGGGCCTCTTGCAGGCTCATTGCATTAAGAATGTCTTTACCGAGGCAACTAAAACCCATTGTAAAGAAACAAAGCAATAACTGTTGATCAGGTTAGCGCAGCCAGGTGTACACCACACGCAAAGAGTGCTTGCTGGAGACAAAAGATTAAACTAATAAGTTGCATATACAACAGCCGTGCAGTATGCTGAGGCCTCTTTATGTCACCTTGGCAGCAGAAATAAGTTTAAAACTATTATTTTGCCTAAAGAGCCTCCTTGAATAGGCCACAAGTGCATGAATGCTTATTCATAGTCGAAATTAAACTGCCTAATAGTAAGCTTTCCAGAGCCTGTGGGAAGTAGAGGGTGAGACAGCGCTTCTTCAACGGAATGGGAATTTACTGCTGGGGGGCTGGGGAGGCTCCTGCTGCCCTGTGGGGTGGGCTGTTGGGCCATGTTTTCACATAAGCATCGCTCTTCCCTTTTGTTCCCAAAGGATTGTGCTAAAAATGAGACCTTCTTACCCTGCAAGAAAGGTTATATGGGAAATAAAAGGCTATAATGTGAGGTCACGGGATCGCTCGGCAAAAATCTGTCAGCAATTTGGCCAGGGGAGCACTGAAGCAGGAATCGAGCTCCGTGGGAAATGATGACTTCTGTTGACAAATCAGTTCCTTGTTGGAGATTTTTGACAGCTTGGCCCTGGATGCCTGTTCTCACAAGATTTTTGTTGTTTTGGCTTCTGGCTCTAGCCTGAAAGAGTTGGCAGAGGAAGGTCGTGTTTACCTAGCAATATATAATTCATATAACTTGAATTTGAGGAGGACTCTTTTGATATGAAATACGGATTGTACTGCAAAGTCTGACAAGCTGTCATGGTGGAGGAAGGGACCCTGTCCTTTGTTTAGCTCTGGAAAAAAAAAATACAGCAGCACTCGGGTGGGATGGTGATAAACATGAGATGTGTGCTGCCTTGGGCAGAGGGCGAGATGGAGCATTTCAAAGATGTCCTCAAGTGTATTACAGCTGAGCTGAAATCATTCTGCCTACACAACTAGGCCACCTTTGTACCTCCAAGGTCCTCTTCAACCCCCATCTGTAAGCTTCTTGCTTTGATTTTACACTGGTCAGGTATCTGGTTTTAGGCTGCTCATTTAAGAGATAGCAGAAAAGCTGCCAAACCAGCCTAACCATGGAGGAATTTGTGTCTAGGGAGAAGCTATGATTCAGCTTTCTTGCCATCTTCTTTCTTTGCAAGTAACAAGAAATAGAGGACATGGAAATTCAGGCGGTTCTTTGCCATGAGCCAGACATAGTGAGTGAGTGATATTCATCTACTGATCACTGATAATGTATGAAGCTCTGGTCTGGGGTAGTGACCACACTGCATAAGACATAGTGAAATTCCTGTTACTATTCCTTAATCAGTAAAGATATTCTCTAATGACCTTCATATCTGAGAGGAAAAAAGAAAAAAAAAAAAATCAGAGCAGTGAAATAAGTCCTCTTAAAAGCTTAATTAAAATATGAAACCTTTGATTTCAGGCAATTAAATGAGACATTTTCTGCCTTTAAATTAAGTGTTCTGCTACTCTCTAAACAGAATACGCTTATGGCTGGAGCTGTCTTCAAGATTAGAACAGTCCGGATTAGTAGTGCTTCAGATGTGCACCTCAAAGCAAAACTGACTGCAGAATAGAGGCAGACGTTGCTTCCCAAACACTAATGAGAGCTGAAGATGCTCTGCTGGTGGCGGTCAGCATTGGTGGCTGCTTATGGAGCTGAAGGACACAGGTTAAAAACCTATGGAAAATTTGGAGAAGAAAATTTAAATGATGATGCTTCTCTGGAGTTAGATGGCCAAGTATAGGTGCCCATAAACTCTACGCTGTATGTTTGGGAGCAAACTAAAGTGGCCATTGTATGTTCAGGATCAGTCTGAAAAAGATGCCTTTTATCCAGCTGAGCCATTCATCTGTTCAGCCTAAGGCAGCCCTCAACATTTGGGTGAGGGCAGAGGGAGAAGATGGTCTTGGTTGTCAGCCAAATCTCAGCTTTGGAAAGTAGCTTTTATCTGCCTAACTTCACTCTAATTGCGCATGGTTGGAGCTTTTGCTTTTACACCCAGCCCTAAAATATTGAACAGCAGCATGGTAGGCAATTAAATAGCTGTCATGCATTCTCCCAGGCCGAGCAGCACTTTGGGGATATATATGACACATGATTTGTACAATCAGTTAGTAAAAACTTTGTAAAGCACTTTGGGATTCATCTGAATGAAAGGTACCACCATAAATGTAAGATCATTCTCATTATCATTAATATTCTTTTATGAGGGACCTTATCAAAAGCATTTTGAAAACCCAAGTAAATTATATCTACCAGGTCACCTTTATGTACTATTTTATTAACTTTTCAGATGAGGAATTGCTTTGAAAGAACAATATTTCCTTACAGAGACCGAAGTGGGTTTACTCCCTATTGTCATTTATTTGCCTCCATTATGGTGACATTACAGGCTACAGCTGAGGTCGAGGCCCCGTTGCGCTTGAGGCTGCACAAACATGAAAGGAGAGACTGCTGACATTTTGGAAAACTTAAAATTTAAGTAAACATGCTGTTTTTGTCCATGCTGAGGTCCGTGCCCTTGTGTCCCGTGTGGCACCAGCTGGATGGTGGTTGTTCCCAGTGATGGGGGGATCACCTCCCAGCCAGGGTGTCTCTACCACTTCTGGGGGGTCAGCCAGCCCCACAGACCCTGCATCCTTCCCCACAGTGCTGGTGCTGCCTGTGGTGCTGCCGGCATGGACACCATTTCTACAAGAATCACAGAGCATCGCTCCTGCATTAGCTCACAGTGGGTTTTCCCTCGCTGCTACTGCGCAGTAGGAGCCAGCACTGAATCCCCTCCTTCGTTTTCAAAGGGGCATTTCACCCCATAAGGTGAGCGGGGCACCTTGTTTGACAGGTTCACTATTGGGTAGTTTGTTTTCCCTC
>NW_009647731.1:4206688-4240006 GCF_000708025.1 Charadrius vociferus | reverse complement strand
AGTCTGGGTGATTTACTGCCCTGGCGAACTGGCGGCCACATAACTCTTTCCTCAGGTCCTGTTCACCTTCCACAGAGTTAAAGTAAATCACTGCTGAAGTCACTCTCTAATTTCCCACAGAAAGCGGCACAGACAAGGAATCTCTTTAGTTACATCCGTACAAATAACTCAGGGCAAGGGGTTTTTTCCTTCTTCAGCATCCTCTGATTTTCAGTACAGTTTTTCAGATTTTTGCACATCTGATAGAGAGTTACCACAAAGAGTGGCGTCTTCCAGCAGATACATATATTTGAGTTAATTGGGTACAATAAAGCTGTCACATAACAACAGCGCTTCCTAAGTTTCACTCATTACGTGCCCAGTTGGGGGTTTAATTTTTTTCTTCTCTACTGTATCAGAAATACCTTGAATTTTTTTTGTATAGTCCTATGTCTCTATGTCTGTTTCCTTTCTAGCTTGTCTACATTTACTCTAGCCTCTGTTCTGCTTTTTAGTCACAGACCCCTTCTAATTTTTAAAGGGATGTTTATTTTGAATAAACTCTGCTCAGCCATGCAGATTTTATCCTTTCTGTTCTTATTTTCAGCTCAAAGGTCCAATCACCATCTGCTTCTCTAGCACAGGTTCTTAAATAGCCTCCGGACTGATTACATTAGCCAAACTCACCCTTGGTACAACTCCTGGGGCTGCCAGAGGAATTACTCTAGGAACAAATTTGCTGTAAGTTGTTAAAGAGTTTCACTTTGCCCTTGAGCCTTCTGTTAATCATTTTTCTCATAGTTTTAAAATCTGGCCTTTTAAAGTTCACCCTCACTGCATTACCCCTAGGAGAATAACCTTCTATTATGATATCAAACCTAATTGCACAGTGATTATGATTACCCAGTGGATTTCTTACTCTCACCTCCCTTAACTCCTGTGCATAATTTAGCACAGAGTTGAGATTCAGTTCCTCCAACAAAGGGTTCCCCTGAAAAGCAGTCTTTAAATAATGTCAATTAAGTTGCTTTTCAGACCACAGGTTTTTCAACTGGTAGGCAGCAGAGGCATAGAAGTCACGTCTTCCACTACAAACTCAGTGCCCCCGAAGGGTCAACCCGCATTGTCCCAGTGGTGGTCCTAAGACACATCCACAGCTGATCTTTAATGCCTTGTGCTCTCCTCAGCGGTCCCTGCAGCTCACACAGGTGGCTTTGGTGCCTGCAGAATGGTGATGTTGAGAGCAAGGAGTCCTCCAAACCCCAGAAAACCAAAAAGGCAGAAGGTTTGGAAAGGAAAAATCTCTATGTGTGATAACGTGCAGAGGATAAGAGAAATGAGGGAGGTGGTGGGGTTCAGTGCACGTTTGGAACGGCTCTTTGGCAACTGCAGTTCTTGCAGCGCACGGGTGACATACATTAATACAGCTGCACACCCCACCAAAGCCTCTTGGAGTCTGTGCTCGCCCTTCTGTTCTTCCCATGACCCTTTATAATGAGCGTGGTGGCAGATCAGGTCAATTATTTTGGTGGTTTCCATGAACTAAGAACAAATGGAGCAATCTGGAGAGAACATGTTGCTAATTTCAGAATATAATAGCTCCTGGTGACTGCACTGGGTCATTTCGAAAATGTTTACGCTTCAAGGGCTTCTGGAAATTTCGTGGAAATATTTAGGGCTGAATACATGACAGAGGTAAGTATTCTAATCTTTAGATTTCTGAGCTGGAGGACTTTAGCTAAGGATCAGGCACACCTTTTATAAACAGCGGTTAGCAGAAAATGCAATTCGTGTTAACAAAAAAAATTAACACTCGTTTCCTCTTTAAAAAAAACATGGTATCTGTGAAGAAATGAATTAAATGAGAACTAGCTCATAAAGATTAATTCATCACAGGAGAAATTTCCTCTATGAGAGGTAAAGTGTGGTAGGATTCTAACTGCGATAAACGCAAATGTATATATTCTGTATGCCTTAGAGGCTGTTAATATATGTATTTATCTTAATGCCTTTGGAAAAAAAAATTAAGTAAAATAAAAATAAAGCTCAATGGCTTGCTCTAAATGGATTCACAACATTGGCAGAAAAAGACATACAAGGCACTAAACATGCCTTTGCTAAATGCCGTATGAGCGTATACCAATGGTGCTGAAAGCAACATAATGGGCTATTGCCTTTCAGCTTTGTAATTGTGGCTACACGGTGTTGTTGGAAAATCTCCTGCTTTACGAGTGGGACGTGCAGAGCAGAGACTGGTGCTGATATCGAGCCAAGCAGTAGCTGTGCTTGGATTGATACCAACCCCACATTTTCCTGCCGTTCACCTGTCCCTGACGTGAAGTCCTCCCTGCTGATGGTTTGTAATTTCCTTAGAGATGTCAGATGGCATGACAAGCTAAAGCACTTGCAGAAACATTTGGAAGCTGCAAGCTTTTATTTTTACATGGCGCTGACATGCCACTTGAGTGTCCTCTCTGTTGTCTCTGGCTGACAGTTCAATATCTCCCCGCTCATTTTCTTCGGCTGTTGTTTGCAGCACTTTGCTTTTAGGCGGTGGTCATGCAAGCATTCTTATTTGTTCGGACAATCGAATCAGCCACTCGGTGGTCACTCAAGCTTTCTCTGTGCTCCTTTTCCTTTCGAATAATTTCTTCACCAAGATGCATCCAGTGCATTTACACAAGAACCTTAGGCACAGATTGGCTGGGATTTCATCTCTGATATATCAGAAAAACACACTCGCGTCTTTAAGGATTTGTGCGGTTGAATGCTATGCAATAAACATAGAAATAAAAATCACAGAGTCATTTAAGTCCAGAATGAAAAAAATCCCCACTGATTTAATGGACCTAAAGGCCTCCCCTCCCTGCAGTGGATTTTCTTATTAGCACTGAATGCAAAGAGAAATCCAGCCTAGAGAAATCCAGCCTAGCACCATCCAATTAAGTTTGCGTTTCACCATGCTCAAAACATATCTACTGCCAGCATCTAGGAGTGCAGGTTGACATGAAAAGAAAATAATAGTGGATGGACACCACATCACACCCTGCCCTGCTGCCAGGCTGCTACGGGCTCTGTATGAGACGGGTGCCACCCTGGGGTAGGGGGGTTACATGGGTCTATGACCGGGTGGTTCTAATGGGTGAGCTATGTCCCCGTTAGGTAGCTAATGCACTCCTCACAAATATTCCTCTCCTGAAGTAAGTCTGGCCAAACCTGAACAGACGTATAAAATCAATTGAAGAGATTTCTTAAGGACTTGAGAGTGTACCCAGCCTATGCAGTGGGGGATAATTTGTACAATCAGTGGAACAGAGGGCAGAACTGTGTCTGAACCAGGAAGCCAAGGGCAATAATAACTAATGTGTATCCATAAAAAATTCATGGGAAATTTCATCTTGGGTAAAAGAGAATGAATAACTATGTTGATTAAGTATTAAAAGTTCATTTTATTTTTAGAAGTACTCAGAAAATTGAAAACATCTGGGAACATTATGCAATTCTTTTTACATAATATCTTCCATTTACATTTCATCAATGCCATCAGTTTAACCCTGACCTATATGGAGGCAACCCACAAGACCCAGTCCGCTTTCTTGCTGGGCTGAACTGGTTGAGTTCAGACACTTCTCTGTCTGTGGAAGAAACAGTGTGTATAAATGATGGTCTGTATCAGAGCGTAATGCCCAAGCCCTTCTGCACGCCTGACTTCCAGCATCGTACCAGCAAAGTGTGACAAGTTTGAGGTGTGGGTGGTAGAAAAATGTCTTAAACTGAGTGTTTTGATCGATCTGTTAAAATGTTGAATCCCTGGGAATTTGCCCTGAGACATCCCATAGCTGTGGATCCTGTTAAATCACAAGCAAGAAGCTTCCAGCGAAAGCTTAGCTCCTCTAAGATCTTTTGACAGGTGACGCCAAATGTTTGCATCTAGAGGGTAGAAACCTAAGTGTCTTTAAGGATCTACTGTCACCTCTGCAGTGACCAGCCCAGGTCTCTTGATATTTAACTGCAGGATACTTTACCCAGGAAGTGCTCTGACCTTATTCTCTTCATTATTCTTTAAGAAGGTGAGACACAGAGCCGTTAGGAGTATTAATAGCGATCAGACTGGGCACAGGGGGGTTGGGTATCCCCTGGGGGAATCACTCCTCTGGAGAGCAACTGAGAGAGGGCAGGGTGGTAGCTCCAGCCCCTCCAGAGCCAAGAGGGTCTTCCACAGGTCTCTGGCAGAGGGTGGAACAAAAGGACAGCAACTTTTTGGATCACCTTCCACCCTAGCAAGCATTCTTGCTTTGGCCCAGATCTCTGTGATTTGCATCAGGTACAAATACCAGAGCAAATTTTACTCATCCGTTGTTAAAAGGCTCTTTCACAGGTGTTGCAGAACCTCTCTACATGGGGATGAGTCCCTGTCCTATGGGGAGCTCTATTCCATGTCCCACAGAGTAATCTCCTTTCAAGGACAAGGCTTGTCATTCCCTCCCGTGCAGAGAAGCTACCAGCAGGAGGGACCTGGTTTCATTTCTGTGTGTTTCTGAGATTGGGGCATGAGGTTAACTCATGTAGGATTTACCAGATGTCTCTCTGTGGAGTGGGCTGCTTTGGAGAGTTCTTCAGTCTACGCCTAACCGGAGGGATGAGTCATACACCTGCACATGCTCCTTTCTTTCAAGGACACAGTGCCCTGTGGAGGTGGGGGTGTTTCTCTCTTGCCTGGAGAATCTCACACCATCACAGGCAGAATATCAGAGGAATGGGGAAGAGACGATGCATTGACTTTGCTTTATAGCCTGCCTCCTTCTTAGTCTCTCTGGCAGGTCAGATAAGCCCTGTCTAATCTCACATTGAAAAATTTTACCAGTGCTTGCCTTCTTTTTTCCTTTTTTTCCTGTTTTAGCTTCCCTTGCCACTTGCTCAGCTAACAGAAGGTATTGCACCCTTTAAGTGCTTGCAAAAATGTGCTTGTCTGGCTGATTTCCAGGCAAAGGAAAGTAGAAGGGATGAACTGAGAACTATCTGCATCTGAGCAGAGGCTTCCTAGAAAGTCTAATTGCAGTGAGGGCAGTTCAGCTCGCCACACTCATGACGAGCGCTATTGCTCAGTTCTTCATCAGCATTAGTAGGGTTACTCTGCAGAGCTGGCTGGGATGTCCCCAGTGACAGAGTACCCGGTGCAGGAAATAGCGTGTGCAGGAACACTGGCCTTTGTAGGGTATCTCGGGAGTTGAGGGCAGCGGTGAGGTGTGGGGTCCATCACGCCCAGCAAGTCCTGAGCAGTGTCTGGAGCTCATGGTGACAGATGGGTTGGATAGATAATGGGGTCTGGTCTTTCTCACTCCCATCAAGGACACCAATTGATTTGTCCAGCTTGCCATGATGAAGTCATTAATCTTGATGACACCTGCTACAGCCCAGCCTATGGCACACCAGAGTAATTCTTTTTCCACCTGCCAACAGACAGGTCAGAGAGCAGGATTTTCACTGCCTGTGAAAGCTGTGGACCTGATTTCTAAGAAAGGCCTGATAGATGGCCACTAGGGAGAACAGATGAGGAGATGACTTGCCTTTGGTATAGACAGGAGGCAAGCAACTTGTTTCTTGTAGTGAAAGAAAAGCAAAGGATGGACCGTGTTTTCAAGAGCCCATATCATTCCCATGATGAGTCCAAGACTGACGCCACTATCCCTGTTATCCACTATACAATGATATAATGAATCCCATAGGAAGGTACTCAGCAGGACAATAATCTGGAGAACACAAAGCCCCAGTGCATGTCCTGCTATTCAATACAGTTAGTAACCCTCCTCCCAGCATGGAGGCACTATTCCAGGACAAAGGTGCCTTATTGCAATGCAGCTCCTATTTTTGGAATAATAGCATGATATTAAATTGTAATGCTATAAGACACTTCCCAGTGACCTGACATTGCCCTTCTTGAATGTGGCATTAGATGCTTCAGCTTTCTGAGTGTTCAGACAATGTCCAAACATGGCAGGAGGGACCTTAAGGAGGAATTGCTTTTACAACAGAAAGTAGGAGCTGTTTCCTGGGAGTTGTTTCTACCAATGACCCCTTGTTTCTTTGTCATTTCCTGCCATCCCCCAGAGTCAATACTGAACAAAATGAAACATGAGTCAATAATTTTTAAATCTCAAGCAACAAATGCTATCAGGCTGTGACAAGGAAAGGAAAGGATGAATGCATTGGACAAAGTTTAATATTAAGCCTCCGTGTAAAGGTTAAATGTTTAATTTCTGTCCACTGATAATCTACTTTTTTTTTTTTTTTTTTTATCATGGCTATAACTCTGGAGGAATGAAAGTTCAAATGATTGACTATAAATCGTAGTACAGTCCACTGCTAGTAAGGTTAGAGTTAATAGATTATCGATCAGCATAATAGTAAGCGGCAAACTAATTTTTTCCCATCAACTCTTACTAGGTGGTTGCTTTCTGGGGGCCAAAGATGTAACACAGCTTTGCAGTGAAGTAGCTGGGAGAGTTAAATAGTATGCACATCTAGTAGTTTCAGCCCAGGATACTACAAGAGCCCTCTGGGGTTCCTGTAATGATGCTATTGTTCAGATGTGTTTCAAAGCTATTTTTTTTTTTTCTTTACCATTAGACTGGTAACTCCTTTGTTGAGAGCTGGGAAAGGTTTGCAAACACTGAGATGAGAGAACTGTATCTCCCTGTACCATCGCCCACCAACACCTGTTTGCACTTCACTAATTTTACAATTATATAGAATCTCTTCAGTACTGTGAGGGGGTGTCCCTGGAAGAGATGTCACTGTAGTGTTGTTGCACCTGAGAAGATACCTGAACATGTGATGGAAAGCAGCTTTTAAGGCACCAGCTGCTGAAAATTTTGTGCTTATAAAGAGAATATTAATAGTACTGAAAAAAATTATTTGTTCTGTGCACTTCTAAGAACTGAGTGACTGAAAAAATCCCTACTTCATCACTACAAGAACCCCTTGGACATTACAAATGTCCTTGACTTACCCTGCTGTGTTTGTATGGCACAATATAATTTACAGCTTCCAGTTTTTTGGATGAGGAACCTTAAGCTTGTTAGAGCGTGTAAGAGACAGGAAGCTCAGAAGGGGGAGGGAGGGCTACCTGGTGCCACACCACAGTTACCTTGTAACAAAGCATCTGGCTCTTTCTTGGGACCTCAGGACTTAGGTGGACACTTGCCACACTCTGGTCCTATTACATCGATTTGGGCTGGGTACCGAAGGTCGAACTGGTGTCCAGCTTTGATCACCCACAGAAAGTGAGGTCAAACTTGTAAGTCTGCTGTAGAAAAAAATAATTTATTCCTTATACTAAAGTGTCATCATCCAATCTTGATTTGTAAAAGCTTACTCTCTGTTGACTGGATGTGTTAACACTACACATACACACAGCACACTAAGGCAACCTGTACTTTCAAGAGCTTGCTATGCCATCCGTAGCAGTGGATGGATGTGAGATATATTAATGGAAAGAATCCATGGAAAGTAGCATGGGAAATCAGCAATGACCCTTGCTCAGCCAAAGCTCAGAAAGAATTTTTTTTTCATCCTTGGAGAATTTCTGAGATTAGAACAATTTTTTCCCTGTTCTAAGATGGAATGAAAAAAATCAAAACCTTGATGTGTTTTTTTTCCCATCAAACCAATGAGCTGTAAATAAATACATAAAAAGATAATTTCAAACACTTCATTTTGAGCTCCTGACATTTTCCAACCTTTAATTTCTCTCAATTACAACTTTCAATGCAATAAAATTTCATCCCCTCTCCCTTTCCTCCAGTTCTTCAAATTACATTTTGTTGGGGACTTCCTGCATGGCTCTGGTAATAGCGACATGTTAATTAGTAACCTCAGACTTAACCAGCAGCCAGAGAGCAGCAATGGTAGTTTGCATGGGGTGGGTTTATTTTCCTTCTCCTTTCTGTAAATGTCAGGATCCTGTGGCCAAGCCATCGTGGCACAACGATGTGAAATGATGATGCAAACTCATTTGTGATCACCATGGTGGAGACTCTGGCAGGAAAAGCGTCTCTGGCTGCAGCTGCTGGTTTGTCATGGCAGTTCCTTCCCCAGAGAGATTTTCCCGTGAGGGGGCAGCAACCCCTGGCTTGTGCCCCTTTGTCACATAGGGACAGAGCTCAACCCCTCTCCTGACCATTTTTCTGGAGAAGGCAAATGGTGTGAATAGAAGACAATTACCTGTGAGGGGTGGACCAGCAAAGCAGACTGTGAACTTGTTCCGCTCACGAGGCTCCTCCTTCCTCTTCTGACTCTGGGTATCGCCATGGTTTGTACTGCAGATAAAAGAGGGACTATTTTGCAGAGGGTCAGCCATTTCCTTTTGATGGCATGTAATTTTACTAATGTAAACAGGTGTTTCATATACATGCACACATACATATACATATATGAACATAAAATTGGTGTTTATGCTTACATTTATATTCATACACACACAGAATAGAAACGTCAGTGTGTATTTTGTAAAGACACAGGACACTTGCTTGTTCATGAGGAAAGAAGAAAGAATCAATATGTTTGGGTAGTGGAAATGGATTCTCCTTAAACATTCTGTACAAGACAACAAAGTTTCTATTTGATGTTGATGTCTTTTCTAAAGATCAGCCCAATCAGGCAAGTTTGGCTGCAGCCAGCACAATGAAACACTGCCTTCAAACTTTCAGAAATATGTATGTATTTTTCTGCATGTTACTGGATTAAAAGCAAGTTTACAGTGTGGAAGTGAAAGCGTGTAGGTGCACGTGGGGTTTCTGAATAAAGGTGAATATTTCTGAATAAAGGAGAAGCTCTTGCGGCTTCCATCTATATTTTCCCTTTAAAGAGTTATTTTCTGGTTATGCCATTTTCCATGTTGCAGGTTCCTAGACAGTAAAAATGCACTCTGGCCTAATGCAGGAGCAATGTAAGATTTTTGGACCTAATATTTTTCATTCTTTTAAGCCCCACTGTATACATTTAGCATGTGAAAAAAAAAAATGGGGTGTGTGTGCACATGTGTGTTTTTGCATGGCAATTCCCTCACTGGGAGACGGTCCAGATTTAAACCTCAACCCTCTGCTAGTGCAGATACCTATTCAAATAAAGCAGTGTCTACATGGAGTAACTCCATTAGCAGACAGCAAGTGTTGACCAGATCTTCCTCCAAATAACAGTGAAGGAGAACATGAGAAGTGTTTGAGATTGCAGACTACCTGGCTTTCCCATCCCAGACTAATTTTTGAGATTGAAACAATTTCCCAGAGTAATTTCAGATAAAGAGGTAAAGACTTGAGCATTTTAGTGAACAGATAAAATCAATTATAGCTTCAAGGCAATTGGAAAAATTCATTTTTCAACATTTTTTTCTTCTAGACTTCTGGCCCCTGAAAGTAATTACATTTATAAAGGAACAGTTGTTTAACACCTCCCAAGTGAAAAAAAAAAAAAAAAAAAGACCCACAGTAAAATTGGGGCTGTGAAATTATCACAAATATCACTGAATCAGAGATGGGCTGCAAATGGCCTTTTCTTGGCATCGTCTGCAATTTTGACAAATTCACCAGGTGTAGAGCTGCGTGTGCATGGATGAGCATATTTATAGAAGTGACGGTGTTGTACATGAAATCAATACCGTGTACAAATCCTTCTGTTCCTTATTTGTACTTTTCAAATGCATGCAAAGGTGCTGCAGACTTTTAAGGCCCTTTGCTGCACAGCACCGCGACACGGCCGCAGCATCCCTAACATTCGCTTCCATAAAATATATCCAGACGTTTGCCTTGTGGCAAGCTGAAACAGCAGTGAAATAAATTTTGTAACTAATATAAAGCCTAATACTTCGTTCCTTTCTTCAGTCCCAACAGTTTCATTGTTTGTTTGCTTTGCTTGACTTGAGGCTGCAAGAAGGAAACCAAAAAGGAGATTTTTTGATGAAGCGTCCAAAATTAATGCCACTGCCCTGACACAGCAGCAGCAGCAGCGACATAAAAAAGAAGTAATGCTTAGCTACGGAGTTTTGTTTTCAGACAGATAATCAAAAGGGAACTCAAAGAGATATTCAATTACAAGGGAGACCTGATGGTTTGAACAGCGGCACGGTACAACGTGCCTCTGCTGCAGTTGAAGGCACACGAGATTGGAAAGTGGCGGCGGGGAGGATGGACAGCTCTTGAGGGATGCTGGCTTCAGCGGTGTCCATCAACATCTCTGCTCCTGTCCGGCCACAGCATCTGATGGTACAGCCTGGCAGTGCGAGGGTGAGAGGAGGGGATGTGTAGGGATCCACCACCACTGGGTACTTGCCCTTCTCCATGCTCCTCTGCTCATGCCCCGGTCCTGCCACAGGGACTAAGGCAGCATTTTCTGAGTGTGTCACAGAAAACCTTAAAGGCATGTGAAGTGACAGAGATGCCTCCAACCGCGCCACGCATGGGTACCAGATGAAAGTGCCCGGGTATATAATTAGATGGCAGCAGTGGTGAGGTGCTGCATGGTGGCTGACGCAGATGTCTCACCTGGAAATCTCTTATCACTGATGCTCAGTGTGTTATCACATCTTTACAGAAAAGCTGCATTTATTTGAGGGAAATGATGGAACAACAACAGTAGGAATCTTTAAGTTTTTCATCTGTTGATGTTCACGCATCTGAAGTAAAGAGGCTGCGGCAACTGTGACCTGCTTTTCCTGCCTGGCTTGGGAAGAGTAGTCAGGGTGATAGCCCAAACAAATGGTCCTTCTGGAGTCTCTGATGGACTCCTGTGTGCTCTGTGGAAGCACTGGGGAAACACCCAGTATTTCCAGGGGAGAAACTCACTCTCAGGAGAGACCTCACTGCTGCCTTCAGCTGCCTGATGGAGGGTGTAGAGAAGGCAGAGTCAGACTCTTCTCAGCAGTGCACAGCAATGAGATGAGTGGCTGCGGATACGAGTTGCAGAAAGTTTTCCCCAATGAGAGTGGTCAACATGGGAACAAGAGCGGTCAACATGGGAACAAGAGCCTAAGGAGATGCTGAAGTCTCTGTCCTCAGAGATATTCAAACCTTGACTAGACACAGCTCAGAACAACCAGCTTTGAGCTGGCCTTGTCCTCTGCAGCAGTTTGGACTGGAGAACTCACAGCTCTACCACTATCGTGGAGAACAACATTAGGCCCTTAGCCAACAAGTCCCTTCTCCATCCTCTAAATCACCTTTGTGAAGAAATTTCATAAACTTTTTTACTGGAGAGGCCAGGATAGGCTCCACATGTAGCCCTTTGGTTTTCATTCTACAGAAATTATAATCCTCCTTCATTGCCTTTAAACCATTGGCTTAATTTGTAGCTCCTTGGTGACTCTGTTCCAGATATCACCAACTCAATCCTTGCTGAGTTAACCAAGACAGCATTCACCACAGAAACACTACCTGAGTCTCCCTCCTCCAGGAGTTTTTTGGTTGTTAGCAGTGGGCTGACATTCACCCATAGTCTGCAGAATCATTATGTTATTTAGTTACATTAAAGTAATCTCCTTAGAAAGGACTTATTGATGACTTATACTCAAATGTGCAAATAATATGCTTGTAGACCATTAAAATGGCTCTAATAGGGTGGTAATAAATTTCTTTTTTCAATATGGATGATTAGAAACTTCAGTAGTTAGAAGCTATTAATGTACTCGCCATAAAGCATGAAAGTCCATCCTCATGAAACCCTAAATGACAGTACTGCCTATAAATTTTACTGGAGGTGGAAAGAGCGGTAATTATATGGCTGGCATTAGATGCAGCGCTTTCCGCAGAGAAACTAGTGGCAGATCTTTACCTCCTGTTGTTAAGCACTATTTTTGGACATAGGCAGTAACCAGTGTATACTGTAAATAATATTGTTTTCCATGATGGATTTCTGCACAAACAGGAAGAAAGAAATTTTTTATTAAAAGAAAAATTGGCAAACAGTCAAGTGTAGATGGCTTAGAGAGCGGCAATGCAATAAAGAGCATCGAGCATCTGGTTCAGTGTTGCCTGACTGGTCTATATAGATGGTGATGACTGAAAAAGCCATTAGCTGCTGGCAGAGAGGTGAGTTTGAGATTATCGTCCAGGCACTAGCACGGATGTATTGCAAAACTACCAACTCTGTTGGCACCCTCGCTGGCGGGAGTAGTGGAGCAGCCAGGGAGTGGGTAGTCTCACATGGAGACTAGTTTACACCCAAATAATTGTCTGAAACACCAGACAAATTGAAAAAACTGTATGAGGTTTTTTTTCTGCTTGTCCAAATTTGGCAGTGAAATGAGATGCAGGTACAGCCAGGGTTGCTTCCTGCCTCCAATTATTTTGGGGTACCAATGACACATGCCTTCCTCCTCTTTCACCCTCATTTGAGCCTTCCATCCAAGCCAAGCCCTCCTTGTATTCAGTTAAACACTTCGCAGAAGTATTTCTGTCCTTCTCCAGTTTTATTACTGCAGTGTACTTCTTTCTGACAAAAAATGTATTTTTACTTTCAATTCTTGAAATAAGTTCATTGGGCAGGGCAAGCTTGCAGTTCTTAGGATTCTTAGAGTAGCAGGACCTAATTCTCAGGGTGGCAACTTCAAGTGTTTGCAACACAGATTATAACGGGAAGCAGCTAGCTAGCAACGCCTTCTGATTTCTCATCAAATAAATGGAAAATATTCAACACAATGTCATATGTTTCTGCTAGAGCTAAAAATACCTATGAATACACACCTCTTCTACCATCTGAGCTATCTCTCTGGTAGCCTTTGATCATGTACATGGAGCAAAACAAACAGAAAACAATCATTATCAGGAATACAAATAGTTGACTAATGGGATACACAAAACAATTTGGTTTTGTGTATCAATCTTATAAACTGCTAAAGTATGAACTACTCTACTGGAAAAAAGGGTTTTGGATAAATTTAAAATGTGAAGATCATGACAGGTTGGATAGAACTGTCTCTGCATATGATATTTCTTAGGCTATAAGATATTTTTTTTTAAATGCTGAGTCCTCTTTCAGCACAGAAGTCAGGAGAGCTGTTCTTGGGCACAGAAGTGATTTTTGAGGGGAAAATGGAACATCATCTTATAATGTTCAGAACCTCTTGAAATTTTACACTCCAAAACTTTTCCTGTGACATCATTATAACATCAAACATTTGAAAGGATTAAGGTCTTCTGATAAATAGAATGACACAAAGGAAACCTCAATAATTTCCACTTGGAAGGTCTTTTGCAGAAAGCATAGATGTGGACATGGTTCATTAACCCAGTATATCTTTTCCTCTGTCTTCTGCATCACTACTTCAGTGGTCAAGTTATATGGTGCAGACCTCAGCAATAAATGTTTTGCTCAGAATTGTTCAAGCATATAACAGAGAGAACGGGCAAAAACTCAGCTCAGAGAAATTTGATTTAAGGTCTTGATTTCCTTATTCTAGAAGAAAAGTCTCTAGTGAGAGGTAAGAACTGGCAGATTTAGAAGACAGATGAGCAGGCAGAGGTTTGGGGGATCAAACTCAAAGACTGTTAGGACTTGATCAGAATTTAGAAACATGTGAGAACTTGCTCAGGGTGAAGGGGACAATACTGATGCCTACGGGACCACAGTGTAGATACCTGTTTGTGATTTATGGTTTATATCTGCTTGGAAAAGGGGCTTGTGTGGTGTCCTAACTCTCACCAGCAAAAAAAGGCTCCCTGTGAGGCTTCCCACTACTGTAAATTGATGTGATATATGGTGGCACTACATAATCCTTTTTCTTCTGATAAGCACTTTCCCCTTTTCAGTGAAAGACCCTTCTCATGGGCTACTTCTGACATGAAGAATACCACTCACATTGATTTCCAAGCTGAAAGTATCTTTTCTCCTCTCCTGGACCTCTTTGTCTCTCACCTGATAGATTTCTGTTTTAACCTGAAATTGTATTTATCTCTACGGGGCATATTAGGAGGCAATTTGCATAATAACTCTTTAAGGTAGATGAAGTTGGATGCTGCATATCAAACACAGCCAAGACCATGCCAGATGCATTTAAGAACATCGTAGGATGTTTGGTGGATAAATGGGTAGCTCGTCTCAGTGACATGAAGCAAAACAATCCCCATGACCTCAGAGCCCTTGTGTCACTAAATGTCACAGGATGCAATATGATTAAATACATGCAGCAGCCAACACACAATGGTCTTAATAAAGGTAGAAAGAAAGCACCCACTCTTTTCAGTTGATTGCTGCCTTGGAATATGTTGCACAGGGTCATGTTCAAAAGAGCTGATGCTTCGTCAGTCTTTGCAAATACATCGATTCCAGCCTGGCTGGAATTTAATAACATGGAAAATGTCCTCTTATCACTGCACTGGGGATATCACAAGCTGTAATTAGTTAACGATCCTAATATTTCAAGTCTCTTTGGATGAATAATTTCCTTGTTGAAAACTGAAACCTCATCTTAACCAAATTATTCCTATTTGGCTGAGAATTTTTTTTTTTTTGAAAAAAGAACAAAAATGTTTGTTTTATTATGCACAGAAGGCATCAAATTTTCAATTTGATGGAAATAACCCTGGCTGTGCTTAACAAATAAAAGTAAAGCAAATCACATGAAACAAATTATTCATTTGCCGGGTAGGCAAAACATTGTACTTCACCAGACAGCTTGAGAAGACAAACATCTGGGACCAACCTAAGCAATATCCTGATTTGAGTTTTCAGTGTGGTTATCTTGAAAAAAGTTTGCTCACACAGCTGTGGGTGCTGGGTCTTTACAGGGTGTTTCTGAAAGACAGAGGCTCTCTCTCACCTCCTTAGCTCGTGTGTCGGTGCAGGCTCCCCTAGTCGGGCTCACCGTGGATGTTGAATGCATGAAACACTGTCTCATAGTGAAGCTGAACATTTGCAACCTTGCGGGTCCTTAACAAATGCAGAGATCATCACCGGGATTCACGTCAATTTAGTTTTCTAGCCTCAGCTACTAATACAGATTTCCTTTACAGTCAACGGAGGGAGGGAGAAACATTTCCAGTGAAGATTTATCTCATCCCAAGACAGATACCTAAAAGAGATTGGGTCCTTCATGGACATCCCTCTCTGTATCTACTATGTAAGATGCTGGGACATGTCTTTTGGATGGGTAGAAAAGTCTGAGATGAATCTCATCTTTATGTATTATTCCTTATGCCAGGGAAATTCAGTGCCAGATATTCCTCCTCATTATTTCTACACTAAAAATGAATGCCATTAGCAACCTGACATTTTCACTAAGAGGATCTGGTTCTCTTTTTACTTATGCAGATATAAAAAAAGGTGCATCTTCATTAAAGCCAACAGATTTTATCTAGTGTAAAGCTGGTGGAAGACAGCGGAGGTCTTTTTATGTTCACTATACACACGGTATGAAGAATGTCTGAGCACAAGCCTGGAAGGTGTTAAGCATAAAAGGCAATTCAACCAGATACCTTTGCAGGCTACAGCAAATAACTGTTTCCAGACAACACTTGAAATCATTTTGTTAATGGAAAGATTTTGAGTTAGTGGTGGGTTTTGTCCTTGTCTCTTACCATACACTGCATGATATATGCAGTGCAATTGTGTCATTTTTTTTTGACACCATATGGACTAGAACTTTTTTTTTCCCAACAAGAATCTGAGGTCCTTGTTTTAAGAATGGTCAAGAAGAAAAAAAAAATGGACTCTGTATCAGTCCCTAAAATTTTCAACTTGTTAACATGCAATGGAGAAAAGTTACAAGATGCCTTCTCCAGCACCTTGCCCTTAACAAGTGATGTTGGTGAATACGTATGCCACAAAAGTTGTGGAACTTCAAGCGCTCTGTTCCCTAACTGTGAAGAGTGTAGTGAAATGAATGAGTGAATCTGCGCTGTCTTTGGGAGGGAATAGCCTGTCTGCACAGTCAAGAAAACACCAATGCCAAGGTGAAGGCCAGTGATGGACCAAGTCAGGATGGGTAAGTCATATCTTCTCTCACTGCTTTTCTCTCCCCTCTCATCCTTTTATTTTGTTTGCTCTTGCTTTTGGGGAACAGGAGCTGCTCCTGGCTATGCGTCTGCACAGGGCAGTAGTGGGCTTATCTCCTCTGGTTTTTTTTCTTACAACAGATAAACCTCAATGAACACAATAATAATGCAGGGCAGAAATGGAAAATTATAACAATTTAGAACTGTGTCACTGAAGGCTCAAAACTTTCATTTTCTAAGGACCAATCTTTCAGTCCTGTCCTTCGAATGGTTAGACTCAGCTGTGCATCACAGGGTCTATGTGCAATGATTAAGAGCTGAGGTGTACACCAGGCTAATTATACTGTTGGTTGTGGTCCAGTGATGATTTAAATTTGCAACTTATTAGAGAGGTTATTGGATTGCCAACCCAAGCATTTCTTAGAATAAACAGTTTTCCCTTAATTTTGCTGAAACTTCACGTGCTTATAATATGATGGTTAAAGGCAATAGAATTCCAGCATATTAAATGTCATAAGCTTTGGATGTTCAGTAAAGCAGAACTAATCTAGTTTTAAAGAAGAAGGTTTTCCTCTAACACATGAAGTTTGCTGAGGAAACCAGTCCTTAATCCAGCTGGAGGCAGAGAGATCACGATGGATTTAGTTGTAGTGCAACGCCCAGATGATGCTGGGAACCTTGGCACCTGGGCTGTGCCCACGGACAACACCTCTTCCTGCAGCAGCTCTGCTGCGGCGGCATTTGGGTTTGCAAGAGGGAAGAAGCCAAGAGGAAACTTCTGCTCCTCCTGCATCTGAGACCCAGTTTTAACCTGGACTGGGATCAAGCTTTGTTGGAAAGGAAAAATCTGGTTGTAAACCTGTGAAGTCTTCTGGGTATGCAGTCATGTTTCTAGCTGAGCAATAGGAAGTAAATTCTTATCCCATCTACATATCTACAGGTTTCTGTTGCTAAGGAAGAAAAGTACGGTGTTATTGTTAGAGAAGGCTGAAAAATGGAGTTTCCCTCGAGGAATTCTGATATTTAGACACTTGTTTTCATTACAAATTGGGGTGAAAATTAAAAGATCAAAACTTTTGGAAAACAAAAGCTTCAAACACATATTAATCTGTAAATGTCAAGTTGCATTGTTTCAACACGTTTTATTCTAAGATGTTTTGACTGTCTCTGACTGACAGAATTTGTTTCAGTGTATTGACACTTTGGGATTTGGTTATTGGTAATCTCTATGCCTGTGCTGGGACCATAACTTTCTGGGATGTAAGTCTATTCTCCAGTTATGCAGAGCTGGATCTCAGTGTCTTATGAAGCTTGTAGACCAATGTGGGCAAATAACCTGTAATAAATGAGGAAAAGTAATGGGGCTCACTCTGATCACTCAGACAGATGCAGAGTTTTAGGTTGACTTGGTCCAATCAAGCATTTTCCTTTACTTTATATAGAATTATTTCACAGTTATTTTTCTCCAGAAAATTTAGACTAAGATGGGGCTGAGTTTTCCGAGGTAAAAACTTTAAAAAGCTTTGTGGTTAATGTTGAGGATTTTTATACTTTTGCTCTGCAGTTATTCAGTTTTCAATGCAGTTTCACATACCTATTTATTTTGTGTTTGTACAAGAAGTGAAATAATGTAGTCACTGTGCTGCCAAGATTTTTTTTTTTTCTAGTTGGGATGCAGTGAACTTATCTTCCACATTTTGAAACAGATGTGGGTATATTTTTTGCTTTAAGCTCACCTTAGTCTTGTGACTTTCCTCCCTTTGACTCCACCTGTCAGGTTTACAGTGGATATTGATATCAGCATTCATAAAAGACCTTTGGAGCTAATATAATCATAAGAAGGATTGCAGGGGTAGGCCTTGACTTTTGGTAAGCTAGCTGATATGATCGGAGAAGCAGAGAAGATTTCAATCCCCTCACCCTACAAGGCATGTTAGATGTTTTCAGTTTAATCAGTGGGTCTAATAAAAAGATAATTTCTTTCCCTCTTTTCCTGATAGAGGGAATCTGTATAAGGAGAGCAAGGCTTGGTTTGTAGCCTGTTCTGTCAGATGTCAGATGCCATCCTGACTCATTGCAGGCCATATAGCAAAGATCATTATGGAAGTGGAACATTTAGGATATCCCCTTCTGTTTTCCCAGAATAACAATGGCATCAACAAAGTAAATCTCTCTCTAACCCTCTCTAAATAAGATTAACTTCTAGTTCAGTTGTCTATAGTTCTTACCCCACTTTTGCCTTGTTTCCAAAAAAAAGGTCTGTCCTTATTGCTTAGATTTGTCTCAGCCAGATTTCAGGGGGGATGAGGACAGCAAGCTTTCGTGTTTTCCAGGGATGCAGGTAGCTGAGCAGAGGAAGAGGGTTTGCAGAGCTTACCCATGTTAAACGTCCACAGAGGAGAAGGGCAACGTAAGTGGTAGTAGATCCCTATCCCCTGGCAGACACCTCTGGTGCTCCCTGGGGCTGAATGGAGCGGCAGGGGCCTCACCCTTGGGCATGCTGCCCCAAGTCACAGGAACTGGCCTCTCCCTCTCTGCTGCTTGGAGACCCTCTGGGATCAGCTGGGTTGAGATATGTAAATATTGGGCAGACAACATGCAGAGAGAGGAATCCTGCCCTTGCCAACAAAAGTCAAGTCAGGCCTGAGCTTTCTCTCTGAAGAAGGAAACATTGCTCCCCTGTGCCCTTCACCAAACAGGGGATTTGCCCTGACCCTGGTGGTACTCATGACCCCTCTCCAGGGCACCAGAATTTGGGTGCTGTGCTGTGGCCAAGGCTGAATCATCACTGATGGCTCTGCTCCTGCGTCTTGATGCTCTGTGCTTGCCGTCACATTCTAGGGTACATTTCTTATTCCCAGTTAAAACTCTTGAGTGCAAGTGATCTGTTCTTATTGATTTGAAAAGGCTGAACTTTAAATAGCTGATGTTTAACGTCCTGGAACATCAATGCTAGATTAGAAAGATGTCCCTGACTTGTTGCCCCAAACATTGGAAAAAATATGTATCAAACAATTCTGCTCTTCCAGCATGATTTGTGACAGTATTGTCCTGTAATAATGAATTAACACTGAGGTTAGGATTCCTTTTGCTGGACTAGACAGGATTAGAGAGGACAACCTGATCCTTTATCCCAATTTCCCTCAATCTCAGGAAACCATGGAGCAAAGGCTGAGGTCAGAATCACCCGCAAGCGACAACACCTTGTGTCTCCAACCTAACACAGTCCAGAAAATGATTGTCAGCATCCCATGGCGAGTTTAACACCTTTTGGAAATGTTAGACTAAAACCCTGAAAGACTCCTTTGCATGACAGAAGCGAGCAGGAAACGTCATAAACTGCTGATACTGTTTGTTATTCTCTTCTCTTAGCAGTTTACTTAAATGAATCTGAACTATGTGTTTATTATTATCTCCTTTTTTTCTGGTCCAGTAAGTGCGTATGTATGCGCAATACATCTATAATACATACCCATGTATGCACACTACCTTTGAGTGGATATGTATATGTGATTTATGTGCATGCATACTCACATACCTTTTAGCTGTTCTCACTTTTCTGTTAAGGCAAGTTTTTTTTTTTTTTTTAGTCAGTAAACTTTCTGATAGTAGGAGTGTGGCTTTCAGGTTTTATTGTGAAATGTTCTTCAATGGTTCCACATCTCCATTTTCCACTGTCCCCCAATTCAGATGCTCCCTTCTGGCTCATTTGGCACATAACCATTTTCAGTGCAGAGCAATTTATTACACTGCCTTTTAAAGCAGCAGGTAGATGGAGTACTGGTTTGTGTTGTGTGTTTTCTTTGCATATGGCAAATGTGATCAAACTAGAGTTACTGCATAGTGTCACTAGCTAATTTTCAGGTGCTTGAGGGGCTTGTCTTTAACTGTTGCAATGAGGTTTTATGTTCATGTCTCATAGATGCATCCCCTTTTGAATTTTCCTTTTTCCACAGCATATTATTCTGCTCACTAGATAGTAACTGTTCCAATAGTCACCATATCTCACATAAACTCTTTCTTTCTAAATGTCATCGGTAACTGTAATGATCAAATGAAAGTAAATTGTGCTACAGAAGGACTTAGCAATTAAAAAAGCACGACAACAAACACCTCCCATCCAAGCAGAACTGCAAACAACTCATTATAATTATTCCAGCCTGTTTGAACCTGCCTTCCGCTCGCACACTCCGGCGGAGCTGTAAGGCACTTCTTCTCCATCAGGGCTGAATCAGTCTTTTACTGACTTTTTGTAATACAGTGTAGATAAGAGCTCTTCAGTGGTAATTTGCTTGAGTTCTTAATAAGGAGAGATTTCAGAGAGCACAGACTAGTGTATGCAATAAGCTCAATGTATACATATCTTCACAGATATGTAAGCAGTTCAGAATGCCGTTTCTTTCTCCTTTTTTTCTTCCTTGTGCTTTAGAGACTGAAGCAATTAAAGGGTTTGGATGCATTTTTTTCTCTTGGTTATTTAGGCTACATGCTCGTACATTTTTGCAAGATGCCAGGTTCACAGCTGTTCTCCAGGATTTGTGCTTGTGAACCAGGTGGCACTGCAAGAGCCCGAGGCTGCACGGCGGGTACTGCTGGGAGCTGTGCTGCTCTGATGGACCACAGCGGTGGCTCGAGGTCAGGGCTTGGGTGCTGCCCAGGCAGAGTACTCCAAGAGATTTGTAGTTATCACAGGATGTTTGATGTGCAATTTATATTTTGAGGGTGCAGATAGATTATTTCAGCATACTGGAGTGCTGTTCTCAACCTGAGCAAGGAGGGCTTTCCAGAGAGACTGACGGGAGCTGCTCCAGTGGGGAGCTCAGGGATGAGTTTAATGCAGAGTTGGAGAAAGGGGTACTTTGAGGTCAAAGATGATGAGGAAAGAGATACTACAGTTCACCTCATCTCCCGAGTTATATGGGAGTTTCGGTATCAAGGGACTCATAAAAAGTGAAAAGGGCACTTTGAGGGCAACATCTTGGCTCCATTGCTCTGTTCACAAAATATCGGAAATCAGTGGTGTTGCATCATGGCAGCAAAATGGGAAGGGAAGACCAGCGCTGCTGAGGTGTGGCAGGGACATGTCTGCACTTTGCTTTGTGAATGGCACAAAAGGCAGTTGGACACCGACCTTTACAACAACTCATAGCTAGGAATGAAAATATTTGGGGAAGATTTTCTTAAGTGGAGGTTACCAAATTGTGGCAGTTAGGATGCACTGAGCAGAAACTCAGCTGTTCATGAAGTGGTCTGCATGCCCATTTTAACAGGGACAATTGGGAAGAATGCTTTAGGTTTTTCACTTTCATGGTTGGGCTGAGATGAGCCAAGGAGAAAGACGGGTTGGTTTTGCAATGAGCTGTGCAGTAGCTAATGTGCATCCATTTATTTGGAGACTGCGGGTGAAATTCATCAGAAGGCCAGATAGGATCTATGCACCAATTACATCCCACTCAGACCTTTGTGCACAGGAATGAATTTCACCTTGTCTGACCCATGAAGATATGTGAATCCTTATCTCCCTTTCCTTAAGACTTCATTTTTATAGTTTCAAATACCTAGATTTTTCTTTTTCAGTAGTAACTTTCCTTGATGTACATCTGTTTCCAGTTTAATACTTACCAGTATCTTGACATGAATGGCAGAGATGTCTTTTGTCTGCAGTCTAATATGGAGGCTACTGAATCATTTGCTTTTATAAAGTGAAATCCATTTCTTCTCAAGTCTTCTGCAACTGAGGTAATTCTTGCAAAATGCTTTGAAGATGAAAAGCACTACAGTATATAAATATTAAGTATTATTTTTATATCTTCATCATCTATGCTTTTAAAATTAATATGAAAAAAATCCTGTGAATACCCAAATGCCCAGTAAAATGCATATCCTTCTTCTAATCTTAATGCTTTATTTTCATCTATGAATCCTCTTAATCTTTGAAATTAATTACCATGATTAAAAATGGGAGATGTGTTTTCCCAGAACAATCAAATTGTTCTGTTGCAAATTTTCATATTCATTTCGCATCATTAGTTTAATTTCTTTTGATATTAAAACACACACACACACACACTCACATTCCTGGGTATGACATCTCTCTTTAGAGTATTTGCTATGTGCTGACTACAGCCCAAAGTGACCCTGTACAGTGGTAACCTCAGAAGGAGAAGGAGGGATTACTTTGTCTGCCTCAGGTTCTCCTGTATGTGCAAAGGCCATGACTGTTGGCTTGTTGGCCAGAGCTCAGGAGAGTGCAGTCATCCACCCATCCAAAAGAATTGACTTCTAAAAATGAGACCTTCAGCAGACAGGGCATACTCACACTGCTGAATATGTGCTAGTGAAAGGGAATCATTACAGCTACAGCAAGATTTATAAAAATGGCAATTTGAGCTTAGCCCAAAGTCCTGTTTCTTCTGGTCCTTGTGAACCATCTGATTTCTACTCTAGTGTCAGAGAACTAAATGTGAGAGTACTTCTGTTGTTTCGGGGAAGCAAAATGGAACAAAGACTGATACTTTAGTACCTGACTGGTGAACAGGGCTAACACACGTGTTTCCTGACAATCAAAGTGAGAGAAAATTCTCACTGTGGTTGGGTTTTGATCCAGTCTTCTCCAGATATTGCTGATATTTGGATTTAGGCTTGTGTCTCGTTTCTGTTCAGTGCCTACTATGGGTTTGCACATCCAAGTTCTGTTCCTGATTAACTGTTTACAAAGAGCAAAAGGAAAATATCCGAGTCCTTGCACTGTCCAGATTCCCTGACCAGAACCAGTAGGAGAGAAGGGGAGAGGGAACTCTTTTAAAATACTAGTGTTGGTACATTTCGAAGAGCCTCTACATGCAGCACTCACAACGTGAAGCTGTAAGGAAGTCAGTTGAATGGTTTCCTAGGAAGATCTTGCTTTGATATAACACAGAGAGTCCCTTTTGTTGTAAAAATGGCAAGAAGAAAGGGGACAAAACATGTGAGCTGAAAAGGAAGAGAGCCTGAAATAGAGTCACATCACAGGTGCTGAAAATGGATCTTTTATTGTAGATCACAACAATACAGAATTTCTAATGTAGAGAGGATTCAAGAATAGAAAAGAAGGCACCCAGTGTGCAAGAAAGGAACAAGAAGATATGTCTTTTATTGCTTTTTAATTTTTTTTTTTTGCCCCTCTCATCAGAACAAAGAGAAAGGTCAGGCATGGGATGTGGAGATTATTTTGGCAATAGAGACACTGTTGTAGTGTATGTGACAGACAAAGCAGGGAGATCATCCATGTGGAAACCTCACAGAACAAATGGTTGGTCCAGAAAATGGCCAGTTGGCTGTGGAAAGAGGTGCATGTGTGTGGCGGGAAAGAAAGAGCTTAGCCAAAAATGGAGAGAGAACCAGTCATGCAAAGGAACAAGAGCTGAAATGAGAGAAGCCCAGAAAGCGGTTAAGTTGAAGGGATACTGAGAATGTGGAGCCATGAAGGTCAATAGAATGGGGACAGATGGGTTTCTGTGGGTTACACAGGAAAGTCCGTACAGAGAGTCAAATAGCTGTATGTTTGTGGTTTGATGGATCCGGGCCGGAGATTCAAAATGGTTGGGAAATGGTTTATTTGTTCTTGAACAGTCATTGAAATAATGAAAATTGCCTTCATCTACAGTTAACTATGAAATGGTTTGGGTTTGTTTTTTGTTTTTGTTTTTGTTTTTGTTTTTTTTTGCAAATGGATATTAGCAAATCTTGGATTCAGACTCTGAAAATGCACAGCTTTGAACTTAAAAAAGGAATAAAAGGCAGAGAAGGCCATGGCCTTCTCTGTCCCAGTGCTGCCCAAAGGCCAGGGAGGAGCACGATGGCACAGAGCATGACAGCTGAGGGTGAGCGTGGCATTGAGAAATGCAGCCTGGTGAAATGTTGGAGTGCCCACCAGGAGCAAGGTGGAGCTTGGCTTGGGGAAGGGAAGAGCACATGGGAATGTTGTTGAGTTTCCCCATGGGTGGATGGATGCGTCCAACCCAATCATGCTGAGGTCATCTGAGCAAAACCTGAAGGTCTGCATGGCCAATGCGTGGAGAGGGATCTACCCCTCCAAGTGTCCAGCAATAAGTGTGGTGCCAAGGGATATCAAGGGACCGTGAAAGAAGGGAGTCCACAGAGCCACGGTTATTTCACATTTAGTCATGGAGAAGGAAGGAAAGAAAGTGTGGGAATAATCTGATATTTCCACATTTTCCAAAGCAGAAAGGTCCAGGTTATCACTCAAATTAAAACAACAGAGCAAGTGACTACAAAACTGCATCTTGACCTCCCTTCCTCTCCACTCTCAGTGCAAAGAGAAGATTAGCCGTAAGCTCTGATTCCATGGGACCTGTACTTACTTTATTGCTTCACCTCTTTCCTACTGTGGCTGTGGAAAGTATAGAAAAGCTTTTACGTGATGAAAGTTAGCCCGGGAAAAGGATCTGCTCTGATGAGATTCCCCAGAAGACAATACTAGCTCTAATTCCTCCAGTTTAACTTTCTACTTCCGGAGGATTTGCCAAGGAAGGAATGTAAATTTTTTCCCTAGACAAATGTATTAATATTTAATAAAAAGCAAAGCCAGATGACACTTCTAGAGAAAATAACGAATTTACATAAACCTTTTGCTGTATTTGAACAGAACAAGATAAATTGAGTGGGTTTAACTCAGATATTTTTTCTTTTCTAAAAAAATAACAACAGTAAAATGCCCAAAATGCTTCATCTTCAGAAAACGGGGTTTTGTGTTACTCCATATCAAGTCCTCTTGGGACTTAAAGAATGCATTACATCCTCCTCCCCACTAATTTGTCTCCTGATTCTGGCTTGCCTTCCTAGCCTGTGCTTGCGCCCAGTACCAGGCACTGGGAGATGGCTTACCAAGAAAGCACTGAGTCAAAGGAGTTTTTTCCACCTCAGACTGTCTCCTCATACTCTGCCTGTGTGACCAAGGCTAAGGCCTTCTACTGAGCCATTTCTCAGCATTTTCCCTCGTGAATGTTTGTTGTTCACCACCTTTTACAAGAGACTCCCTAGGACCTGTGTCATTTTATGGAGGTTGTTCTAAGGTAAGTCTGGAGTCTAAAAGTTTATATGGACTGTTTTAAAGAAAACCAAGAGTTCACTCTCAGGGGAGCAAAAATGAACTATAAAACTTTCTGCTGGTGGGTAGCTCTGCCTGATGCCAAGCTCACTTCCCTTCCCTTTGGTTTTCCTTCAATAACCTGTCAAATATGATCTCAATCTGGATGCTGGGGGACACAGATTTCACTCAAACAATTTACAGGGACAGCAAAAGTAGTAGATGACATGATACAGCATCTCCAGCCTGGTACCCTGAAGAATGGGTTGACTTTATTGTGCCCTCACACTAACCCATTTCACTGTTTTTCTCACTTGTACGTACCCCATAGAGGTGAAAGCATCAGTAAAAGACTTAAGTTAAAGATCACTTCCTTCCTTGCTCACCATTTTGCTTGAAAGACTGCAGAGACGTTTGCTAACTCTATTTTAGAAGGATATATCAAGTCTCCTACCAGGACCCTGCACAGTCTTTTTCAGTATCACTTCAGTCTCCATTGCCAAGCTTTTAAACAAAAATAAACCAAGATAATGTCAATAAATCATCTTCCCTCCTTTCCAGCTCAACACCAGTGGAAGACTGTGGTAAGTTATCATGTTTTTAACTACGAAACTGTCTGGCTCTTTGTCATTTATCTTGTGTCTCCCACTCTGGTCTGGCTCAAGGCTGAGCATTAGCAAATGATGAATGCGGGGCTGTCTCTCCTGGTTTGTACTGGCATTATTAACCCATATACTCCTGAATATTTCATACTGTAATACTTTATTCATGAGTTGCTGGAGTTGTGGCAATCGACTCTCAGGTTAGCTGCCCTGTGTGTGGGGGCAGGACAGAAATATTTGCTATCAATGGGTAATCCCTATTTTGCATTCTCAAGGATTTTCCTCACCCCTGGATTTCTCAATATTGTAAAGCAGATTAGCTAGTGTAAATTGGCTTTTTCACATATATATACACCAATACCTGTCCTAATGATGTTTTTTCCAGGTGGCTATGGTATCATATTTTGATTTATTGTGACTCTAAGAACCTCAAGAACCAATTGAGTAATGTAACAAATCTGTGGCTGTAACATATAGTCAGCTTTCTGTTGATTAAATAATGATCTATTAACTATTATCCTCTTTTTCCTTTGTTTCCTATATATGTATTATTTTCTCATTTTTTCAGTTTGTATTCTTTTTTCCCCTTGATACATCACATCAGAAAACACCTGCTATATATAGAGAGCAGCAATAGAAAATGACAGATCTTTTATTCCCCCCTGGACATGGCCAAGTTTGCATGAGACAAATCTCTGGAGGTCCAAAGTTCAGTAACTTTGTGGACAGAGTTGGACTCTGAAGGTGTGACGGTTTCTTATTTTGTATGCAGGTGCAAGGACTTCAAATTCAGTCTGGAAGTGAGTAAAGAGACATCTTTGCATCATATTGTGTTTTACTGACTGTTTAGATGTGTCTCAGAGCAATAGCTTTATGCCCAATGTTTCTCCAGGAAACCCCTCACTGAGAAGGGGTGCTACATGTACATGTACACTACAAGTACGTAGATTGGGGCCTTCCCGGGAAACTGAGGAATTCCTCTGCTGATCTCCTGACCATGAAGCAGGCTTCATTTTCAGATTGATCTATATGTGATTCCCATGCGTGGTGACAAATAAACATATTCTGACATAAGGTCTTGAGAAATGTTGACAGCTGTTGCTCATCTGTGGGCTTTAGGCTTTCTCGTCTTCTCTTTCTCACTCTGCCTTTGCTGGAATGGATGACCAATGACTGTGGAAGACCTCCACGCAAACAGCTGGCAGAGATCGCAGGATGTTTATTTCAAGGACTATACCCTGCATTTTGTTCCTTTAAAAAAAATAAAATGGCAATCACTTTTGACCCACTTTATGCCAGGAAATTCTCCAGAACTTGTTCTATTTCCTCTCCTGAGCTCCTGTTCAATGGTGGAACACGGTTCATATCAGCACTGTCTTCAACCTGTAGAAGTGCTCAATTTTGTGTTCCTAAAAGATAGCACTTAGACACTCTGGTAGAAACCAAGGGAAGGACCATTAATCTGTTCTGCTAGCACCAGTCTAAGTAGATGAGGTAGAAAAATTATGAATTGGGAAACATGAGTACTGACAAATTGAAAGGTGTTTCAATATCCCCAGTTATATGCTCCTTCCTCCTTCAGCACAGGTGGCTGCGCTTCTGTCGTCAAGGAAATACAACTCAAAAATGGATTATGTTGCTTGTGGCTGTTTGCATATGTACAAAATCATAACAAAGAGATCATCTCCAGAAGAACTCAGGGTCATGGCTGGAGGAGCTGGATTTTTCTGCAGAACATCTGCAGATGCCCCTGCAGTGATGATTACCAAGCTGTGTGTCACGTAATGAGGGGCTAAATATGGCTGAGATTAGCGGCGCTGTAGGTAGATGGTTAATAAGGTGCTAATTGGGTAAGAAAAAAAGAGAAAGAGGGAAATGAGCAGGGAGGCTTGTGTATCTGATTCAGAAGAGCTCTGAAATGTGGAGTCATGCAGGGTATTTTTGGCTCCGTCTCATACTCCTTCATTCTCACCTGTGTAGGAGATCAATCTTTCCTGGGACTCAGCTGGAGACCTCATTGTCCAGCATGACCCCTCTGCTGGTGCACAGACATGGAGCTCCTGTAACATTTCATCTTGCTTCAGCTTAGTTGCTACCAGCTCTGCCTACATGAAGGGAGGGAGTAGATGAGGGGGTGAATGTCTGGCAGGAGCTCCTGAGAGCTCCTCATTGGTTCTGTGTTTGAAGTTAACTGACAAGATTGTCTTGCTTAGAGAGCCCTTCTCCAGGGGTCTCGGTGTCCCAACCTTTGAGGTTTAGTGAAGGGTGAAGTCTCACATGATGTAAGGGTAGGGCAGGAGGGATCCAGGGGCCAAGAACGTCAGTGTAGAAGCTCTCGGAGCTACAATCATGTGCATAAAAGGCATCAAAGGTGAGCTAAAATCCTCTGTCCCATCCTGCACAAATCATTTAACCTCCCTAGTACTCACCTGGCATGGCAGCAAAAGGAGCATTGGCACAGTTTTGGGGACTAGTGGAGACAAGTTTAGGGGCTCCCAAAGGAAGGAGTTGTAGATGGTTTGAGTTTACATGTCCACTGCCATCTCCTCCTTGCCGTCAAAGGCTCACACTGACAGCTACTGCCTGGGACAATCTCATTATCTACTCATGGCCGTTGCAGGAAAGACCACAGATACTGCTTCTTGCTTCTGACCAATGGAAAGTCTCCCAGTCTCTAAATTTCCCAGTTACTCAGTTATTGTGGCTAACCCCCACCGTTGCTCTGTGGCAAGCATCTTCCTTCTTGCAGCTCTGATGTGTAACATTCTTCTTGCATTATGCCAATGCACCAGGGAATGATACAAATTTGAAAAAAAAACACTCATTTCCTCCCTTCTTCTCTCCCATGTTGTATTTGATAAAGGTCTTGATGGAAATATTTCACTTGAATTTCATCAATTTTTTATATTAAGACATTAATAATTGTATACTAGTAGCCTCAGTTTTTCAAAATTATTTAATTTTCTTTGAAATATTTGATTTTTTAAAATATAAGTGTGGACTAAAACCTAGCAATTTAGGTTTCAGTCACAGCATTGATTCAGACTTTTCATGTGCCATAAATCAGTTCCTGTGGTTCAGTTTCCCTTTCTCTGAAACAGAGATCATGTTACACCCCCAATTGTTGCAGGGTGGGCAGTAAGATAATGGTAATGAATGATCCTTCTTTGATTGAATGAGGATGGCCATGCACGTGCAAAATGCTAGTCTTCCATATATTCCTGGTGCCTATAATGTCTGCCTGCCTTTCAGGCTGAACGGCACTGAGTTGCTGTTCAAAACACAGTTAGATCCTCTGGTACAGCCGGATTTTCAAGGTCTACAACCATGTGCAATGAAAGATGTGGTAAATGCTGAAGTTGTTTCCTAAGTGAAATGAAGAAAATGAAAATTATACCCGTGCTGATGAAGGTGAGCAGCAAGCCTTAGATTTAAACAGGGGAAATGACAGCATTATCAGTCAGGTATCATGGCAACCAAGGAGCCTAGAATTTGGTGTCAACTTTCCAATCATATTGTCTCTTTACCTGGCATAACAAGGTACTTCTTCCTTCAGGGAATTTAATCACTTCTCCACTGGAGGTCATTCGAATGTTTAAGCACCTGACTGTGCTCAGGAACTTGAAGAATTCAAATTGCTCCTGGATACCTGCATCTATATAATTGTATGGGAAAAAAAGAAAAGCAAAAAACAAACCAAAAAACCCCACCAGACAGCTCTGTGAAAGCCAGGCAGAAAAATCGCAGTTGTATAAGACGCCCTGTTTGTTATTGCTACATCTTGGTTGATATGAATTTTGTGCTCAGCGTTATCCAGTCGCTGGAGTTAAAACACTGTAAATCCAGGTCTTCTCCAGAGACAGCGCGGGCTGTTTTTGCAGAGTGAGCTGAACCAAGGATGCTAGCAAGGCCAGAGGTCTACCATGAAAAGTCAGCTTTGAATGACACACTTGTCTTATAGTAGACACATACACATGCTCACGTCTGCATTAAGTCTGGGATGAGGGAACTGCAAAAGGCTTTAGAAGGATGGATTTAGTCAGGGACAACTTCTCTTTGTGGCAGAGAAATGAGATTATGATGTGAAATAAATCAGTGGCAGAATTAGAAAGTAGAAATTCTGAGATCTGGAATACTTAATCCTTGACCTGTTGCTCAAATGATGGCAAGAGCAATCAGGCTACACTGGAATCCTCTTACTGAGTGTGTGATGAACACGTAATATATTTCTAAATTATGAACTGGAGGGGATTTATTCAGACCTGGTTTTCTTTTTTGTCTGAGATAAGGACTAAGAACAACAGCTGCAAGATATAAATGTAAGACTATGGTCAATGTAGATGGGGGTACAACCTCTTCCTAGCAGATCCAGGAGGGACTTAATTGCTTCCTTCAGATCATGTGTATACACAGTATATGCAGTTTCTTTTATCATATAGATGTCAGCAATAGACCAAGCTACGACAAAGAAGGTTCTTCAGTTTTCCTGACTGGAGGACTATACCTGTCTAGTACTATGTAACACAACAATGTGATGCTGTGCTACTGCTTTTATGCAAAGCTTTTAAGCTTAACCGTATGGTCTACACATAATCTTTACTCTTTCATTTCTTTATTGCATTTAAATCACAGAATTGAAAGCCTCTGCATTTTAGTCAGTTTCTTGCTTGCTTTTAAAACCAAATAGAGGATGGATTAAATACTGTTTAAAAATAAAAAAAGTATTTGATGTATTATTATTCAGAAAGTCACAGCAGGGTTTAAAAACGTGTTTATACTGGACGCATTACTAGTCCAGTGGGAATCAACCAAATTTCTCACCCTGCAGCTAAATTTCACTAATATGAGAGTTGTCGAATATTATTCAACCAGTATCATCCTGGGCTTGTCTTTTCTCCAGCAAGACAGAGAACTGCAACAGGACTTTAGAGCTAATTGCATGTCACCATGGAGAAATTTCTCACAGAAGCTCTCCAAAAGCCAAGCACTGAGGAATAAAATGGTAGGACACTTGGAGTAGTGGTTCTGTTAGATGGGATTGCAGTGTGGTTATCTATGCCTGGGACTTGGAAATGCTCATCACAGCATCACCTTCTGTTTCCAAATCCCTCCAGGGCTATATCCTGTGGCACACTATTCAAGCCCAGTTGGAGAAAAGTGGTTTTGCTTTTGCTGAATTTCAGTGTCAGGAACCTGGATGTATAACCCACACTCAATTGGTGGTCCTTTGGAAGTTACCAAACATCACTTTGTCTCTCCAGCACAATGCTCCAGGTGCCTCTGAGTCTGCTTCTGGTATGCCTAGATGTACTTTAATGTGGAAAACAGGGTTTTGTATTTCATTCTCCTCCCACCTGCACATGTATCTGCGCAGTATGATCTGAGACCTTGGAGATGGTTTGTGGTCTGAGGACAGGAAAATAAAAGCCGGGAGGACCTTGTTTGTGCTGGACTGGGGACAGAAAGGGCTATGCTGAGACGGATGCTGTTTGGAAAGGATAGAAACATTAATGACATGAATGTCCCTCATATTGTTCCCTCCGGGCTGTTTTAACTAATGCACAGCATCTCACAGCCTTGCATCTGTTGCAGTTCCACTTCCTCCTCCACAGCTGCACCTCGGAGAGGGGTGGGCATAGGGAGAGGAGGATGGGAGCTTTGCTGGTTGTCTTCCATGTGAGGGAAATCAATACCTGCTATTCAACAGCATTTAGCAGTCCCCTTAGGGATGCCACAGTGACACAAACAGCATTTATGGAGAGGAGGAGAATTTGGCCCTTTTGATCCCCTGGAGTCTGTGAATCCGGCCCTTGGGTGTAATATCCTTCCATGGAGAAGATGTCCCTTAGTCTGCTTCTTGTTTGGCTTTTCTTCTCATCTTAATTTAGGATTATTTTGTTATATATTATTTTTATTGCTAGAAGTTATATAAAGGACAGTGTTTCCACTTTAAACATAATTACCTCAAACATAAACACAATTACCTCAAAATCAGAAGCAAGAAAAAGTGTGCAGTCTCCTATAAATACATTGCAGGTCATGTAAATCGTGTTAAAAGTTGGAATTAGATGGGGAATCTTGCACAACAAAGTGCTATGTATAATTTGCTGCTTCACACACACATTTTCTCTCCAAAAGCTGAAGGCAAAGTTTCTCTTCTCTCTGCCATCCGCTGCCTTCAAAGCCCTCCCCAAACTGCAGCCTGTTCAATGCTGCAACACTTAGCAGGGGCATTAGTCAGGTCTGTGTCTCAGTGAAACAAATTGAGAACAGAGGAGACTTCTTCGTGCTGGTATGAGAAATATTGGATGGTAATAATTTAACAGCAGACATTTAGGAACTAATTCTGCATCTCCCACTTTCTGACTGGTAGAAAACTGGCAGCTGCCAGACGTGCAAAATGATTTTCTACCATGATTGCTCTGAACTATCCTGCAGTTAAGAGGGCTCCTTTATTTATTTTTTTTTTTTCCAAACAGAGGCACTTTGCTGAATTGGAAGACATGAAGTGTAGGAAAGTCTCTGCCCTGAGTTTGTCTTGAGTGATTGCCGTCTCTTTGTGACTGATTTTAGCTGCAATTAGTGAGAGATCTTGCTTATGCAGTTCAAGAAATCAGACTGAATTGGTTGGTGAGGGAGATGGAGGATGGATATTCTTCAGTTAGATAATTGGCTATACTAGCCCCTTCACAGATTTGTCACAGGGAAATGAAGGAGGGTAACAGAAAACCTCTGCACTTCTTTGCAGGGAGGCTAGTAGAAGATATTTTGGCAGAAGTTTATGCCATCAATTGCGTTTTTCCTTCAGAAACTCATACCAGAATTGCTAGCTTGTACAATCATTGCTGCTGCTGGCACGTGGCAGTTTCTAGGATATCTGCTCATGGATGACAACCTTAACATGCTAGGTGCTGTACAAACTCCAGCCTTCAGTGGATGAGGTTATACATGCACCGACCTTCTGTGGATGAGGTTATAATTAAGTAGATTCCCAGAGATCATGAAATACAAAATGAAGGGATTTAAAATGGGCCCTTTCACCCTGAAATACAACCCTGACTCATCTCAGCAGAAGAACTAACTTGTGTAAGTGGAGCTGAAAGCAGGCCAATGCAGGAGTCCTGCAGCAGAAGGAATGGCTGTTAAGCTGAAGGTGCATCCATCCCCGCAGAGGTGCATCCAACTCCTTCATCGCACTGGTGGAAATCAAATCATGTCAGCTCGAAGATAAGGAGGTTGGTGTGCCTGATGCTGGCTGTCTCCAGATTGTTTCCATTTTGACTTCAGCGCCTTGCTGTCTGCATTAAGCAGAAGGCTGTCATTTATCTCCCTTGTGACTAGAAATTCAACCTCAGAGTTGTTCTCCTGCTTGTTCTCAATCTCCTTTTAATTTTCCTTCTATTGCTGCAGTCTCCCTCCCTTCATCCCGCCCTAGGGCATCCCATGATTGCTGCTGAAGAAAGACTGATGTACTATTGCACGGGTGGGCTCTCCAAATTACTGCCAAGACTCGCTTCAGTGTGTGTTCCCCCTGCTTTGGACAGTCCTCTCTCCCCTTCTTCCTCCTCTGCTGGGGAGATGCCAGGAAGGCTGCAGAGGGCAGAAGGTGGTTCTTTTGAGTCTTAGTGGTTTTGCAGCACGAGGCATGTCCAGCTAATAGTGACTG
>NW_009647731.1:4205158-4206626 GCF_000708025.1 Charadrius vociferus | reverse complement strand
CAGAGCAGGGATATCCCAGGTCCTGGGGCTGGGCCACCCTGGAGCTTCTCCTCATCCAACAGCAAGTCTGCTGTGCTGGGATCCCTGGAGGAAAAGTGTGGGGATTTTCTGCTGTCATTATAATCAATCCTTGATGAGCACTAACTGTAACTGATGTTAGCAACGTAGAGGCTGGTGTTTTAGCCCATGACACCACTCTGGGTCTATAATCAGAGTGGAGGTATTTTCTAGTGGCTCTGCAGTCTAACTTCCTCTTTCAGGATGGGATAAGGATGAGCCAGTCTCTTTCTCCACTGAATTTCAAAGAAGTCTCTATACTAGCTTGGAAAGGGTTCCCAAATTCATAGAGCTCATATTAGCTGCCCCCCCCTTCTGGGAGAATCTGATTAATTTATGGGCTGCTAATTTCCATGGAAGTGAGCAAAATCTCCTCCAAGGTCCCTGCCTCTTTGTCAGCAAGCATCAGAAGCTTGTAGTGAAGCCTTGTATTACTAACATCTCATTACTTACATTAAATATACTCCAGAGCATTTATTAATGTACTGTAACGCAAAAGGAATAATTAAAAATAAACTATGCTTGTCAAAGAAATAAAATGCATCTTATGCTGCATGATCCTAGCTTTTTTTGAAAATTGCCCTTGTTCATTTTGCCATTAATTCAGGGAGTGAAAGAATAGCAGTATGGTCTGCAAGATGTTAGAACAGTTTAATGATGCTTTTCTTTAAAGAACAAGGAACAGCACCTTCATTTTCTGTAAGTGGAGAGCCAATGACAGAAACCCTCAAGTCTTTTACATCAGGATTTTAATAGCATAAGTGATTTCAAGAAAAGGTTATAAAGACTTAGATCACTGTACACAGTTTACCCATTTGAAATAGGAGCAGTCCTCAAAACATTTAATGACCTCTTTCCAGGTTGAACATGTTTTCTCTACGAGGTTAACTTTTTTGCTTCTAAAATGGAAGCTTCCAAAATTGCCATTTGTAGCCCAAATTGTAGGTTCCTTGTAGGTAAGGTGTCTTTTCTGCCATTCTGGCAAGACAGTGACCAGTACAAAATTAGGACAAGACTAAAAACTAACAGCTGGAGATGATATTCAGGGGTGGTTAGGTGTTCCCATGCCCCTAACATGACTTCTTCAACAGGAAATGCATTTTAAATTCAATCAAGCTATTAATGTCTAAACAAAACTGTACTTGCATATCTTTCCCTCAGTGTCTCTATCTGACAGCGATATAGGAAGAGCTGCCTCCAATCCCATTAATGCACTCAGGCCCATTCAGTTGCATTCTTTTCCCAATGGAAAATTAAGGAAATTAAAAAAAAAAAAAAAAAGTGCTTATGGAAATGCTGCCAATACATGCAGATGGAATTCAAGAAAAAACATCATTCATATATAGTAGCTGTTGGGTTTTTTTTTGCTTTTGTTCAAAATAGACTTGCTTCTCATTTCTGTACTCCAGGG
>NW_009647731.1:4186507-4204632 GCF_000708025.1 Charadrius vociferus | reverse complement strand
AAGAGGCATTTGCAACTAGCGATGTTTGTAACTAGAAGAATAATTAGGAAGAACAACAGCATATATCTCAGAACTAGCAGTACATTTTGAGCTTGTTCTCTATGTTGGTTTTTTTTTTTGTCCTGACCTAATGGGATGTGTTTCTCAGATGTAAATGATTTGGAATGTGGGGTTGTTTATGGAGCAATTGCTTTCCAGAAGATGTTTGCATGCTAAAATGCTGCTTCATGGTTTAAGTTTAGACCATTAAGGAAGAGAATAACCCATCCTATTCATAAAAATAGGGCTGAATGAAAAATCTGTGATTCAAATGCACTGCCAACTCTGTGTCTTTTTTCTGCCTTTACCAGCTGAATTCATGTGTTGCAGTGAAAATGATGTTTTATTCCTATTTTACCAGCATATCACTGGATGAATTTGAGGAAATCCTCATCCCCTGTGTCTCCACCTGCAGAAGACCACCCTCCATTTATAAACTTTTTTCAGTACTTTAAAAGCATATTTTCAAGAATAACGTTGCCTTTATCTTATGGAAAAATTTTCACCAGCAGTCATCAAAGTACCTAAACAATGATGTCTGGAGAAGGCATCCCAGGTGATCCCAAAGCAGAAGGCAGAAAATGACCACATCCCCACTACATGGACAAAGTCTTGATCCAGTAAACTGCCTTGTTGAGGTACAGTTTGACAACTTTCTGACCTTGGGAAAAAGCTTCCACCATTACCCCCATGCAGTCCTTCAGGAGAATTTGCCTGACCTCCCTCCATCCTCCGCACAGGGATTGGACTGTTATTCCCAGTGGTCTGACCTTTCATGGCTTTAGCTCCAAGTTGGCAAACAGAACAAAGGCCAAACAAGTCTCATGGACAAGGGGAATCTGCCGCAGGTTTTCTCATCCTTGCCGTGTCTGCCTGACAGAGGAAGGATGCTCTCATGTTTTTTGGTCCTCAGATGGTTCTTAGGGCCTCTGGAGTCAAGGTGCCACCAATTTGCTGAAGAATCCTTTTTGGACATCTAACCACCCTTCCCTGTGCCTCAGTTTCCCTCTTATATCCCTCTTTGACAGTTTGCCTTTTGGAGTCTGCTTTAAAGTAATCTTTTCCAGCAGAAACCTGCTCCGTGTTTGCACAGTACCTTGGACGGTGAGATCCTGAGGCAACTGTAGCTGATAAAAATAATAAAATCCTTTGAGAAAGGGTAGCAAATTTGTTTCCATGCTGCTGAGATGCTTCATGTTAAATCTTGAAATTTTTTCACCTATGGGTATGAATGAGATTCTGTATTTTTATTCACAATTCTCTTAGGATGAATATGGGAAATAGTACTTGTAAAATACTGGTATCTTGACAACAGAGTAAGCCCAGTCCCTTTCCAGCCTTTTGTATTTTTTAAAAAAATAGGGTTCTGAGAGGTTAAGAGAGACTTTTATCTTCTTTGCTCATTTATTATATGATCTGGTGCTTCAGATGGGAACAGAGAGAATAGAAGTTTGGAGACCCATGGTTGTATATTTAAGACAAAGTAACAGAATTTTAAAATGTTTTATTTTCTGGGAAATCAAATACATTCTTTTTATTTTATTTTTTTAATTGCATCTGTTAGTTCAGCTGGAGGAAGGGGTCTGCACTGAGTTACAATAAAGACAAAATAAACAGCTTTCCTACAGTGCGCATCCAAATCAGATTTTTTGCCCCCAGGAGGGAAAGGACTCTAAACCAAGGGAGGAAATCTCAGCTGGGGTCAGCACAGGGACATGTTCAGGCTTTCAGATGTGGCTCCTCCTATGGCTCCTGCAGTCAGGAATGATCCAAACAGCCTCCTTCCCAAGGATGCCTGAACTTGCCTCCTTGCATAGTCAGTAAAAATCAAGGGCCCGGAGCATTTCAGCTACATACATGTGGTATGGAGCTGGAGCCCAGCCCACTTCTCATTGTATAAGGACAGTCAGACATTCTCCAGTATGCAGTGAAATGGACTGCTTAAAAACATCTTGAACTTCGGTACCAAACCGTCATCCTAAGGTCTGTGCTTGGCTTTCCGTGCCAGGGCTGGAGCAGTTCCTTTCTGGAACTGAACGTGTAGGAAAGGGTTGTATTTGCTGGGGGCAAATGCTGATGTAAGCAGGGAGGGATGGACTTTACTCATAGTGCTGGCTGAGAAAGGCAAACGCTTTGAGGAATGGAGGCAGAAGCAACCTGCAAGATTAACGCACTGCCAGAATCTAAGGTCTGCAAGAAGATGCTCAGGTTCTTGGTTGGAGTTACAGGCAGCACAGGAGTGAGGTTCGCAGTAAATGAGAAAGGGGATGACAAGGAGAGCGTGAAAGGTAAGCTCTGCTTTAACCTGTGTTTGACCTTGTGCTGACAGCCAGACAGGAGAGAAGGAATGGCTGAGACACAGGCCGTGTGAGGGCTGACTGATGGTTCTGCTCTTTCAAGTTTCTCTTCAGAGAAATCAGTGGAGACCTGTGCAAAGATAGCAGTGAGGCAGAAGGAAGAGAAAAAGCAGAACAATTAGAGGTGATTAAGAAGAAACAGAATTTCCCTCGACTTGAATTGAGTCTGGGACTTAATTAAAACCAAGTTCATTTTAGACAGAGCTGAAAAGTACCCACTGCCACATGCCCAGGGGCCACTGGAATGACATCAATTATTCAGGTTATTCAGTCTTTCATGGATTGGTCTTTTGTCTGCCTTATGTGTGCAAAACAGACACCTGTCCACACAGAGGGTATTTGGAAGGTATAGAAAGAATGTTCCTAAGCATGCGGTAGGTCAGCTATTCACCTTAAGTCACAGGTAGCCCTGGATTGCTCGACTGTCTCCTCTTCAGAAAGGGAAGCTTATTTTTTGCCCTGTTTGAAAAGGTTTTCCCTGTTGTTTCTGTTCAAGCAACATAATCCTATATTCACCCCTCAGTTGCTGGGGAAGCCTGAGAGGACACAGCAAGGAAGGAGCAACGTGGTCTGCAGGCTGCTCCAGGTAGTTCATCTCCTGCTCGCCAAGAAAATTGGTGCTGATACAAAAATTGATCTTTACACAACAGTGACAACTGTGCCGTACACTTTTCCTACCTCAATCAGTGTAAATGTGAATTCATAGACACCTTAAGAGTTGTCTCTTCCATTCCAAGACCACTTTGTGTGAGATACCTCAAAAGGTAGAGTAGTTCCAGTCCATTAGATCACATGACATAGCCAGGGACCTTGACTTCCACAAGGCCAATGGCTCCTTCTTACTGGGAAGCCCCCAGTCTCCAAGTAAAACGGTTTTAGCTGGCCTTGGTGGTGTTGGAGAAGGCTGAAGGGCAGGAAGGAAGCTCTGGCATTTGCTGCAGGCATAACGCCGTATGCTCTGGCTGTAGGGTGAGATTTGCGAGGAGACAATCACAATCTCCTACCTGAGGCTTGAGTCAGAGCCGCCCTGTAGCTGCCTGGCTGGACGGCCGCCACACCTCACCCACAGCAGTGCAAGCTGTGTCCCGTGGTCAAAGGGTCTTCATCTCAGCAGAGGAGATAGTATTGCAAACCCCTGGAACAAGAGTGAAAAGGACAGATTCTGGCTGTAGGAAGTTACTTCCTACAGTGGGACTGCCTGTCTCCATTTGCACAAGAGGAGGAAAGGCTTTTCTTGTGGAATTTGGAATTTACCCTACTCTCATGTTATCATGGCCTATGTAAAATCTTGCTTTGTATAGCCTCTTTGGAAGAGATTTATGATTTCAGAAGGTATTTTGTGGTTGGTAATTTAATAGTTTCACAACTGCAATGGCATTCTTGATTTTCTTGCCTTAGAGTCGGCAGATGACTGTCACTAGCGAAAGCACAGCCAAAATTGTATGTCTTAATGCTTTTTTGGGGGATGGGTGCTATCAAGACACATATTTCAAAATTGATTTAGATTCCATTTTTTTCTTTTCAGACCAAACCTTTTCTCCTCACATCCTTGCAAGTAGCCAGGAATATAAGACCACCGACACAAAGAAAAGTGTAACCAATGCCACATTGTCAAAGTACCCCATTTACATCATGCTGATAAATCAGGCAGGCTGAAGCCATTTGTCAAAAAGGCATTTGCTTGAATCAGATTCACTTTGTGTGCAGGGGATGGTTGGGAGGTTAGTACATGCTAAATAATTAATCAGCTCATGATTTGTTTGAAATACAATGCAAAAACAACAACAACAACAAAATGAGGCTTTCAGCTAATGTGGTTTGAGCATTTGAAGAACATTTAATTATGTCATCCTTTGATCAACACATACAGCCTTTAAATATAGACAGATAAAAAGAGTTTCAATGGGGTGGTTAATAGCCTTTTTGTTGACTGATACACATTATTAGAAGAGAAAAAAACCTACTATTTTCTGGCCTATTCTTTTCAGGATGGAAAGCACTATCATTTCTTTGTCTCCTAAATCCCTTGATATTTCCAGGCAGTATTTCTCGTGGTTTTGGAAAGCTGTGACAAAACCAACAGTGGGTGTATTTCTGGTCTCTGACCTGTGCTCACAAAGGCACTAACCCCTACCATCATATTGAGTGGCAGAAGTAGTCTCTAGGAGAACTGGCAGACTGCATTTTGCATAACTGTATCTTCCCTCTGAGAAGCTAATGGTGTTTCATGGCCCCTTGGGTTGGCCAGTTTGTCTAAAGGTACAGCTTTCATAGACCAAACTGGGGAAATGGGAAGCTCAATACTATTTTGAATTTCAATGTATTTCTGCCAAGGCAGTGTGACTACACCCCCACCTCAACAACAACAGTTACTATTTCAGGATTTAGCAGGGAATCCATCTTCTCTATAGCATCAGTGGAGAAGCCATCTGCTCCTATCTTTCTGGATAGGCAGCAACATCTCTTGGGGCAGGCTAATACTAATTTCAAACTCAATCATGAGTAAGGTGATCCTTGCATTTATCCTTTTTATCAAATTTGAGTTAGATCTATACATTCTTCCAGGTTTGTGGAGCTAGGGGATGAGGCCCTGTAGGAATACCATTTGTTACCCCCATTAATGACTCAGTAGGTGAGGTGCTCGTTAAGCATATGGGCCTTGCCCGCATCCCATTAATTCTGCATCCCATTAGTCTTGCTTCTTTACAGGATCTGTTCGCTTACACCAGTGTGTCATGTTCAGTACTCTGGCAGGACACTCAACATGAATACTGCAAGATTTTAAATTCAGTCCAGTTTTTGGATTGTGCAGGCTGACAATGTTATAGGGAAGAGCCATGGTCTTCTACAATTGCTCACCTGAGATATGAAAATGGCTGGTGGGATCTCATCTTGTTGTCAGCTGGAACAGAATGTCTCTTGCTGGTATGCTAAAGTTGTAATGTCTAAGACTTATAACATCTGGTCTGATGATGGTATTTTCAGCTTTTTTTTTTTTTTAGTTTTAAGAGACTTTCCAATTTGAACCTACCTTGTAGGGTTACAGGGAACACTTAGGTGATTACTCTTCACGGACAGGTCACAGGTGGTGCTAAATACGGCACAAGAGCCTTCACTATTTAAGGGCACTGAACAGACAGGTTCCCATGGGAACCCAGCTGGCATCTGAAACATCCTCATATTTCAATACTTGTCATGTGTACGGTAGCCCACCTTTTGTACTAGATTCTCAGAGAACATATAAACATTTGCTATAGGCAGAGTGAATCCAGGACTTAGATGAAGAAATTCATATGTCCATTTTATAGGAAGACAAAGTGAATTTGAAAGAGGTTAAGTGATTTGTCCACAGCTTGAGAATATATCAAGGGCAGAACCTGGGACAAGACCCTGGGGTGCTAACACCTATTCCCAAAAGACAAACATTCATTAAGAAAAGGATCAGTAAATCAGGCAGTGCTTCCGAGTTCTCTTGATTAAGGAAACGATTTGTACAAACCTTTTTCTAGGAATTTATTGCTGATTGCTGCTTCCCTTAATGTGTATGGAAAACTGACTTCCACTCTTACACGGCAGCAATTAAATGGCAAGAAACATCAAACTGTAGAAAGTAAGAGGGAATGCTCAATTTGATTAAAAAATCCCTGACTTTTTGGTATAATTAAGAATGTCACGAGGAGTATTCACTTGTGTCTTGATTTTTTTTTTAATTTTCAGAAGTATATTTTCATAAGCCCTTTGAGCTGCTCAGCACACTGCGATTTTTGTTAATTTCCTCTTTACCAGGTTTATCAGCCTTAATTATAGCTGAAAGCGATCTTTGTCTCAAGAAGATGAAAAGCCTTTGTGAAAATGCATTGATGCAGTTTGTTTCCAAACCCAGATATATTTCCTAATTAGTTCCTTGTTGTAATAGGTTGCATAATTAACGAAAAGACAGGGAAATATTCAAAGTAATAATTTTCTTTGAACAAATGTATATAAAAAGGAGAAAACTGAACTATTCCTTTAATTAACCTGCTTTGGAAAGGCACTGTCAACATCAAGCTGAGTATTAGCCCTTCTGGGCCATGAGACATTTCATATCTTACCTGTTTGTTAATCTGTTTAACCTAAAGACCTGACACCTCCAGGAACAAAACCTCTTATTTCAACAAGCTAAGCAGGGTCAGGCTCAATTAATGTTGCACTTGGATGAGAAAAATTCATGGGAAGTCCCACATTTCAGTTTGTTCTGATACTTCTGTGGTGCCTGTTTTATGACTGGCTTTAATGATGTGGGCCAATGCCAACGGGGATCAGCAGGGTCCAGTGACACCTTTCCATTCTTCCCTTGTAGCAGTTCTGGATATCACCAGTTCAGCTTCTTGATCTGACAGAAAACTGGCAGTGGAGAATCTAAGAAATACAACACCCGGGTATGGATGTGCCCTCACAGGGGTCATTTTGCAGTGATGGGGCTGATCCTCTGCCATGTGACCCCTGGGTCCACCTCTGCTGATCCCTGGACCACCCCCCAGGCAGGAGATGGCCACTGAGATTGATGTTCTCTAGCACTGTCAGATGGAGCAGGGATGTGCGTTGATCTTTTGGAATGACTGATGGGATGACTGATCTTTCTCAGTCAAGCTTCAACCCAGTCCCAAGATTTCCCTGGTTCCGTGAATCTTTCCTGGATGGCATTGTTCCATTTCTCTCCATTGTTTCAGATCTGCTGAGGCTATATTCATGTATGTCCAGATTTGCTGCTCTCCATGGAACGTATGTTGTTTCAGGAGACAGATTGATAGCGTGGTTAAATCATGCTCAGGGCTTTCAACCCTTGGCTCTGCCAGGGATCTGCTTGAACTTGAAGATCTCCCCATCCTATTTCTAAGTTAGTCCCTTTTCCAGCATGTGCTCTGAAAACACCAGCTTGCTTCTCAGGGTTCCTTCAAGGCACCGCTATTTCTTATTGCAAAATGCCACAGGACTCCCATAAAAACACTGTCCAGCAAAAGGAGCTGTGCGACTTTCATAGCTAAAACACAGCAACTGGAGCCTCGTTCCTCCCTTTTGCAACAAGGACAAACTCCTCACTACTCAAGGGGCAGCCAAGGAGGTCTCTTGAAGGAGGGATGCCATTGCCCTGTGTTGAGGGGGATCCTGCAGCTCCCTCGAGAGCCAGCAAGGATAAGCCCTCAGCACCCCACAGGCTGCAAACATGCTCGAAATATCATGAGCTTTTCTTGGATGCTGTATGGGGAATCTCCAGGGAGCTTCAAAAAGAGCATCTGCGACTCTCTGCTTTTGATTCCTTGACCCCTAAAGGTCAGAGTTGACGTTTGATTTAATGCCGTGCATTTGTACTGCCTCTATTACATTTATATTGCTGAGGCAGTATTCCTGGGACAACTGCAACATACATTAGCCAAGCTCTGCGAGTGACAGATAAGTCCGTTCTGCCTTTCGGATAATGTAGCACCCTCCTGGTTTTGCACAAATGAGAAAAGGGAAAGGAATAGCACTGCATATTTTGTCCTGGCCTGTTGTATAAAGCAGGCCCGCTTTCTGCCACACAAATATGAAGGATATTTAAAACAAAATAGAAAAGGAAATCTAGACAACATCCCCCCTTTTTCCCCCTCTATGAAAGACTTTTTTTCTTCCCCCAAAACCAGGACACAATTCCTGACTGATGACAAAATAAAGCAAGAGTTGAGGGGAGGTGACTTAAAGGTAGTCAACTTACTTGGAAGCTTTTGTTATTGTAAGAATTTATGAACAGTGGAAGGGAAATGAATGCACAGTTGCATTTAGATTCTGAATTCCCCGTTGCTACGCTGACATTAAATTTTCAGGATGTTTTTGTGTATATAAAACACAACAGCTCTCCTATGGGAAGTATAATTACAATTTAAAAAAAAAAGGAAAGAAAATAAGTTATGAACATACAATCAACCCTTGAAGGAGGGAGCCAATATCTGAGAGAAATGACAGAATCAAAGCTGCCTGGAATCTTTTAAGGCACAGCTGAGCAAGCAGTTAGGGAGGAGAGGCCAGAGCAGAAGTTTCCAAAACTAAAATGCTAAGAAGTATATTAAGAAAAAGTAGTAGCAAAAGTGGCTATAAATATCCAGAAAGGGTGGAAAGGGATCTAGTACTCTCCATCTACTTTGAAATAAGAGCAAGGGGCCAAAGAGTGAGAGCCCAAGCTCCTCAGAGTAGCGGGAGCCAGATTTAAAATGAGCAAGAGGAGCTGGTTCTTCACAAAATATGTGTTAAACCTGCGCAATTCATTTCCTGGGGATATTCTGGGTGCAGGCTTATATGGGTTCAAAGGAAGGCTAGAGAAATACTTGGAACAGAGAGGTTTTTGGACTTATTAAATAGGCAGGCCACAGGAAGCTTAGGGGAAAAGTCATATATAATGGTGCAGTTTCACTTTTCCCGAAAGGCTTGCGTGCTAGATGGTGTCAGACAATATGGCCATTCCCATGCTTTTTTGTGAAAGTTGGTTGACCTTTAGCAGCGTGAGAATCTGGAATTTGGGTTCATTGCCATCATGGAGAAAAGAGCAAAAGCCTGTTCAAATATCAGCCCTTCCCCATCTTCCCAAGTGTTATTAACATGGCACATAAGATCTCCATCTGTGAAACTTTTAAAAATATTAGAATCAGATAAAAACCTTTTTTTCCTTCTTTTTTTTTTTTTTTCTCCTTCTGTAAAATTGTTAAGTCCTCTAAAAGGTCACCACTTATATATGAATAGCACAGCGCACAACAGATAATGTGCTTTTCCTAGGTAACAGAACTGAAATAAAGGCTGGGAAGGGCTGCAGGCGAGGCTGCAGGACAGGACAGAGATATCATGGCTCTCAGTTGTCCATCACAGGTCCCAGATGGGATAAGGGATGCAAACTGTGAATGAGTGCCTGAAACCCCCAAATTAAGAGTCTGGCAGTGTTTGGATCTAATTTTTGAGTCCTTCACAGTCCTAAACAGGCTTACATGGAGCCACAGAAAAACCACTCAAATCACCTGGCGGCATCACAAATTCATAAAGAAGAACTAGATGGCATGCATCAAAGCCCCAGTAAAGGCTACTATGCTTTCTGAGCAGCATTCCCTGACTTTTGGGGGGAACTTTACCTGTCTCCAAAGATTTTGTGGCCCTTTGACATTTTCCCTCATTGTCACTGCCTTTTAACCAAGGTTAAGGCTGTCCATTTTCTCTGGGCTCAGAGAACTCGAGATAAAAGCCAATCTGCAGACCTCTAATCAAACACAGTTTAGCAACCAACCTTCGAGATGTGTCTCTGTTCCTGACTGGGGCCAGCCCCTCTGTGCTAGGGTCCATCTTCTCTAGCCAGCCCTGCAGAGGCAGGAGAAGCCAGAGGGATGGCTACATCTCCCACCCTTGGACATCCAAGGAAAAGGAGGGGTGGGCTTTGGTCAGTAGATCCCTGAATGGCAGAGGCTCCTGGGTGGCTCTGCAGAGACCATCTCATGTCCATCCAACCTTGTTATTGGCGTGGTCCTTTTCTTTTAAAGTTGAGGTGTAGCCCTTGGTGCACAGGACAGCCATCCTGGATCTATTGAAGAGTTAAGTGTCTGGTGAATGGCTACAACTTCAGGGAAAGGATTTCTCTGAAGGCAGGATCTAGGCTTATCACACTGACTGGCATCAGAGAGACTATTAATTTATTCCCTTGCTCCCCTCTGGCCTGTTTCTCTCACCTTAAGCTGTAAACACTCCTCAGCAAAGACCATACCTTGGCTCGGTGTTTGTAGATCATCTAACTCAACAGGGCCCTCCTCTTGATGTATTCTTACAAAGCAAGAAATAATAATGGTGGCTTTGCTCTGGTATTTAATAAGATGGAGCCTTCCGATCCTTATTGCAACCTCCAGCTGTGTAGAGTGTAGGGCCAGGAGGGATGATTAAATTATCTAGCTTAACCACCCATAAAACACAGGATGCAGAATTTCATTCTCCACCACAGCACAAATAATAAATAGAATAGTCCAAGGCAAACTCTAATATCCAATTTTTAATATCAACTACAATATGCATGTAGAGGGAGACATTAAACAAACCCCTGTGTCTACCAATCTACAACCCCCCTGGCAGTACTTACACATTTCTTATTGCTCACTAGCTTATTTACTGTGAAGGAACAAAGTTAATGCTGAGCTCTGAAGCATTTCTAATGTGAGCCAATTTTGCCCTGTACTTTCATAATGAGCCCCACCCTTCTTCATCCCCCTCTGCTCCCCCTTCTTTCTACTTTTCCTTCTTTAATTTAAAAATAAAGTGAAAATATGCCCTTTCTATGAAGCAAAATTCAGATTAATTTCCTTTAAGTGCTGCCTAATGCCCACGCTAGTAGCTTGAAGCCAGCCCTGTGAATCATAGGTTTGATTGCTCTGATAGGGCAGTGTCTTGTTTAAAAAGAAAGAATGAAAAAAATATTAGCAGGATTGGGATTATTTTTTTTTTTTCAGAAGGAAAGAGAAAGACAGAGGTTTATGGGGAAACTCTATTAAAGTTATCAACTTTCCTTTGCTTAAGGTCAAAAACTGTACAGTGCCACTGGAATAATATGATTTTAGAACATTTCTGTACAGCCTTTTTCTCTTTTTTCCCCCCTTTTTTCCTCGTGTCATGCTTATGCCTGGGGTCTTTTTATTTGATCACTGTTCTACTAATGGCCTTGAATCAATGAATGAGCAACTACATACAAAATAAAACAACAAGAAAAAAGGTGGGGAGCAGGAGAGAACAAATGGTGTGGACAAGTTGCATGCAATGGGGAACCACACTGACAAACCAGCGATCCCTGGAGGCAGAAGAGGATGAAGGGGATCTCTTGATAAGGGAGATCCGACAAAATAAAGACTACAGGGAATAAAGTAAGGCACAAGGGGAGATGGCATGTGGCGTCGTGTGGAAAATTCAAATCTGTCCTCCCCCTTCTCCCAACATATTGCATACCTTCAGTTTGTCATTTGCTGCCTGCAGATAATAAATGCAAACTGACCCTAAGGCTGCGATTGAGGACAGGTGTCATGTTTTGCCATTCAGGACTGAAGAAACCTGGGTGTGATCGAGGTCTGAAAGCAGCCCACAGTGAAGTAACTGACCTCATCAGCTGTAGGAATAATGAGCCAGAGAGAAGAAATTCACATGCAAAACATTAAGTTAGTCATTACACTTACTACAGTGAGTTTAAGAATTTGTCCCTGGTCTGTCATTCACGGCAACCCCCTAATCCTTGCATTCACATTGCTTTTCAGCAATGTCTCCTCTGTAGCTCAGGGAAACTCATTTTGCATCCCCTTCTCAGCTTTTCAATCTGTAAAATGGGAAGTAATGTTTATTTTGTTCAGAAGCACACAGCTAATTAATAATTAGCACCTTAACACCCCTAAGGAGCATCTATATCTAATTTATGTTCAATAAATAGGAATACAAAATGGCTTAGGGCTTGGCCCTGCAACAGTCTCACCTTTTAAGAAATTTCTTATGGAATCTGTAGTATTCCACACCAGTAGGACTGGATACTTCATATTCTACATGTGTGGATTTATATTTGCTTAAAAGTTAAGTATTTCTTTATACGGTAAATTTCAGGGGATTAAGCAGGATTAGGCCTCCATTTTGCTAGGTGTTACGCAAACATATGACAAGGACCTCTTCTTGCTAGAGTTTATAATTTTGAACTTTGATCCCACTCGTAGAAACTTTAGACGTGCAGAGATAAACGTTAGTTTAAATACTTTCAATGCCACAGTGCATTCGGTGAAACAACCATGGGCTTATCTTCCCAGTATTTATATAATCACAGCCCAATTTTTCACTGTTACACACAAAAATTTGAGAGTCTTTTTCGGGGCGTTAGGGTAGAAAGTCTTCAAAACCTTGCATGCAATGTGAAATTTGGAGGGAAATATAAACTTTCTGCTGACCTACGCTCATGCAGCTGATGTGTGGTAACTTTTGGCCTCACAGTTATGTGTCTGGATGGTCGAGTCTGTGCTCACATGGATCAGGGCCAGTTCCCACACCTGAAGTCCCTTCAGCTGTTTCGGTTCAGCTCTTGCTTCATTGTGGAGATGATGGAAAGGTCGTGGCAAAATGCTGTCCGTGCTGTCAATAGTGCTGAGGAGCTGGAGGTGAAAAATTTCCCCAAACTGAGGGTTGGATTTGACGAAAGTGAATTCGGTGGTTTGAGTAGCTTGGTGGTAGGCGGGAGGGAGGGGAGGAAAAGAAAGGGAAAAGAAATTTGTTCTTATCTTTTCTAAGATCTTTGGCTGTAAAACAAACACCTACAGAGCCTGAGGGAGGGAAGAAAAAAAGATGACTTTTTCATACAGAAGATTAAAACTGTTTCTTTCAAATAATGGGCATATGATGTAGTACTTTCCACTACAGCTTCGGGATTAGCATAAGTTATGATGTGACCAAGGTATGGCATAATCAAGCCATTTAGGACTGTGTTCTCAGGGATACTCCAACCTATGTAATTAAATGTCTGATCTTTCCCTTTCTCCCCAGTAATCTCTTTGTTTTTAAGACCAAATTGAACTCAACAACACAAAAGGGTAAAATAGAGGAACCTGTTGTTCTGCACACATGGAGCAGCGAGTGCTGCTGACTGCCTTCACAGGGGGTGAATGCTAACGCCTGATGCCCGGGATCCTGATTCCTGACACCAGCTTGCTTCAGTGGGAAGAGGAACTTGTCTAGGCTGAGACGCACTAAGTCCTGGTCTTCCATCAGTTAATGGAAGGCCCAAGCATAGATGTGGATGGATTATCCACTTGTCCTGTGAATAAAGTGGATGAAAGAGGCTCCTGTTATGGGTGCAAACCTCTCATTTTTCACAGGGAAAAAAGGGCAAAAATGATAACAGCTTAGTTTTGGGGAGAAAAGGGAGAAAGAACCCCTTTTAGTTACGAGAGGTTGCACTGTAGTGGGTTGGGGACTACCCCCAACAGCCGACAGCAAGAGTTTCTGGTGTTGGATAGGAAGGTTATCTGTGGAACATCAGGTCTTACTTTCCTAACATGCTCCCATGCTTTTCCCCTGTGCTCTTTCCCCAACAGCATATCTCAAGACACTTTTCCCCTCCTCTAGCTTTATCTCACAGTGCTAATCCCTGTCTCCTTTCAACACCCTTAACTTAATGCAATCGCAACATTTGGAAACTGTATTCCTAGAAAGAACAGAAGGGAAACCCAGAGTCCCCTGTCAAGGACTGTGCAAAGTCCTTGTAACTCCTTCTTTAAATAGATTCTGGCAAATTATAGCAGTGTCATTTGGTCTTCTGCTTAACAAGCTGCGTTCACCCTTTCTTACTGTCAGCTCTATTTTCCCGGGGTTTATCAGTTGTCAGATATCTGCCAAAAGAAGCAGATGAAATCTCAGCCCTCAGGGGAGACGTTGCTCCCTCCCCTCCCTCTAAACCCTCTCCACCACTCCATTCTCCTGTTTGGCCACTCTTTATTTATAAATCGAATTCGACTGAAATTGGGTTTGAGGAATTGGCCTTTTTCTGTGTGCTGGTTATGAATAAAGCATGGTGTGGGCCATTCAGTTTTAGACGCCTCGTTTTTTTTTTCCTGTCAGCTACAAAATGACTCAAAACTGGATTTAAAAGGAAAGGATCGCTGACAAATCTGTGCTGGATAAGCTACAGTAGTTATGGCTCTATTGAGAAATGGTAAAACGCCAGTGGGCTGGCATACACACGGTTAAAACATATCAGCTTGCTTGAGCAACACATTATTCTTTCATAAGAGGTTCTGGTTATTGAGACTGAGGTAATTAATAGGCCAGGCAGAGTCTGCAGAGTCAAATCTGACTGATGGCACATGCAGGATGCATCTGAAAGCATCTTCAGCCTCTAAATCGCTCAGGATTAGGTGGTGTTCCAAGGGGTAACTCTCCTATCTAGAATTGCTATAAATACTGGCTAATAAGACCTTTTATCCCCCTGGAGGAGAGATTTTGTATCTTCAAATAAATTAAAAGAAGGGTATTTAATATCTCAAACTATTCTTAAGCATCAAAATTCATAAGCGCCAGGAAATTAAGTATTGTTAATTTAGATGAATTTGGACTGGTTTAGCTCATGTTCACAGATTGTTTAAAAAACTATAAAATCTACATTATTTTCTTCAGAATCTGACAATCTTTTTTTCACACAATAGAGTAAAATAGATTCTTATAAATAAAACAATTCTTGTAAATAAAAAGATAGCAAGGAATGAGGACATAGGTTATGACACAACGGACACAAGGTTAAAGGTAACTGGGGTATGGCCTTAGGTATAGTGGCTATTTTGACTTAACTCTTTGCAAGATGCAAATTGTGGAAGCAAGTTTAGGGCTGCTGCAGAGAATGAGCATATAGGAAATGGAAATCATTTCGTCTGAGGTGGAAGCAAGAATTCAAAAGAACTCAGTATGACTGAGCTTTGGGACATCTGGCACTCTCTCTCTTGGAGGAAAGACAGATTTTGGCACAGAAAATGCAGACTTTTAAAGGAAGAGAGTGTTTCAGTGCCAAACAGGCAGCTATTGACACACATGGTGTCCAAAAGAGGGTGGGCAGGGGGAGGGAAGGGAGCAGGCAGCAGGGTGTTACTCTGACCTTGAAGGTATGGGGAGCATTAGAGTAAATCCGATTGAAAGAATAATCAAAAGATGTGGAGATAAATGGGAAAATACAAAAAGGTAACTTGGGTTTACCTGAGGTGAGTGTTGCAGATTAGTGGGATCTCTCTCTCCAACCTGATTTTTTTTTTAGGCCAGAAAAATGCAGTAGAACTAAACTGCAAAATTCTGGCTTCAAGGCTACATGGGACAGGAGTAGGCAAGCCAGAGAAGAGGAGGATGAATAGGTGAATTGCAGGTGGATGAGAAAAATTGTGCTGGAAGGGGAGCTAATTGGGTTGAAGTGAAGTCTTTTCAAGGATCGTCCTGGGGACTGATGATATTTGATATTTTTTGTAACGACTTTGGCATGAAGAGTGGGTCTGTGCTGATGAAACACTGAAGAAAAGCTTTTCCAGTATGGAGGAAGCCTGAATTGTTGTTTTGGAGCAACCAGGCTAGAATAATATAGTGGAATGAAATTTAATTGCCCAGATTGCAAGGTCATGTATACAGGGACTAATGAAGGGTATTTCTTCACTTGATGGACCCATCAGGGAGGTCACCAGCTGGGCATGAGAGGGAAAGACAAAGGCTTTGCTGTCTTAATTGCAGGATGTCTATAAGCCAGCAATGAGATGTGCCTATAAAAATGCAAATGCAATCCTATCAAGCAAGGTTTTCCCAAAACCTTTCCAATTTTTTTTTGAAGACGATTAGCAGAGAACTCTATAAGAACCCTTAACTGGAGCATCCCAGATGCTAAGGAGGAGAGAAGAACTCAACCACATGAGGTCTGCACAGGTGACCACAGAAACACAAAGTCTATTTTACAAGAAGAAAAAGAAGATTTTGGTGTGGTTAGCCTCAGAAAGTGAAAGATGTGAGATGTGATTCACTGCAGTTGTGATTTAAAAATATCCTGCTTACATGGCCACTCCATGTAATCTCCTGTAAAATAAAATCACTGCAGTGAAGAGAATCATCATAGAAACAGATGTTGTTGCCCAAATCAAGTGAACAATGAGGCGTGTGTATTAGATTAAGACTTAGCCAGTGCCTGGTACCTAGCTGTAAGAAAAGTGGTAATGAACAAGGGAGGTACCTGCTACTTTTCCTTCAGGTAACTCAGTCATGAAGGCAAGAATAACTCATTGGTTGGTTTTGTGTGAAATACAACAGAAGAAAGTATCTGCGTATGTGGTTTGAGATCCGTGGGGGAGATGCTTGCTGGGATTTTGGATCTGTCTTTTCTCCCAGAAGTCTGATTCTTGGACAAATTTCAAAACAAGACAGTAAAAAACCTTACCAGAATCAATACATCCTTGTCCTCAAAGGGCTGCGTTCAATCTCTGGTTAAATATTATAAACCAAAGTATGTCTGGTCCTATTTTAATGCACAAATCACAGCCTAACCACGCTTCTGGAATTGCAGCTGATGCCACCACTTTGTATCTGGGAAACCACATATAATTTAAAGTCAGATCTAGCAAATCAGAACTCAAAACCAGATATAATTCCTTGCTTGTTCCTGGGCCTGTTTGTGTGACAGTCAGGTGTCCAGCTTTTCACCGGCTGCTGCCAATGTGCCAGCAAACACTGTCATCTAGTGAGGTGAATTGGAGAGTGAGAACAGATGCTGACATCTCAAGGGCACCTCCGCTGTTTTTTTTTTTTGTGGGCTCCCACGGTAGTTCCCAAACCAGTTCAAAGGAAAAAGAAAATATAGTTCCCCCAACCAGAATTGATCACTTGGGCCAGAAAAGCACCATGAGAAGCATCTTCTTATAGATATGCATATGAACAAAGAGATTATGACCGCATTGTTTTTAATGCATTTTATTTGGTAGAGTTAAGAAGAGATAAATGAAATGAACATTCAATTATAAACAGAGGAAACTTCTTGTAACCATTTGGTTTCACACTCAAAGCTGTATTTCATTTGAATTTGCAAACCAAGTATACTGTTAGAGTGTTCAGAATCTTTTCCTATGAAAAGAAACACCCAGTCCTCTACAAAAACATTGATAATTAACATAGAAATACTAGGGTGTTTTTGTGTATCTCCAGGAATAAATCCTTAACTGAATTCTCCCAAAGCCACTTAGTTATGTAGTATTCTAAGTGGTTTTGTTAACCATTCGAAGTATATGAGAGAAAATTAGTAAAAAACCAGTTGAAGTTGCTTCCACTCAGAAAACAGCTCCCGTCTCCACCCTGCTCTTACTCACAGGCTCTTACAACTCCTGCAGAAATTGATTTCAGATGTGTCTTGTACCTTGTATCTTATGTTGGGGCCCTGGATAAGAGGAAGGTGTTAAACCCCGGGATTTGCTTTTCATGTAATTTAATCACTTCAATTCACGTGTGGGGAACAAGGAACCAGAGAGAGGTCCATGAAGCCTGTGGTCTCAGCCTGTGCTATTATAAACCTGTCCTCTTGTTTTGCGTTCCCGTCATTCTTATGGAGGTGTACACTAGACTGCAAGGATTTATTTTTTTTTCCTAACAACACATTTATTACTTTAAGTTAATTCCCATTCTCTTCCTGGTGACTTTACTGTTTGGCATTACTTTTTAAACTAAGCACCTGCCTTACTCATCCTAGATTTATTTCCATTAGCAGAGACACAGCTAGCATTATTTTAGATGCAATATTTTCAGTTCATCCCTGTGCAAGGACATTTATGAAGTCTCCATTTAATACTTCAACTCTTTTACTGTCCTCCCTAGTAACTTCATTTCCAATTTTCTTCCACCACAATCTTTCTTCCTGTAACACCTCTAGGTTTTGCAATGCTGAAATCTATGTACATACATACATACATACATATATATATATAAACCCAGCCCAGTTACAGAAGTGGAACAGACTATTTAATTTCTTTCTTTGAATCATTTTACATCTTCTTTTCCAGCTCCCTGAGAACTAGCACTGAAGATGTGTTCTTGGCATTTCCGGGTCTTGAACTTTTATCAGAGGTGCCTTTTGCACCTGGGACTGTTTAGTCCTTAAAGCTGTTTTAGCCTTTGTTGGGCAGACACATTTAAGATTCACTTGTTGCAGAATAAAGATGTTTTTCCAAA
>NW_009647731.1:4167137-4186466 GCF_000708025.1 Charadrius vociferus | reverse complement strand
ATATGGATGTTTAGGTAAAAACCTACAGAGCAAGAGGTCCTGGCATGTGCCCCTGAGAGCAGAGAACTGCTGCGCACTGCCAGATTGCATCACACTCATCCAACATACTTTCATCTACTGCTTCAGTTCCCTCTTTAACTGGCTTCTTATGTAGCCTCCCACTGTATTCTTGGGTCTGGTTTCTCAGGCATTTCCAGCCTTGGGACTGATGTCCAGAGAGACTGATGTTGCCCAGAGAGGTTGTTGATGCCCCATCCCTGGAGGTGTTCAAGGCCAGGCTGGAAGTGGCCATGGGCAACCTGGTCTAGTCGGAGGTGTCTCTGCCCATGGCAGGGAGGTTGGAACTCAATGAACTTTAAGGTCCTTTCCAACCTAAACCATTCTATGATTCTATGTCTGCATTTTGGAAGTAATTTTATTGGTGTGGGAGATTTCCCTGAAGAATCTTGAACAGACAGAAATAAAGAATATGGTAGAAAAGAAGAAACAGCACCATCCACAGACATGGTTTTACTTCCACCAGTTTCAAAGATGGAGGTCCCCCCCAGCCCAGCCAGTATATCCCCATGTTACATATTTGCCATGGTTTTCCCTAGTCTCACTCTAAAAAGTCCCAAGCAGTGTGGCTGCCTCTAATTGAAATTCTACAGTAATTTCCTTTGCAAGATTGATGGACAGGGTGAAAAACTCATCAGTCCCCTCTTTTTAAGTCCCAGAACAGAAGAATAATGGTTCATTTGATTAAATTAATGGCTTGCAGGTTTCAAAGAATTAAAAAGTAGTCAGGCTGTAAAATTCACTTCCCTAGGAGAGTCACTGAGTCAAATGCTGTTAGTAGATTTTAGAAGGATTAGAGATAGTGTTACTCACATTAAAAACACACAGATAAGGTTTATTGGAGAGGATGATCAGATCCATTTTGGAAATTCTCTACTGCTGAGAGGTTGGAAGGATTTTCTCGTCATACTCTTCCTCACCTTCAATGTCATTTAGTGATGGATTTGGTGGGCAAAATCTTACACTTACGAGAAAGTAGACTTTGCATAGTCCAAGGTATCACTAACATAGCCTTCACTCATGGCCTGACCCAGACACCTCAGGTAGAGCAGAGGTGCATCCATCATATGATGGCAGCTCCCCCTGGATTGTTTAAACAACATCTGATAAGGGCTGGGCTACTTTCCTAGATAACTCCAACAACAAATACATCAGTGTCCTGGTAGCTCAGGCAATAATGTCAGCTCTTGTTCCCTTGCTTTGCGTTCACCCTCACGATACTGAAGTGCTGTCTGGAACCTGGTGAGGGAAGGTGGACGCTACACATTTTTCTGTCCCAGAGGCTCCCTATGGACAGGGTATTCCTCTATTTCCTTCTTCCAGTGACTACCTAGGGACATTATGACTGTCCTCCCTTATTTCAGCACGAGCTGTGCACCCAAGAAGCAGGACAAGAGCCATTCCCAAGCAGGAAGCCATCTAGATACTTGGCACATGATCACCTTCAGTGCCAGCTCCCAACTCCAAGGAGCATTTTGTGAGGACTCAGTCCCATAGCAGGGGACAGGTAGTTAGCAGTATATCCCCAACCCCTCTGGAACATTCTCACACCAGGTGGGAAAGCGCAGCCCACGTTGCTGTGGCCGCATTTTGCCCTGACCATACTCCAGCAAGCAAATAATCTCGTGTCCCAAAGAAATGACTTGTAGCTTGGATGGAAAGCTATGAAATTATGTCACCTTAAACCATTTCAGTACTAAATCTGTGTCATCCTCCTCTGTTTATCCTTTGGGATTTGACTTTTCTGTTACATAACAGATAGGGTCCTTTGATATATGGCCTTCAGATTAACTCAAAAAGCAAAATAAATAATCTTTAGGCCAGAGAGAAAATAAGCATCTGGTTCATTGCAGCAAACGCATGCAGCAAGCTCAATAGAAATATCCCATGGAGATGTTTGAAATGACAGGGAAATCAGCTCTGCGAATCAATATGTCTTGTAAAAAAAAAGGTTCAGTCACATCTTGTTGGGCATAATGGAAATTGATTGGCAGTTATCTATTAGCGATAATTTCTGTTTGATGACTTGCCATATGTTATCAAGCTCTAAATCAGAGGAGAGCGGATTAAATGAATAGATTCTGTCATGAAAAAAGTACAGGGTACCAGCAGCATGGCAGAGGATGCTATGCATAATATGCACAGCGTTCTTCTAAGAGAGATGAATTCTTTAAACTACCCTAATTTTAAATACACAGGGGCTATGTAGCCTGACAGTTTTACAGATTTGAGACTCCTAGGGACCCTTTCGCTCAAATCTTTTACTTGCTGCCTTTCAGTGACAGGCAATCAGTGAAACGTCTATAGGCCTTTCAAATGATCTTTCCTTTAAGATTCAATAGGACTTTACAACTGCTGAGGCAAATCTATTAAAGGAGACTTTGTGATACAGTCCAGAGCTCTGCCTAAGTGCTGCAAACTACACCAAGCTCAGGTCTATTTGTGGGAATGTCACTTGGGGAGGAGGGTCATCTGTAAAGCATTTCCCCCTGCCAATTATAATTACAGTGAGTTGAAGAACAGACCCTGAAACTCGGCGTACAAAGTTATGAACCTCCAGTCAAGTAAAATACTGACATTCTGTTGAAGCCCCATTAATCCAATATACCAACATGGGCATGGAGCATGAATTCAGAAGTATGAAAGCTGCCTTATTTCATCTTCAGGAACTACCTCTGGTAGTGTTAAAATTTTGCTTCCTTCTTGAGAGAAAAGTACTGCCATGATTACACAAAAGATGCTGTGCAATGGTTATGAGCGAACACAGCCTAAGGGAGCTCATTTCAGTGAGTGCTGACAGAGGTTTTAATGCTATCTATTTGGTAAAATCCAGGTAGCTGAATTATCCAGGTGTCTGAATTACTCAGCTACCTGAGGTCTTCTTACGATACGAAGAACAGGAGATGGAAGAGGCTGAGAGAGATCCCTTAAACAACTCTTCCCCTCTGATCATCCTAACTACAGCTTACAGCAATACCGTATCTGACACCAGAGCTTCATCACGTTGAGGACTGTGTGAACACAAAGAGTAAAACCCCAGTACCCCACCATGCAGGATTGCGTGGAGGTCCCCTCATTCATTACATGGTGCTGCACCTTCCTCTTATTTTTTCCTCTTTGGTTCTCTATGGATTATTCTATTAGAATTACTAATTTGCTACAAATTATTGAAATCTAGCCCTGAATAGGTTCAGATTCAAATTTAAAACCCAGAACCGTAGGGCTTTAGAGAAAGCTCTCACTGTCCCCTGAGACTCCAGTCCCTCTCTGGTAGCCTTGGGAGAGCTCTCTCCTCCATTCCTCTGCTGACTCACCTTCACAGATTGACAGAAACAGAAACTGTAACGTGAAGGCTTATGATTTACTTCTGAGAAAAAAAAGTGCATCTCCATTTTAATTTGAAAACCCAAGCCAAAAAGAAAACACTTTCATAACTTATGTTAAATAAAAAAAAAAACCACCAACAGCTCCAATGCTAGGTTTCCTAATTTATAAAATAGGTTGTTAACTAAAACTACAATGTCTGGAATGACTATTGATTTTGAAGCTATTTGTCCCTGCATGGGAGGAGGAGAGGAAGGGCTCGACAGCTTCCACCGAGCAGGGAGATGTGAAGGAAAAATGAAGATGAGCATGTGAATGTTTTTCCTGCGTGCACTATTTGGGGCCTGATGCCGCAGTATGGCTCAGGTGTCCAAGGTGATTGTATCTGTTAGTGAGTGAAAGGTAGTGATTAGCACAGTGTAGGAGAAAAATAGCCTCACTTAATCAGAATTACACCTTTTTGGAGATAACAATTTGCTAATTATTTCAAAAGAGTTGAATTATATCCTGGCAAGGGAAGAGGAGCTTTTTAACCACTTAACACTAAATAACTAATGACTAATAAACGGATGCCTAAAGCTGCCTTCTGCCTTAAAGGATCTCTGCAGAACTTCTGCTTATTCACTGCCAAAGGAAATGTGCTATTTTAGCTCAAGGAAGATGGCCTGTTTTCAGAACAAATGGGTGTGAATAAATGTGGGGCCAGAATTAGAACCAAGTCAGTAACCATCAGAGCACCTTGCTCCAGGAAAAGCTTTCTCTGCAAAGCAGAGCAGCCTTCCCAGAAACCCGCTACACACCAGTAGAAAAGCAGACACACCTGTGTGGAGGTAGGCAATGAACCAGCTGTAATTGTATTTTTGAAATAGTCATATTTCTGCATGAAGTGCTGTGAATGGTTTGTGGTTCCAGCAGGAGGTTGCTCTCAGAGATAGCCACACTGGTAGAGGCTGAAGTTTTCAAGATTTAAATAGCTTTCGGCGAACAGCTTTTCACTCCTGTTCACGTGCAGGCTGGAGTTGCCAACAGAAGGATTAGAAAATCCCGTATGAGATTACTCCCCTGAGATCGGCAATCCAATTTTGCATACTCCAGAACTCCAGATAAGAGTCCAAGCTTCTGGATGCTTTTACTGAATAAACTCTCTGACATTTATCAAGCTTGCACCTTCATAAGGTACTAAACACTGAAAAAAAAAGTGATAAAGTAAATCTTTACAGTGTTTGATGCTTTTTTGATCTATTCCCAGTTGTCTAAAGACTTAGGAACTGAGGTGAGAGAAAAAAAGGCAATGAAATAAAGAACAAAAATCTTGCTTCAGGCATGTTAGTAGGCGATTCGAAACTAAACACATCAGCTGACCTGCAGAACCAAAGAGCTGTAATATCCTCATTGTGGGTTTTAAGGATTACATCTCATTACCATCCCTGAGCAGTTTGCTGTCAGCTCCGCTTTGCTGAAGGCAGGTGCAAGGGAAGCAGACCCGGGCTGGAGAGGAGCAACCCTGGCACACCGCAGCGCTGCGGGAGGCAAGGGGCTGCCACGAAGGGAGCTGCAGCCCTGGAAGCAACTCAGGCTTCAAAAAACTGATTTATTGCCCTAGATTCAGAAGGGACCCTAAGAAAAAGCCAACAAAGTTTAGACTTTGAGGTAGCCTGCATTAGTTGGAGGAAAAATAGCCTGATGGCAGCTCTGTTGGTCCTCCAGGCTCACATCTGTACCTGCAAAGTGTTAAAAATCACGCAGCCTTCACTCTGTCTCTTTGCATGTCCCTGAATGAAGTCAGGACCCCAGCTAGGCCCTGTGGGAGTGAAGAATATTCTCCTCCTGACCCCCTCCCTTTGTACGCGAAGGCCGGCTCAGAAATCCGAGTGCTTCCCTTACCTCCTAATGTTGTATTTAAGAATAAAAGATTTTAAACTACTCTCGTGTTTTCTTTGGGCTTGTCTTGTTTGCCTTTAAGAAACAGAGGGGACTGTCTCTGGAGCACGTTGCTGTGTGCACAGCTTCAGCAGAGGCACTGAAAAGATAACTCTGTGGAAAACCCTTGGAGTGTGAGGGACGTCAGGTCCGCCCTGGTGAGAAGAATGCTCCTGAGGATATTTGGGGATAATCTAGGTGTCACAGGTAGTAATATTTTGATGTGGCTTAGGTTTTGCTAATGCTTTATTTTATAAAACCCGAATCCTTTCCTATTGATTGAACAGAGTAAACTCTATATTGGTAGAAAGCCTCAGGTCTCAGGTTGAGCTGTGCGTCTTGCTTTGCATAGTGGCCTTTTTTATGTGGTCTCTAAAGAATAACACAGCCAGAAGATCTCACCTAAGTAACCAAAATGACTGAGTCCGTGCTAATATCCAGACATTAAAGCTGGGCCTCACAGCTGCTCCTGTACAAAGAGCAGCTGCTGGACGTGAGCTCTCCTGGATTCTGGGAGAAAACGGAGCCAGCCGGGACCTAATGATGCGAAGGAAGAGTGGAGCAGGACATCAGAGCCCAAATGCCCTACACTGCACCTGCCTACACCATCCCTGATTCTCGCGTGTCATCAGCAGTGCTGTATTAGTGCTATGTGAGAAACAGGACCAAATTTTGTATTTTAAATTCCACGCAGGATAAGTGTTTGAAAGAATGATGTTATAATGGACATCTTAATGCTGTATTAAAGCAATGTAATTCATCTCTCCCTATAAAGACTTAAAGGGTTAGCATTCCATCTCTTCTTTTAATCCTCCAGATATTTTCAATGTAAGGTAATGGATTTGGAGGGAATTTGTTTTGGGGATCAAAACAGTTAGGCAGAAATTATGTCAGTAATGTTTTGTCAGTACTGTAATCAGAGAAAATATTTTTCTACAGCATAAAAGAACTAGGCACTGTGCCACTAGAAAGTTTAATTACTAGATGACTTTAAAACATGGTAATTTAGTCCCAATTAGTGTTATAATAATTTATTTATAAAATTCCAGTATACGTAGTTATGTTCTACAATCCATTTATTCTTGTAAGTTGTGTGCCCCATTAGACAGTGAAGTAGAAGGTCATTAACCTGCACTGCTAGTTCAGATTATGTTATTAGATTGAATTTAGTTTCTTCACTGGTGGGTGTTGACATTTTAGACTGCTTTCAGGGTAATTTGTCTACAGCCATTCTGTTCTTTTCAGCCATTCAGAAACACTGCGGATCTAAAGTACTGCAGCCCTGATGAAGACAGATAGATTTCTTGGTTAAATTTCAGATGTGGCTTGTCTTCGTGCTTCTGATATTTTTCACGTTCTTTCTATGAAAGTGAGTTTATGGCACCACTCATGCAAAATATTCAAAAAGTTATAAGTCAGGTCCCATCAAAATCAGCAGCTATAACTTAAACTCATGACTTTTAAATATAATCAATTCTGGCTGGTTTTCTGATGCTTTCTGTATTTAGAGATTTAAGGATTACATTCAAGAGAGATGTGTTTCCACACCAATTTCTTTTTTGGTGGGTATGTTTCATCCCCTACCCAATTAGGCAGATGGAGATTGCTGTCCCATGACCCCAAGAATGAAGTGTGACCCCTAGCATAAGCTTTGGCAAGTGAGACCTGGGAAGGGAAAACCTGCAGATTTATCAGTGCAGCTGTGGCCAACCACAGATGACACCTGACAGCATGCCAAACTGAAGTCATGCCTCCCTTGGTGGGGGCAAACTGGTGGAGCTTGCCCAGGGCAAGAGCTGCCCAAAAGCCTCAAGACTGTAGATCCAGGATGGTCCAAAATAATGGGTCCTGCCTTCCCCTTGCTGTTGGGTTTGCGCGGTTATGGATTGAAAATAGGACGCTGCATTCCTGGCCCACAGCAAACCTCCTGCTTCTCCTCCGGTGCCCGCAGTCCTTGGCCCCATGCTGTTGATGGCAATGCTCCTAAGGACAGGTGATGTGAAAATGGCAAGTCCATCTTAGTTAAGATGACATTGAAGAAGGAGACAGTGATGGGGAAGGTTTTAGATATGTGGTGCCCCATCTGGGCTTGTTGAGTAATCACACCTTATTTGATTCCCAAACAGAACAGAGGGGAAATACCTGGACAAGGGAGAAGACATTACTGATGACAGTTTGCAAAGTCTCATTTCTTCCCATTACTCTGATCTGCTGAAAGCTGCAGGGGCCTTTCTACTCATGGTGAGTTTTTTTTTCCCCAGCTAGAAATCCTACCTAAACTTCCAAAGCTCTTCCTCTTTCAAGGAAACCTTTTGGTCAGCCATTTCAATTTCTTTTTAATAAATGGTCTTCCCTCAAATTGTCTCTGCTACAAGAGCAATTTTGGGAAAACAGATGACTCTGCACACTCTAAAAAATCCCAGCCTCTCAAATGGTATGTGCAGATACCATACAATGATGCTAAAATGGGTTTTGCAAATTGCTGAAAGGCAGAACCAACAACCACCTCATTTGCAAGGAAAGCTTTGTCTCCGAAAAGATTAAAAAGAAGATATTCCTGTCTTGTTCTGCTATTTTTTTTCTTTTTCTTTTTTTTTTCCTTTTTTTTTTTTTTTTTAACAGCTTTCAGTTTACCAGTGAGAAAATCATGATATGGCTGTGGGGAAAAAAAAAAATCTTACCACCCACGCCTGCTTTTAATGATCTTCATGCCTCTAACTGCAAAGACGATGCTGTTTCTTGTTTTATTTTTACTGCAGCTTATACATTTCCCTCCAGTATCCTGAGCTCCAGGAAAGCAGAAGGGTCCAAAATGAGGAATTCTTTTTTAAGGGTGTAAGGGCTGCTCTCTTGGCTCAGAGATGTGCAGTGTGAGTACTGGTGTCCATGGGGACAGGATGATGTGGTACGGTATACCCCATCCCATCACACTCCCGTGTTTGGGCTGGGCTGCCCCCTGCTCACTGCCCTGAGCTGAGGGATAGCATCTCTTAAACTCAGAGCTCCCTGAAGCAATGTTCTCCTGCCTGATCGCTGTTGGTTACTTCGAAATACCTGGTATCTGAAGCTCAAACTGTAAGAAGAGGTGTTTATCTCAGAGGAGGAAGCTTGCAATCCCTTAAATTGCTTTTGTGAAAGATGCTGGGAAACCTGTTTCTCACTGTGTGTGTTTTTGCTACCTGCCTGCAGCCCTGCCTGCAGGCTGGGGGGGGTACAAAAGGGCCGCTGACACCCATTTGACTATTTGTGTGCTTAAACTGGGAGGTCAACATAACTTCTCAGCTCAGCTTTGCCGAGCAGATCTGCCTCTAGGCAGGGATATGCTGTCCATTTTCCTCATTTGTTGTGAAAACCGTGGAAATAGCGCTCCATTACTCATTGCGTGACTCTTGAATAAACGTGTACTATGCAAGGTTCGCCTTTGTGGAGAAAATAGTTCTCCCTTTCAGGGGCTGTTTGGATAAAAGCGAGTGTTGTCATGGTAAGATGAATTCTGGCACTCCTTTGGTGGAATTAACAATTCCAGCTTTGATTCTGAACTAAAAATAACAATAAAACACATGAGTGAAGTGAATAAATCTCAGCTAATCAACTGGACAGCACTCCATACAGAGTAGGGAAAGAGGGGATTACTAAACAGTCTTATAGTTGCAACATAATAAAAGCATAAATAAAACATGCAATTTTAGACTCTTGCATTCATGTCCGTTAGAGATAGAGGCAATAATACAATTTCCGCTGTTAACTACAGCTTTCCTATGTGTTTGGGACAGTATCAATTATTTATTAACTGTCGAAAGCAGAAGTAGTAGCTAACCTGTCAAAATCTTGTTATACGTTTCCTGCTATGTGTTTGTTCAATAACTAGTTTGATGGAAGTGGATTACACAGGCAGAGCCACACTGTAGCTGTTATAGCTGTCACTTTCTCTCTTCCACCGCCTCGCTGTTTGGACACATTTATGGGCTCAACAGGCTGGCTGTGGCGCATATTCTCTCTTGATCCCTTACCACATTATACACAACCTCTTCTCTGTGTCAGGATAATAACAAAGAATAACTGCTCAGGGGTTTTGCAAAGTAATGCATGCATCAGTTGGGTTGAGGGGACTGTGGATGCTCGTTAGCACTGCCCAGTTGGTGTATGCTATCAGACGTGTGGAATCAGGCTGCCTTCTCTTCATGACGTAGCCTGGCTAGATCCAGCCTCAAATTGTACTAGCGAAATTCATGGGATAATCCAAATGCCACTAAAGAACTCTGCAGGATTCCAGTAATCTGTCATGGTTTCAGACATGCTAATTGATAATGAATAATGTGAGATATTGTTCAATGGAAATGAGTGGGACAGCCTTAACCCATCAGTTTAAGCCATGGGGGTACATCTGAAAACTCATCCGAAGGCGGCTGTGATGTTGGTCTGTGGTGGATGCCATGTAAAGACAGCAGTGAAATGATTGTGGAAAATGTGACAAAGAAGGAGCAAAATTGTGGGATTTGTTTTCGCAGTGGGAAGATCCACGGAAGGAATTTTTTCAGAGTGCGATAAATACTCCTGGAGATCAGTTCATCATTAATTCGTCATAGTCGTGTGGCAAATTTCCTCTCAGAAAATCCCAAAACAGTGCATTGCCAGAAGCTGAAACAAGTTCTCAGGAAATGGTACCTTTTAACTTGTTTGACACACCAGTTCCCTAAATGTCCACGACTAGCCAATGTCAATGGCAGGTTACTGGGCTGGGATACCCTTGGTACAACCTCTGTTTTTCTGTTAGGGGTCCAGTAACCCCCCAGTAAGCCCCAATGCCCACGGTGCATATGCCTTCCAAACGAGGCAGTGATTATAATGTGGTTGGGATCTCTGAATCCTGTCACTGAAACAAACACTTCTGGCTCATTGAGGGCTGGTGAAGAGGAGATTCACACAGACACCAACAGATTCCCTTCCAAAAAAGCCGGCCAGCAGCTCCAGTCTCTGCCTAGTGCTCTGCCGGAGCAATAGACTCCTTCGCAGTGGGCAAAGCCCTCCGGCTGGCAGCACTGTCCAAGAGACACGCACAGCTTCAATGTGTCCAGGTGTAAGCAGAGAAATAAAACGATCCAAATGCTTTTCTTTCCTTTACACATTTCTGTTTCAACTCAGCATTGTCTCTACTCAATAGCAAGAGAGCGATTTTGCAGATTTTAAAACACTAATCACAGGCAATTATTTCTAAAAAGATTTGCTTGCAGCAGGCAGACTTTTCTCTTAAGTTGAAAGCCTTGCTGTTCCATTCTTTCTTCTGTTTAAAATTATAATCATTTGCTGCCTTGTGTTCTCTACCAGCTGAAATACCTCATCTTCTGACATAGTTTGAATCTAACTAATCTTCAATTGGAAGGTTTTTTTTTTAAAAATTAATCTACGGCAACAAAAGCATTGCCAGCAAACACACAGCAAAACAAGCAGCTGAAGCTGTTTGCCTACGTATCTTAAAATATAATTTTTGCCTTTACAAGGCAGCAGTCTTTATTATCTAAGGTGGTCCTCTAAAATGAAACTTATTTTTCACACTTCGAATTTGACAACAAAGCAGAGAATGCAGATTTCATAGCACAGACACAATGAACAAACTTATGTTGCTTTCCCACAGCTGTTTATGATTGGAGGAAAAAACAAGAATGCTGAAATACATTTAAATCAGTAGCTTCTTTCATGTTTTTACATGAAATATTCCAAAATTTTGGTACAGATCCTGTTTATTTTCATATTTTCCTTTAAATTATCAACACTAAAATGGAATATTTATTGGCTCAGGATGAATGATTTAATTAATCCTCAAATAAAATTATTCTACAACTTTCAAAATTGTTCATGGCTTTAAAAATTAATTCTTGGTCTATTTCTAAACAGAATGTCAAAGTCCAATTCCACCCGATCATTGTTTTTTCTATGACCCTGGGACCCCAGTTTCCATGTGTTCCACCTACTCTCTCTTCATCACTCTCCTAGAAGATGTTACCTGCTTTTCTTTCTAAACCATGGGTATTTTCAAACTAGATTATAGCATTTTGGAGGCTGGTGCTGACTTTTCCTATGGGCATGGCTAACATCTCCTTTTAGAGCGTCACATCATCCAGCCCCGATAGTCCGAAGGCAGACCATGAGAACAACAATTTCCTATGATACAACCTATGGTATACATGAAGTGGCGTGACTCGGATACACTTCATTCTGCAGCTTGAGTGACCAGGGACGCGTTTATTATTGTGATGATTAACGATGCCATTGCCATGGGTGCAAACCAGGGCCTCAACATATGTTTTTGGGTCCAGGCTTAGAAATCTTAGCAGCTCCTCAGATCTCACCCTGTTCTCAGCTAATAAGTAATAAACGTAAGAATTATTTTAGAAGTGTGTGAATCTTTTACCATACCATCAGAACACCTCACATTGGGTGAATATATTGGTCATTGAAATTCAACGTGTTTATCGTTACTATTTAATTTTTACCAGTTTCCACTAGAAAGGTGTATTTCAGGTGTGCAGTGTCATTCAAGATGCCTTTGGGTCCTTTGCCTAGGCCCAAAATGATCTGGGTATCCTATGGGCATGAGTAATTTTCTCGCTTTTCCCCACATCTTGCATATCCTGGGAACAGCATATCAGCATATTTGAGAGGACTGCCCTGGTGTGGCAGGGCATTTTTGCAAATTTCTGGCAAAGTAGCCAATATTGTGCCGTGTTTTCCTTCTCCGTGCTGGAGCTACAGGACCGATGGACTCTGTGCCATGGCCCCAGTTGTTGGCCCTGAGGATGCGCTGAAGCATCCCAGATCCCCCCAGGGAAAAGACATGCATGATGCCCCATGCTCCAGGACCACAACTTAGAGTCTAGATGACCCCATTGCTAATCCAACAGTTTTTACCCAAAGTTCCAGGTCTAAATACAGGATTGGGGTTGGACTGAAGTGCTTGCGAGGCATCCTCCATGCTTTGCGTCCTGGGCATCCACTGACAAGCAGCTGTGCCAAAAAGGGGAGATTGCTGCCTTCATTAACCAGGCTGGCTCTTCACTGCTAACTTTTCCTCTGTCATTAAAGAGCCAAAAGAATGGACCACTCTGAAGCACTTGCAGGTCAGAGCAGAAAATGAAGGAGAGGACTGCTGCTGCTCTTAACAGGGGATTTCAATAGAGATGAGGCACATTCTACACATATGTGAAAAGGGTCCCTTTGTACGCTTTTTAGCTCTTTTTTTAATATACTTTCATTAGCAGCACATTCCCTTTTCTGAGTGTGGAATAAAGTCCCATCTTCTGCATATATTAAATTGCAGCTTTTGCTTTCAACGTGATTGCTCTCTCCCTGGACCCAGATTCATGATGAGGCTTGCTTTTTTTTTTTCTTTTCTTTTTTTTTTTTTTCCTCCAAGGAACCTGCTGTCATGAACTGAAAATTCATCTATAGAGTCTGCTCCTGGGGATGCTTTTGGGGAACTTCTTCGCCCAAATTTCTCAACTTTCCAATGAAGATAAATAACCACATCTTGCAGCTGCAGTTTTTGACTGAGTGACAGGTTAAAAGAAGTTCCCTGTCAGCTTTCATAACAGGAGAAGAAATTGTTCCAACAATTCTTAGCAAAATGAACAAGCCCTTTTTCTACAAAACTATTTTGCTGTCCTATTTCTAAATTGCAGCTCACACTGAGGCCCTTCATGTTGGTTTCTTATCTCGAAAGAAAGGGAGTGACCTGAAGTCAGGGTATTTTGTTAGCTTCCCTTGTTTTATCTGGATGAATTTTTAAGTCCCAAATGCAAGGTGAATACAAAAAGCAGGAAGGCGTAATCTCTCTTTTAGGGATCCAGGTTCCTCAGTTTCTGTATCCGAGGCAGCACCTTTGTACGATGAATTAGCTTTAGTTAGAGAAAGGAAGTTAAAGAGCAAATGTTTGCTGCTTGGAACAGCCACCATCCAAAATCTGTGCGTCAGAGGAAGCCCTGACACTGCAAGCACTACTCTGCAGACTGCTGAGATGAAAAGCAAGGGTGGGCTGCTGAATGTTCAGCTGTTTCTGTGGTGAGCTACATCTCATCTGCTGCTCGAGAAAGGCTCAAAATGCCTCAGCGTCAGCCAGGGAGCTCTGTCACCATTTTACAGCAATGCAGGCAAGATGAAAATGGAGAGCTTCTCATATACTTTTTAGCAGTAAAAGTTTCCTGTGGGTTGGATGCTTGCGTGAGGTGAGTTACTACACAGCATTCTGAGGGCAGCACAGGCAAAATGGTGAGAATTGACCCCAGAGGACGCAGAGATGTTGAGAAGTGGGGGTTGACCCAAACCAACCTCATTTCACATTAGCCTTTCTCAAGTTTGGCTGGCATTGGACCGCATCAATAACTGAATGGTGAATTGTACCCCCCTGATTGAGCTGAATGGCAACAATGTCCTGTGATACTACCATGTTACCGAGCGCTGCAGGAGCATAACGTGTTGTTGTGGGACTGATTATAGAGCACAGTGCAGCTCTGCATGAATAAAGACAAGCAGAACTGGGGCTTGAATGAGGAGTTCAGGTTTTATTTCCCTAAACAATTCTGATTAATGCTGCTCCTGTAAGTATCAGCAGCTTAGATCAAAAGGCAACTGCTCAACAAAATGTTTGTCCTGGAATTTTCACTGTTCAGACTTGATTTTCTTCCTTGAAGATATCAGATTGCCAGGGAAGAAAAATGACAACAGGAACTGTGCTTTGCATGTGATACAAGCAAGATTGACAACAAAACATGCTGATATACTTTTGTTTTTGTTAGGCCTAATGACACTGATAACATTTCTGCTGGTGGCTGTTCATGCTCCAAAAACTCAGGATGTGGCCAGAATAAAAGATGACACTGGTGATTGCAGGAGAGACTTGACACTTTTTTTCCATACATGAACTCTAATCTGGTTTAGCTACACAGCCTCCTCTCAAGTGTGGCCTGCTCCTTCGAAGGCAATGAGGATCAAATACTCCGCTCTGCTAGCGCTGCCCTGCTTCACAAGGGAAGTTCAGAACCTGAAGGGAAGGCAGCTCGGCAATACGGCAGTAGCTGGAATGGAGGTCATGGAGATCTTTTCTTTGGGGATCCAGAAACCTTGTAGACATGGAGCTGCCTCTGGACTCTCACCTGTAAGAGACTCTTGGGAGGAAAACTGAATTGGTGAGTAGTTGTATAGGTCAGAGAACAAAGTGAAGTGAGAGGAGAGGCAGTGGTTGCTAGAGTCCGGTTACAGAGAAAAGGGGGCTGGAAATTGGATTCCAGGTCCTTGAAAAGGTAATGTGGTCAGAAAATGGGAGATGGAGCTAAGTTATGTCTGAATGCTTCCATGGACCCAAGTTTCTTAACTTCCCAGGCATAGATGCAATTGAAAATCAACAAAGTACCAGAAAAGCCAGTTGCAGAGCTAGACTTGACCACCAGGCTACCAGAGAGGGGACAGCAAGAGAGAGCATTAGTGGAGGGAACCAAGGCAAGTTCACAGTGGCAGAAGATTGGCAAAACTGCCTTTCCTCAGGAGCTCTGATGGGCTCCCAGGCTAATTATTTGCTTACTGTGGTAATGTCCCATGGGTGTGCTCAGTTCTGGGAGGAGGGGTGCCATCCTTCAGAGTGAAGACGCCAGTCAGTGTTGAGAGACGTTAATTATAGTTATTATCAGCTTTGCATGTCTCATTGAATGCCTGGAGTTATACATTTAATGAAATGTTAAAGCAGTGTGTTTTTCCCCTTAAGCTAGTAGATTTTTTTCTTCCTGAAATTTGTAGGCATTTAAGTGCATGGGAGACGCTGCTTACAAGTGAATCACTGATACCCCTTTTTCCTCCATAGATCCAGACATGTCCATCTTGGCATCCATTCATAGTCTCCAAAAAGTACTTAGGAGTGTATCCAATTAAAGAACACATTAAAAAAAAAGAAAAGGAGAAATGGGGAAACGACACACTGCTGCTCTTGCAGGATGAGTGCATGGTGAATTTTCCAAATGAGTTACTTGCTCTTCAATCTCCTGCTGAGTACCAACCACAGCTCTAAGAAAAGGCTGTATTCATTCCAGCAGGCATGAAGATAACACAGGTTGGGACTGATAATGCAACTCATTTTGGCAGTACTCTGAATCTTGTTGTCCGTCCCCAAATGAGGCTGCTCAGCTTTTACCAGCCACAAAGAGACTGAAACAAGAGCCAAGAACTGAAGTGGCATGAATCCAACCTGAAGTCCTGTTCCCTTTTTCTTGTTTCTGCTCACAGTCCTGTTTCTATGCATATAGTCAGGGTAGGGAGAGCAACGTCCACCCGGTTTCACGCTACTTCAGGAACATCTTTATGCTGAGAAGACATGCCCTGGGTTAAACTAGAGAAGATTTTATTTGGCAGTGGTAGCAGGCCTAAGACACCTGTTTCTTCAAGAATGTGTGTCAATAAGTTTTAGAAATTACCTGGTTCAGACCTGTATTATTTGTACAGCTGAGATGCAAGACCTCATGAAACTAAAAAGGAGGAAACGTGATGTGAGGGAGTTCTAAGTAAGGGTTGTATTATTATTGGAAGATGTTACCCACCCTCAATACCCAAGACCCCCTCTTTGAAGAATAAAACTACCTGGAACAGAAGCTGTCTTCTTTCTCTTACGAGACCTGGAAACTTAAATTTCAGAAGTCAAGATTCATCCATGCGACTGAGGAGGACAACTCAGGTCAATCAATCCAGTGTGATGGGATTCAAGACAGCAGACAACCCCTGTTGCATCAGAGGCTGCAACCAGTTCCTGACATCTTAGAAACAAAATTTAGACCTAGTATAAAAAGCAAAAGTCACAACTAGTCAGTTCAGCCTCCCTGACTCTATAAGTCTGTGTTTACATGGATAGCTAAATCTTGTCTTTAGCTACAGGGAACGCATGAGAATGATTCCTCAAACCTGTTTAAAGCTTATGCCCAACACATGTGCTCAGGGTCTGTGGAAATAACAGACTTGTGCTGAACATCAGTCCTGAGCTTTCAGGTTAGAGCTAGAAATAGTCTGGAACAAGGTCTTGAGCAGGACCGTCTCTTGATCTTGACTTGGTCGTGTGAAAGTTCTGCCAATAGCCACGATGTTCTCCTTTCACACAGTGTGTTTTGCTGCTTACAAAAATGTGTTTGCAAAGCTGAGCTGGGAGTGTGTATGAGTATATGGACCATTATAGAGGCAATCCTCTCCGTTTGCAGAGTCCAGCAAAGTGATGTTTCATGGAAGACACTCTTAGTTACTTTGGGTCTGGGGCTGATAAGATGTAGTAGCTCGCGAGGAGCATCATTGTGTCTGCAATCCAATTAGAGGTAACCCCTTACTACGCACCATGCTGTTTGAACGGATCTCAGTCAGAATAATTGACTGGCTCTAATTAACTGAAAGCTTTTCAAGTAAAAATATTTGTAAATAAGTATTTAACCCAATAGTTCTGTGTTTCAGCCCCCCTTTTTATATGACATTATTGTGGCCAACCTGATGTTAGGCATTTCAAAGCTGTTAATTAATCTGTCATGTCCAGCTTCCTGGAGCTTGTGCAACCATTACCGTTTCGACACCCCACTTCCTAACACAGAATGTATTTTAAATGCTGAAATCCAGATGTGCTGGATTCATTCACCTGCTCTGCAATGCAAAGAAGCGGCACTGGGCATCAGGAGTGGCAGAGAAGGGCTAAGAATTTTCCAGCTTGGGACAGACCCAAAGCAAGACTTGTCTTCAGAGAAGATCTCCTTGCTCAGAGCCCCAGAGCAGTCCATGCAGGGCACTCCCCAGCTGGTGCCAGAGGTTGATTGCCTTCTAGGTTACTCAGAGGTCCGCATGCCTGCCGTGGACTTGTCTTGTCCCCTCATAGCCATGGCACATGTGTCTTTCAAAATGCCTTATGAAGCATCTGTATGCGTGATTCATTTATTTCCATATTGTAGCTGATTTGAGCTTTAAGATGACACTGCAACAGGCTTCTCTGGCATGTTTCCTTTGTCATGCCAGCATAAGTTTCCTTCATACTGGCTTATCTCCGATCTGAGCAAAGGCTGGGAAGGTGAAAGTTGTCCAACCTTTGTGCTAGTAGCTGGATGTTCCTCTTGGCTATCAGCAAAAGGAGTTGCACAGAGGTAATTTGCAATGCAGGAAATAAGGGAACTTACTGACTGTGAAATAGACTGACATATCCCTAAATCCTGTTCATATAAAGCGAGGTCATTGATTTTGAGATCCATAACTGGACAACAGTTGCTGTTATGAAAGTTCTAACAGCAATGGCTCAAAACCCAAACAAACAAACAAACCCCCAAGCCCCCAAGTCTCTGAAGCCCTCAGATGTTCATACAATTGCTTAACTTTTCTCTAAAAAAATGAACATAATATAGAGTATATCTTTATTCTTCAGGTAGTTCTTGTAGCAGTTCTGGGGCAGAGCAAGCTGGTGTTATGCATAATGTATGTTTTTTGTAGAAGGTTATGTAAACAGATTTTTTTTTTTTTTTAAATCACCAAAGTCACCTGGAAATATTTAGGCTCCAGGCTTCCCTCTAAACACCACTTTATTGGTTTTTGCTGTAGTGTGAAACAGTAGAGCAAAATTCTCATGTTATCTGTCTCCAACAGATTTACAATATTGCAAGATTAATTATATTAGCTGTATTTCACGACTCAGTGCATTTGTATTACCAGTTCAGAGGCACGATCATTTATCAACAACAAACTTTGGGGCATTTACTTTCCATGCCCTGGCATTATAAACTTCAAAGTTTGTGAGCTTGCCTATGAGAAGCCCATTAGTGTCTGCTCCCTTTCCCAAAGAAAATTTGATGGTTTCAACCTCCTTCATGGGTTGGACAATATTTTCCTAATTACGACATGAATACCAGGGTCAGAGTCTGACGTCTTTTTTCCACTCAGCTTTTGATGCTATAAGTGATCCCTTTTAAGTAATTGTGGTTCATCACGGAGGAAGTGAGTAACCCAGAGGATGGATCAATAGAAACTGGCTAGAGATGATCTCCAGCTCAATGTGGAGGCTGTCCTGAGTCACTTCATCTGTCTGTCATCCATTACAAGATTTCTGTCCAAGGTCTGCTCTCTACATCTTAGCTCGAACCAGTTTCCATTTACTTTCTGGAATGAGCATCACCTGAACTTCATCCTGCCTGAAATATATTACCTGCACTTCAGCATATTGCATCTTCCTCTTTCAGACTCAGACCTTTTCCTCTTTCAGACTTGATCTTTTTCTGTGCTCGCTCTGGACATACCAGCATTAGTTTTCAAGGTGCTAGTAACAGCTACACAGACACTGCTCTAGTTTTACAAAAGGCTTCACAGACCTTGCTGAGCTCTGGACTGTCACAGTTACAGATGCCTAGTAATTTAAAGCTACCTCAGGTATGTCCATATTACAATGATTCTCACCATGGCTGCAAAATAACCATGCCCTAAATTTTATCCACTTTTGTCCTTATCTACTGCCACTTAAAATGCTTCAAACATTTCCAGTCCTTTCTTTACAGCAGGGAAATGAGGGGCTGGAGGTGTGCAATGCAGCAGTGTTATCTGACCGCTGAGAACGCTAGCTGGTAGGAGGCTGACAAATTGCACGTTATGTTTTTGTGTGACTGGGTCTGGCAGAGTTTGTTATGTCAATGGCAGTGCTGTGCAAATAGCAGCCTGTCTCTTGAACACCTGAATGGGAATAAGAAGCCTCAAAACGGAGATCTGCTGTGGGAAGTGACAGAAACACCATTTCCCTTCTCCAATTCCTCTGATCTCTTTGAGTCCTGTGGGAGTTAAAGTTGCCCTGTGGCTCTTTTCAGAAAGTCACGATTTCCTTTAAATTGTCACCTTCTTTCCAGGAGAAGGAAATATTCGAAGAGCAGACAGACATACACTGGCTACCCTCAGATACAAACACACAGATTGCCCATCTGCCCACCAAGCAGCCACATACGCAGCAATTTAAATAAAAACCACCTGGTACTGGATAAAGTGACAATCCTGCTG
>NW_009647731.1:4152841-4167113 GCF_000708025.1 Charadrius vociferus | reverse complement strand
TTTATATTTGGCATAAAAAGTAGTGCCTTCCCTTCCATTTTCTAGTACCTTATGGTTTGCAAATTCCCATCATTTTGAACAATCCAATGAAAAAAAGAAAAAGAAAGACCTGAAACTGAAGTGGGCTGAATGCTTCAAAAAACACATAAATTAGTCCATGTTCATTTTGACAAAGAGAGTGGTTTGGGACTGCAAAGACTCATTTCTGTTGATGCAATTGGCTCACAAGTAACCTCAGGCGGGTGATTTTACCTTGTAGAGCCTCAGATTTCAATGTAAAGGATTACAATTTTATAGCACTTAACTCCTGAGGATAATGATACTAATTTCACGGTAAAACATTTTGAAACTTAAGGAGGGATATGTACGCTATATATATTGAAGGAAGAAGAAAGCTCAGGTCTGATCTCCTTTAACAGGCCTGACAGCAGAGCTTCAATTTTCCTTCAATTTACATAGATGATGGTTATGATTTTGAATACAGTTGTCCATATGTAATTTTCCCACACAAAGATTAAGAGCCATGTATTTTGGTTGTGAATACCATCTTGGTGTCCCTGGGGCAAAAAACATAACAGCTTCACAGATGTGAGTGGAGCTACATCACGCAAGACCAGACTTACCTGAGAATACAAACGTTTACCTGCAGCAGTTCATTGGGATGTGGTGGTGGAGAAAGGTCCTGACCTGCACCTCAGTGCACTCTGTTTCTCATATGCAAAATCAGTTCAGATTCTGAGAAGACCAGAAAAATGCTGATAAATGTTATCATCTTGCAGGGTCCAAGGAGCAAGTGATATCAGATTCAAGCCCTTCACTACCCTTGTAATTGTCACATGAAAACCAGTTTGGATGACACACTTGAAGAGTACAGCATCACACATCTGAAACAAAGGGTGTGTAAGGCTATCAAATTTCTGTGTTCAGTAAGTCACTCCTTGGAGAGTGCAACATCCTATAAAGGAGGCGTTTGACAGTCCACTGAAATGTTTTATTTCTTAGTCTTCTCTTGTTATTCATCTCATTTCTTTTGCCTGTGATGTGTGAGTGCCAACATAAGGGAGCATTATAAATCACAGTAAGAAATAAATAGTCCCATTTAATCTTGCAGGGGGATATTAAATTTTCACCACCCCTAACTTCCTATTATCCCATCATTGACCCATTGAATACTTCAGTAGCTTGGTGCAGGACTAAAATTGGCACCCAATTCACAGTAGACCATGCCTACAAAAGCAGGCGCAGGTGCCTATTGTCTATGAGCCCACTTCCAGTCACTCTCCTATCTGATTTTTACCAGGTCTTTCTGACACTACTCAAAAACCAGGTGGCAGTTCAAGTGTGATGTCTTTTGCTGCTGGGATCATCTGATAAAAGAACATATGTGCCATTGTAATTGAAAGAACCTTCCTGCCCATCAGATGAGTTTGGAGACAGCGCACAGCAGCCTGTACCATGTGCTGAGCAAGAGCAATCACAGGACACTTCAAATGTACCTGTCTCTCTCTACTTTCTCACAGACTGTTCTAACTCTCCTCCTTTCATAGTGTATTTCCCTTTGGGCAGAGTGTAAAACTGGAGTCAGTCTCCATGCTTCAAGAAGCTCAAAGCAAGAATTGTTTTCGCACAGTGTAAAGGCAGGAGACACCACCCCAGGCTTCTTGAGCAAATCTCCTCCCCAAGGTCAGCTGGAAGAGCATGCTGCCTCCTTCAGGCTTCCTTTTAAGGAGTCGAGCTCGAGACATGGGGAAAACAGAGGAATGATAGTCCTTTTGCCTTCTTTTCCTTAGTTGTAGTGTCAAAAAGAAGGACCTTCAGGGCCACAGCCTATACAACAGCAGATGGGAAGGTATAGCAGGGGAGTAGTGCACTACTCCAAGTCTTGTCGTTCATTACCCTTCCTCAGGGTGAAAGAATTATTCAGATGCATTCAAATTTATCACTTGCACAATGAATATGTGATGCCTCAAATGGTCTTTTTGTATTTGAGTGGAGGGAAAAATAAAGCATGCCCAAATTACCAAGCTTGCATTTTCCTCGCATTCATATCTCGGTATCCCCAAACATCATCTTAATCTCCTTTAGGAAGAGGCTGAGGTCACTCGTATTGTTATACTAAGCTACTAGAAACAAAAAACAAGGTGGTGGCAGCAAATAGGCAGAGGAGTGCTGGGCTAAACCACCATTCTGCAAGCACTTCGGTATTCAAAATGCCCCCTTGGCCTTTTCCTCAAGGGCAGGAGCTGATCAAGCCTACTGGAGAGATGTTAATGCTGATGGCATGGCTCACAGTAGGAAGGAAGAACAAGCAGAGCTCTTTGAGGTGCAGCATAGCAAAACCTGTCTGGGAAGGGACTCCCAGCACAATCATTCATGAATCGTTGTCTGCACTTACACAGAGAAGAGGAAAAACATTCCGATTTAAGAAGCGACCTCTTAAAAAATAGGCAAACAAATACAAATAGACCAGCAGCTTACTAAGATGCTTTGGGGATGTCCTAAACTGTTATGAACATGGTCTGGGATGTTCTTTGTTTTCCCCAGCACAAAGATATCTGTAAACTGCACTTCACTCATACACTGGCAGAGCAGAGAAAACAAACATCAGTTCTCACCAAGTGCAGCAGAGGAGAAGCTGGCAATTCAGAACTGCAGTTTGGATATTTTGGTGCAAATTCCAACCCTTCCACTGGAAAGTATTGGGAGTGGGAATAAAGTGGGACCCATCAGAGGTCAGCTTTCTAACTCCAGGAAGTTAGAGAAAAGATCAGAAGAACACCAGGAGCAGAAGGCGACATGATTTAGATTTGCTTTAGGCCAGGGAGAATATGATTCTAGAAAGAGAGCTCAGGTATTAATTGTTAGTCCTGCCAAAGCCTGCTGGTTGTTCTGTGGAAACAGGGCACGTCCCACAGCAATTCCGAGGTGAGAACAGTGCCTTCTCCATGCTGGTTGCCAATGCAGTGCAGTGCAGAAGAAGACACCAGTACAGCCCTTGCTCCACTGCAGGGTCACATCCCTTTTCCCCCCAGACAGTGATCAGCTTAACATCTAAAGATTGTTATTGCTGGGTTTCACAAAAACAGAGCACCTTCATAAAATGTACCTGAATTTGGACACACGATCATACCATGTGCCCATGAAGCTGTGTTGAATTATGTCAGATCTTAGGAAAAGCCAGATTATTTTCCACTGTGTTTATTCTCCTGCAGGAGCCATTATTGTGAGTGATTAATAAACTGTTGTTTATTAACAACAGAATAAAGGGATTCTCTGGTGTCCTTGCTGTTCTCTTTAGATAACATCTAGGAAAATGCAGGGAGAAATTAGCCAGTTAATGTGCTGTGTGCCACTACTGCAGGCGGATGGTTGATTGTGCCCTTCCCTGCCCTGAATCACACTGGAGCCATTTCACTTATCAAGAGAGCAGAATTGCTCCCAGGGAACATCATCCTCATTCATTATTTGTGTATGGAGGGCTTTTTTTACAGCAGGGTCTGTCTGGATTCACTGGGAGGTCAGCATGTGTTGTGGTACCATCTCCTTGCTTGGAGGACATAACAGGGACTCCATCACCTTCACAGCCAGGGCAGACCCCTCATAGGAACAGTTCTGGCAGCCCCAGGAACAGTGAGAACTTCAAACATAAGGAAGAGAGAGCTTTTTGTCCCCTCATCAATGTGGAAGCTCCCTACTGAAAGCCATTTTTGCTCAGAGCACTGGTGGTTTAACAGACCACTCAGTTTACAATAGAGAGCATAGTTTGTCCATAGTTTGGACATAAAAAATTCACTTACTTTGAAGCTCAGAAGCATGCAGGAGATGTATTAAGTACAGGATTAAAACTCCCCTTATATTTAAACTAGGCTTGGAAGAAGAGGGTAAGGCATTGGAGGGGAATGGAAGTGAGAGGAGGCAACCAGTGAAGCTCATTAAGGACCGGCGCCTCCTTGGCCCCATGGCCTTCTCCAGAAAGTCAGGCACTTCGGCGAACACAATCCCTTCCTTTCATGCTCTGGGCCTGTCCCCATTACAGCATTCTCCAAACTGTGTTGGAGACGGCCACAAAGGGCAGCATTATGTCTGGGAAGTGAATGGTGTGTAGCTGGTTCCAGCTGAAAGAGAAAGACAAGCGAAAGCACTTCCCGGGAACAATGGGAGGGCTTGTAGCTCAGGAAGCTTCCCAGTCCATTAGCATCTGTGGAGGACAATGGCCATGTGTGGTGGAGAGGAGGAGAATGTGGCCTTGCCGGTGGCCCCTGTCCGTCACTGGCAGAATGGCATTGCTACTGCAGAACAGAGTCTGAATGGGCTGATTCATGGGCAAGCACCCTGGCGTCCCACCGGCCAGGAGAGACCACCGAAAGGTTGTCACTGCTGCGCTGATCTGGTATATCGAGTACCTTTCTGACCAGCCCAAAACCTGTCCTTCCTGCTGGCAGACCAATGAGGAAAGGCTTGTCTGAGGGAAACCCAGTGGTAAAAAGCACAAATTCCCTCTGCAGGTTCAATCCTGGCTGCTCCTGTCCTCAAGTTTTGGCTGGTCAGGGCAGGTACAACGCTGGAAGCAAGGGAGCCTGGATTGTCTTTATGGGGAGATACTGGTGAGGGCGAACAATCGTCTCTCCTGTACAACTTTATACAAAGTGTCCAAGTCAGACCTGAGTGAAAATAATTTTTTGGGGAAAAAAGAAGTGCCAACATTTCCTGAACAGGAATGAAACACAGTTTGAAAGCATTCAAATATTTTCCTCCATTTATGACAGTTCCAGCTAATTTGCTCATTCTGAAAGACACGGAAAAGCGTGGTTATGCTTTTAATAAGGCACATGTATGGGTCATTTCAAAACACACTAGAATTTTCCTTTTGGAAACAATTTTAACTAACTTTACTCTAAAATAATTCCCAAATTTCTCAAAACTCTACATAAAAATTCAACATAAATTTTGTTTTTTCATCCAGTAAACCAGTTCCTCTAATACAAAAATTTGTTTTCCCATTTTGAATCATCATTTTATTTTGTGACATCACAACCACCACTGCACAGGGCCAAAAGGTTTCAGCTTCCCTCAGGAGAAAGCTTTCCTTTGTGGCCATTTCTAAGCAGAACCAGTGATACTGCTATGATGTCGAAGAGGTTTCATGGAGCAATAAAAAGTCCCTGTCAGAAGCATGGAACAGATATACCCAGGACTTGATACAGAGAATTTGTCTTTAGTTCTTGTTTGCAATCAATTGAAAATGGGGTGGACTTTAATTTTATTGGGAAAATCTCCTTGCAAGAGAGGAAGGGGTTTGTGAACCCAAATGGCCTTTACCACTTACAGGAGGAAAAAATAAAAAAGCGCTCTTTTCAGAAAACATTAAGCTATGTTTACATTGCATTAGGAGGGGACCCACTGAGCCTTTAGTGCTAAGGAGCTGAAATTCATACTCACCCTGCTTCAGGTCACACGTGAGGAGAGCCCATTGGGGACTGGAGTGCAGTAGGCACATCCTCCAATTTTGTTTTCCCTGGAAGAAGCCCAGAGAAGCACAACGAATGGGGTCAGTTTGCCTTCAAACATCAGCGCTGGTCTGACCAAATGCACAAATGTGCCTGACCAGAAAATGTACCTGTCCACATATGCAGACTGTCTTTGATTCTAAGGTGTTTCTGGAGGAAATAGAAATATTCTATTCTCGGAGCCAGAGGGAGCAAACCCATCTAGTCTTATCATCAACATGTTTTCTTAACTTTAAATAAGGTTAAGAAAGAGAGTAATTCAACCGTGGCAACTCTAATTGGCTACAAGTATAATCCAATAACCTCATTTCACCCATATTGTTAGTTGAGTTAATTGGACCTGCACAGCCACCAGCTAAATATATTGGTGTATGCAAATGGTGAAACTAATTTCCTTCATAAACCTTCCTTCTGCTGAAGTACGAATTGGGCAGATGGGGTGAGGGAGGAAGAAGGCTGTGCTGACGTTGTTACTTCAAAAGATCAATTCTCTTCCAATTATTTGCTCTTTCTAGATAGACAGGACAGAAAATATCATTAATTCCTTTAAATAGAGAGGGGGAGGGAAGTAATTTCATTCCCACTTGAAGAGACTGCAGAGCAAAGGCGACTGAGCCTTTAGCTTGTAGGTGCCTCAAATGCAGACTGGGCTTCACAGCCCCTGGGTCACCAGCCCTGCTTTCTTTGCAAGATATGAGGGGGGGGGAACCTACACCAAAATGAGTTCCTGGGTGTTGCAAGGACCTACATCTCCTGGAGGAAGAAGGGTAAGCCAAACTTCACTCTAACATTGATTTCAGCAGGGTCTTTTGCAATAGAGGATTTGTAATTTGTACCACACTGTGTGTCAGCCAAATCCATTTCCACTGTTTATCTAAAAGCCTTCCAAGAACATGTCTCCTGGAGTCTGATGTGAAGGACTGAGAGTCAGGCCACGTATCCAACTGTCCATACCTAGAGCAACTGCTTTTTTGCCACCACAAGAGGGGAAGGTCTTAGGAAGTGAAGGTCTGGCCTGAAGCCCAGTTAACTCTTCCTGAGGAAGGGAATTGGAGGTGGAGGTGCTGATCTCTTCTGGTGTTCAGTGACAGGACGCGTGGGAATGATCCAAAGCTGCACCAGGGGGTGGTTAGACTGGACATTAGGAAACATTTCTTTACTGAGAGGATGGTCAAACACTGGAACAGGCTTCCTAGAAAGGTGGTCAAATCTATCAGTGTTTAAGAGGCATTTGGACAATCATAGAATCATAGAATAGTTAGAGTTGGAAGGTACCTTAAAGATCATCTAGTTCCAACCCTTAATAACATGCTTTAACTTTTGGTCAGCCCTGAATTGGTTAGGCAGTTGGACTAGATGATCATTCTAGGTCCCTTCCAACTGAAATATTCTATTCTATTCTATTCTATTCTATTCTATTCCATTCCATTCCATTCTACTCTACCCTACTCTACTACAGCGAGCGAGGACCTGATGTCAACGAGGCTCAGTAGCTCCAGGGGAAGGTGCACAAAGCTGACACTGATGAGGTGAGGAGCAGCCTCTCATAGCTAAGTCTTGGCTTAAAAATATCTCAGCTTAAATACTAGTATTCTCCATTATTATTCAGCTGATGCTTTGAGTTTTCTTTCTGCTGCTTTTAAGCAGTGAGAATCATAACTGTTTCTTTACAGCACACCAGCTCCATGTACCGTCTGTGTTACACCTGCTCATTAGGCTTTGCCTCTTGCAGATTGGAAGAGTTGCGGCGGATGGACCATCTCTGATGCTCTCTGTGCTCTGCACTTGCGTCATACCTTCCCCCCACAGCTGGCTGCAGCCACCTCTCCTTTGAGCATGATAGCAGCAGCGGCACGTAGTCATCTCAGTTTCCATCTTTCCTAGGCAGTCCCAGACGAGAGGATGTACATGTCCTTGGGTGTCTTTCAACTGACTTTGGAGCAGGCCCACAGTGAATTGGGACTAGCACAGTGCGGGGGAAAGAAGAGATGCTGTCTGTGATTACTATTTGAACTTGATAAGGGGATGGGAAGGAAAAGGAAAAAGGAGCTCTAAGGCAGGACTGAATCGCTAATGCCTTCCACAGTTACACTTGAATTTCAGCCCCTGCTAATATTCCCAGGGAAATCACAACTCACACACATACATGCACACACAGGTTTAATTTCAGCAGTAAATGAAGTCATAATGCAAACAGAAAGCTAACAGCAGGGAAGGCTATGCTTGGCCAGGTCTGCTCGTGCTACAAGTAATACATATGCACCAGTGCAAAAAACTGGCCCCAGAGAGCAGTTAAGTCTTTCTAGCAGAAACACACACTGAGAAGGCAACCGTAACTTTTAACTACAGCTTCCTACAAAAGGAAGTACTGTGGTCTTTAATATCAGAAAGGGGAAGAGATGAGGGAGGGCGAAGTGGTACAGAAATCAGGTGGAGGACAGGTTGGAAACCTGCCTGCTTTTAGTGAACAGAGGCACAGGGGCACGAAAACATTTCCAATGAAAGTGCCAGATCTGCCTGGTCTGAACTTTGCACACGTGGTGTTGACCTGGGTCAACAACCTGGTTTTGCAACCTGGGTGTTGACGATGGGGGAATTACTGCAGAGCGGTCAGGAGAGGGCTGGGTGGGGAAATCCATGGCTGAGGAGGTCATGGCATCACCTCTGCCTCTGGCAGCTGAAGTTGAACTGACACCTGGGAGCTACTAACTGAAGGAAAATGTTTCTGGATTGGCATGGTCCGCCAGGGGATGGGTCAGGTCTTGCGCTGGAGAAGCCAACAGTGCTCCTGTGCAGTACACAACGAGGCTAGGGCTGGTTTTGTCTTGTGAGCTTGAGAACTGTGCGATTAAGACACAACCCACAGTAAGCAGTCCTACAGCTGGTCTTCACTGGCTCAGAGCCTGACTTTCATCCTTGAAACAGGAGCTGGTTCCACCCACACAAGGTGAGAATAATAACCTGTCTAAATTAGCTGCAAAATGCTTTGTGTAAAATTAACTCAGTGTGGTTTGGACTTGTGCACCAGTTGTGAAGCTCTAAGGAGGAAGACAGTGAGGAGAGCTCCACGTGTAGCTCACCTCTGCCTTGCTCAGGCAGGAGCATGCTCCCACCACTCTGTGCAGAGCAGTATGAGAGCTTAGGAGAAAGGCCGATTGCTTGCCTTTCTAGCCTCAATGACTGCCAGAACGCCTTTTTTGACCATGCAGAGCTGCTTCTCCTACTAACCAGTTCACAGGCCAAGCTCTGCTGCCGCAGACCCAAGCACTCTCAGGAGGAGGAATGGTATCTGGGCTTTCCATCTCTGTGAGCACCCCATGGGCAGTGTGCCACTGGCGTCCATGTGGAAACCAGAAACAAGACAGAGAGAATTAAAGAAAAAAGAACAAAAAAGGAAACGGGGAAATAATCCAGAGCAAGGAAAGAGGAAAGAAAATAAGAAAGGAAGCAAAGAGGAAAAAAAAGAAGAAAGGAAAGAAAAGAAGGGGCAGCAGAGTAGGGGAAGGAGCTTCGAAGGGCTTTGTCTGTCAGCCCAGGGGAAGGAGAATGTGCATCAGGAGTGCGCTGGGTGCATCCCCTTCCCTTGCCCCCAGCACTACATTTCCATGGCAGGTACCTGGCTCACAGTTTCTGAGGCCGAAGTAGGAGGGAACAATGTGTAACTGGAGATGTGAGGAGTAGGCAGAGCGTTAGCGGGCTATAATCTGTTCAGGAGGAGCAGCAGAGTTGCATTACTGTTTACTCAGCTGTGGTCAGTGTGCATGCAGGGATCCCCAGCGTGCCCCAGTCAGGGACAAGTAGAGCGCGGCACGGTCATTGCTTCCTTTAGTGGGTGGCCCTGTGTCATGGAGAAAGTCTGATGTCTGACTGGGCTGCAGACCTGAAAGCTGAGATTGTTCTTTCCTGTGTCCCGTGTCAGGTGTGGTGTTGCTGGCAACAGCACGTGAGACCCTCCGAGCAGGATTTCCGTGTGAGGTGGAAACGTGCAGACAGGGATGGTGAGGAGGGTTTGGAGGATTGACTTTCTGCTAGGAGGCACTGACACAGTCAAATTCATGCTTGCTTAGTTGAAACAGTCCTTTAGCAGCAGCAGTTCAGATGAATTCCTCACAGAGGACTTTTTTGGAACATACATATTTTCATTTGCCAACATGTCCTGTTCCAATCTTGCAAACAATGCTGTCATGCCAGAGTGAACTTCTGTTTGATGTTCTAGCTCTGTTATCACAAACTCTAGTATTTTTGTAAGTAAAAATACTATGAAAAATATTACAGATACTACAAAATTCTGATTTCTCAGAATTGATTCTTTCCCTTGAATGTCTGGTACACTGGAAAAAAACAACAAGAACCAAAAACACCACCCCCACCCCCCCCCGCCTCTCAAGATTTTACTTTTTTATCCTAATGTGGTACAGGAATTATAATTACAACCTTAAATTCTTTATGACAAGAAGACTCATTTTTTATTGCCATGCTCAGAGTACAGGTAACTTCCGTTCCTACCTGGAATAGTTTTCATCTAAGCAGTCTTCAAGAGAGCATCAATTGACTCATACAACTGGCCCTTCTTTACAAATTATGAAAATAAAGAAGATGTAAAGTCAGGGTCTAAGAAAAAATCTGAATATTAAGAAAAAGTTTACTTTTCTCCCACAAGAACCCACAAGAACTTAAAAAATGTCCTAGCAGGACGAGAAAGATTAAAAAAACTTCCCAATAACAAATCTTTATACAACAAGACAGCTTTAAAATGTTCCTTTTCTTTCTTTTAACATTTCTCACCCTGGTAGGACAGTAAGCTTTCTTGTTGCAGTGAGTCTTAAGCAAACACTGTAAATATTTGGAGACTGAAATGACTAGATTAGCAGTGATGCCATCATTAACAGCTGTGACAGGAAAGTGTCAGAGTCACAACTTTTTATGTTTTTTAATTGGCCCTGCAATTGTATTGTCAAAACATTTACCCAAGGGTGTGATTAATAATAATAGGTGACAGCTTCAATTATCCTCAAACATATTAGAAAATATCAGCACTCAGATACAATCTTTAAAAGCACATCTTAAGCTGCTTTTACAAGCTCACTGTGACAAGAATAAATACAGAGATAAAATTTGGAATTAAAACACTTGCTTATTTAAATCAGGGTTTGGTGTTTTTCTTTTCTTTAAGCAGCACAGAGACAAAATGTTTATGTACACATCAATGTGTACAATCTGAAGATCACCAAACATTTTGCCTGCAGTTTTCCAGAGTTCTTTAATTCAGTCCCCGACACAAGCATGACATTGAGAAGGAAAGTCATCTGATGCTGTGTTAATGATATACAGCCCATCAGACTTTTTGAAGAATAAAACCTCCTAACCCCTAAATAAAATTGAGTAAAAACATGAGATGTCTTATACATCTAAGCCACAGGCTTTCCTTCGCCACCAAATAAAAGGCAAGCTTTGTGTCTCCGTATGTTTCATTTCCTTCCATCTTTTGCTTGTGTGGTGCATGGCGATGCATCTTTTTTTTCATTTTTGTTGGGGTTTTTTTTTTGTTTGTTTGTTTGTTTGCAATCTGTTTGTGGACCATCTTCTCTTGTCCAAAGAAGGAATGGTTGTTCACGGCCCCAGGAAGAGGCACACGAATTTAGTCACTGTGGGATTGGCTTAGAAAAGGGTTCAGGAGACATTTTGTCTTGCCATTTACAAATATTGCAGCACCATGCAATGCAGGACATGTAGAGTGGTCATCACTGGCCACAACATGCTTTTCAGTGCCTTCAGCTTTATGGGGTGGGGCCAGAAGACAACAAAAGAAGGGAAGAGTGCATCCAGTGTCATATAAGCTCTAGTGAACAAACAACAACTCCTGATCTTTATCCAGAATTTTTTACTGGTTCTTTACAGTCAATAAATCTATATCTCTGCCTGTTTTCCTCTGAGGATTTTTAGGGTTTTAACAACGTATTATTAAAACAAGCTTAGTATTGTTTAACTTTTTTAGAACCTTCATCTCCATCAGATCATTTAAACCGAGGAACAACATACTTTTTGAAGTGATAATGACTAAGTCGGGGGAAAGAAACCCCACAGTTTTTGAGCCCAGCAAAGTTAAAACAGTTGTTTCTCAGACACCAAGAGTGTTGCTGTGACAGGTGTGCTGTTGGCAGAAAGAAGTGCTGTGTTTGATCCATAAATGATTGAAAGGAGCCCAGATCCAAGTGCTCCATCTGTGTTATTTTTAATTGGGATGGCTCACAGGAATAGTGACCATGCAAAAGTCATGAGCTTCCTTGAAAAAAAAGACAGCTGAAATCTACTTACTTAAAGGGCCCTTGGGCAGAATTTCACTTAAGTACATATTTAACATTCAGTGAATGACTAGTCATGCTGACATATAGGAGATTCCCAAGATGCTGAGGGCTGGGCAACTGTGCAAGTACATTTGTCAGTTCCAGAGCTGGCCATTAAGAATATCTCAGCAATGAGCTATGATTGGAACTGATTTTATTGTTTTTTGGTTTTGTTTTTGTTTTTTTTTTTTCTTTTTAAGAACCAGGTAGGGTTCCTCTTATCACAAACTAGTAAGAAATGAGAAGAAATGAGATCTTATTATACCACCTGGAATATGCACTTTGCCCATAATGCAAAATTGTTAATGTTTGCTTCTCTGTTTTTTTCCCCCCACCAATTATATGAGTTGGAGATGCAAAACTTCTAATGCTTCCAGAAAAAGAACTACATTTTTCAACAGATGTATCCAATGACAGTTTCCTGTTGGAACAGAATTTCCCTTTGCTCTGTCTCATTCCACAAAGTCTTTAATTGCAACCTAAACAATGTTGTGCTCACGTCAGTCCACCTGGAAAGAAAGAAGGAAAGAAAGAGAGAGAGAGAGAAAGAGAAAGAGAGGAAGGAAAGAAGGGAGGAAAGAAGGAAGGAAGGGAGGGAGGGAGTGAAGAAGGGAGAAAAGAAGGAAGGAAGGGAGGGAGGGAGGAAGGGAGGAAGGAAGGGGGGTCTGTATGGTAGTGGCAATGGTGAGGAGGGGTCTGAAAGGATGCTGAGCCCTAAAATACTTCATCTAACATCCTCACACTGCTTATTCTGCACTTTGATTATGCGAACATCCCGTTCCTCTTTTTAATTCCACTAAACTGTGCATCTCATTGATTTCCCATGGCAGCAAAGTCAACACATGCTGCAAAAAAGACTTATTCTCTTTTATATATTGTTTTAATTTTGATGCCAGTCATTTTCATTGACCAGTACTTTTGGATCAGCAAGGCTGAAAGAAGCAAAGCATGCAATCTTCTGGGTTGTAAATCACTTATTTATTTACTAATCCTCCTTTTTTTTTTCTGCCTCTTTTAATTTTTTTTTTTCTGTTAGTTTTTTTTCTTTTGCTCACTAGTGAAAGTTAGTGGGACTATGAGCATGTGGATGATGCCATCCTCCTCTGTTGGAATAACACAGTGGGCACACTGCAGCGGCACTGCGGCTCACAGAGGTCTTCATGGTGAGGTCCTCCGCCTGCTCCACCAACGTACCTATGGGTGGGAAGAAGCCACCCAGCTGCAGCAGTGTAGGCAGCATGCTGAGTCCCAGTCATGTAAATCCAGTGGGTAAATATTGTTACCTTGAACACATTATTTCGGGAGATGGATATCTGAAAGCTGAAAAACAGCATCAAGATGCAAAAGGTGAAAATGAACTTTTGGATATTACAGAAATTAGGGAGAAAGAATAAACATCTCTCTATCTGAGAAGCCTGGATGAGAATCTATCAGGAAGCTGCATTATCAATCTTATTATATTAAGCATAAGTGTAAACACTGAAAAATTCATGAAGCAGAATGAAACAGTAAAGCCTAGTTAAAACCCAGAGCTCCAGTTTGATATATGCAGTGCTGACAGGATAAAGTGAAAGAAAAGAAGGAGAGAGAACAAGGGCAGTTTTACATGCTCTTTCTTTCACGTATTTTTTAAGATTATTTGCATTCATGAAGTTCAAATGCTGGAAAGTGGATCTGTGCGTGTTGCATAGGGCACATCTCACTCATTCACCCCTTGGAGGTTCCTCTCCTTCCCCTCTTGGTCCCAGGGACTGTTTCCTTCGGTCACACTGTTCAAAACTACAGTCCTAAACAGTATCAGGTGACAGCTAGACTTACAAAAAACTGAGACTGTGAGGAGAGAGTTTAGATGTTAGAAAAGCGAGTCAGACATTTACATTTGGCCGGGAACTCTTTTGGGAACGGGGCCTGAAAGTGTGAATTTGGCAACTGCTCGGAATTGAACCCTTTTGCTGCAATGTACTCTACTGGGCACATGAAGGCATTTGAGGTTCAGCTCGGAGCTCCCTGCAAAGTCTAGCTCTGTACATGCAAAACTTCCACGCTTCATGCCTTAGGGCATATATTCTAGCTACATGTGATGAGTGTCATACGGATACTACAATATGAGGGCTATTGTGGTCAATGATATGTTGGCCGTACTACCAGTGGGCCGCTGAGGATGACATTGCTGCAGGTCTGGACGTGCATGTGTCTGTGGGCACATGCGTGTGCAAGAAGATTCAATTCCTCTCCAGTTTCACTCAGCGTATTTGCTACTGAGATTCGATAATGAAGGCAGATAAAATATCCCACTCTCTGAGGATGTGCAGACAATGCCAATAAAAAGGAGAGGGATCTGAGCTTTGACTCCATAAGTACAAAGAAAGCAGGCAAATGCTCATAGGGCCTTTTAATACTGAGACTTCAAAGAAAGCCTCT
>NW_009647731.1:4116125-4152793 GCF_000708025.1 Charadrius vociferus | reverse complement strand
GGGGGGGGGGGGGGGGAGCAAAAAGTAAAAAGAGAGAACCAACAAAAGAATTTAAGTGTGGAAAAAGACAACTCACTGATGAAAATTTATGGAAACCCCAGTGAATAAGCCAGTTAGATATTATACGTACAGAGAAAGAGGACAAATGCCAGTTATATTGGAACTTATTTGCACCAAAGAAGAGCCAAATGTTTTGCTTATGAAGACACACATGAGGTAAAAGGACTTGTACTTTTGCACATGCAGGGACAACTTCCTTGGGTTTGGGGGGTTGTGTTCCTTCAAAGAACCAGACCTTTCTTTTTCTCATTTACCTCCCTCTAGTTTGGGTTTCTCTTTGCTATCTCCTTTGAGGGCCAGATGGACGTGACGTGGCAATCTGTCCACTTCACTGTACATAAAGAAAAAGAAACCTCTGGAGGACTTTTTGCTGCCACATCAGACAGAGCTTAACCTAGGTTGTATGAATATGGGCAGAGAGCTGTCCTCCCACCAGGGGTCTCTTTAGGCTCCTAAATGTTGGGATGAGGAGAGTTGGGGAAATATATTCTTCAGGAATCTACCGAGTCATTCCAGCCTTGTTCTCCAAATAAATACGTAGTACTGGAGCTGTTATTCTCCTGAAGCGCTATGATGTTTGCTTCCTTCATCCCTCACAAGGCATTGTCATCCCCATCTCTGCTGGCCAAAGAGGACCTCCTATACTCAAATCAAAATGCCTTCCTTCTCCCTTAACTGCAGGACTAGGAGATGAGGCAGAGAAGATAGTCCTGCATGCAGGGAAACACAATGGGATTTTTTGCTCGGATATAATAATTTTTACCTTATTGTCCAGTAAAGCTGTAGTGCAAGAGTTTAGAGTTTGTATTTAAGGTATTTAGTGATGTGGGTGTTGTACTTTTGCTTCCCACTAACTGACATGGGATTTGTGGCATTTGGTTTCTAATTGTTGGGTTTGAAGTTCTATGTGAGAAATTCATCCTTCTCATCTATCCTAAACTGAAAATTTTGGATATATTTAATGTTTTGCCCTTGCACAGCAGAGGGGACTCATGAGGCAGCCAATCAATCAATCAGTCTCCGAGTACCTGTCGGGTAAGGACGTTTCTTTTGATATATACAGAACTGAAGTGTGATCCAAAACCACAGGCAACCACAGTTCAAGCCTCAAGAACAAAGCGAACAACAACAAAAGCTCTAAAAACAAAGCAAAGAACAAAAACGGTAGCTAACTTCTGATGACAGCCAAGTAAGTTTTAACAAGTATGTATGTCTGAATAAACACAGACGTACACGGACACGGATACACACACAGACATGCACACTTTGTTTGAATAAACTGATTTATTCTCCTTACAGAACAACTTACCTCAAAGCCAATGTTTACAACTAGCCAAAGCTGACTAAATTCCTGACAGAAATCCCTTTAGTTTAAGACTGATACTGATGCATTTTGATAATTTGTCTTTATATGTGGCATCATAAAGGAATGGAACAATTCAGGGGGTTCATCTGACTTTTCCATCAGGTGGATCTGAGCTGCACAGCTAAGCCCTAAATTTATCTACATGGTGGGAAGTAGCTATAATCTGTAATGACTAAATAAGGAGCAGTTAAGTTTCATTATTTTATTAATCTAGACTAAAGAGTCAGCAATACTGGTACCGTTTTAAAAACATGAGGAATTCCACTGTACATGGGGCTCACCTTAGAGATCTGTACTAGCTCTGAAAGTACTGTGCATATTTTCCGGGTAGAACATGAAATCTGTTTATGTGTTATGACATCTTTATTTGCAACACAGCAAGAAATCCACTGATTTCAAGGCTGCAAGTCTGAAATAATTGTCTCCTTAATACAGTTGACATTTGTGAACCTTTTTCAACTTTCACTTGGCTGAGAGATAATGCCATTTTAAAGGGTTAAAAACTTAATTTAATCTCTTTTGAACTTCTTTCAAGTAGTGGGACCTTCTCTGCTGATTATTTTTAGTTATTATGTTGACTACGTGGTGTACATCCAGCCTCCAAAGGCATTGCAGGCAGAAACATCTCTGTTGTTCTCAGCCTCTTTTCTGTCCTTTATCTAGAATTTTACACCTCGTGTCAGTCGTATGGGTTGTTCAATGGGAAAGCCACTGACTTCACATCAAGGTATTTTGCGAGTTTCACCATGGGAGCTTTCATTTTTACCCACATTCTTTAAAAAGAGCTTATTGTCGAGAAAGCTCCTTGGTGAGAAAAATGTGCTATTTAATGCTTAATAATTGCTACACAGTTTTCTGTCCACATTTTTACACCCTGACCTAGTCCTTGCACACACACATGCACTCATAGATACACGCATTTACTCAGTGTTTTCAGACATCAGAACAAATAAATCAAAGAGAAAGTTTCAGACTCCTTGATATTCATGACACGCAGTGGAAATGTGCTTGGCTGGGTTCAGGTGTCTCTCAGGCTGCAAAGATGAGCGAATCAAGGACTCTCTGATCCAAGCCCCATCCGGCTACAGGAAGAGGGGACACATCCCTGAGCTGCTTCAAGGAACAAGAATATACTCCAATGAACTATGCTCTTTATGAGAGACATTCAAAAATCTTACACTGTCTTCAAACTGAGATTTAGAAATGGGAGAACCCATCATTTTGGTCATCTCCAGGTTTTTTGATTTGATAATGCTCTGGAATTCTTTCATTTTTGCTAATGTGGATAATTTTTAACTAACCTTTCCTTAAGAAATTTCCTTATAGTTCCAAAATCCTTGAGAAGATGTATGTTGGGGAAATACAGCCACTCTCTGTCTCCAGGCTCAGGAGTTTTACAGTATGCAGAGTAATATGCAGGGTAACTGATGTCTGTCCCAAGTAACACGAAAAGAGTCCTTGCTGTCCCAGTGATTTCTGCATCCAAGCTTGGCATAGTAAGCAACTTAAATTGAAGTCACCAACAACAAATCAGACCGCATGATTTTGTTGTTCCTGCTTACCACTATAAAATCTTGAGCAAAAAAAATGTTATATCTGTCCCCTTGTGAGTTATTAAATGGCTTTACAGTTCCAAACTCCTCTTCTCCCTCCCCCACAAAATAAATGTAAAAGATGAGTGATATATTGTAAAATGTTTGAGAAAACAAGTTTTGACACCATTGCAGGCAGTAACAAAGCAAATCCTCCAGTCCTGCCAAATTCCAAATCATTGGATCAGTTCTGGTTGTACTCAGGCTAGATCACCAATTATAGGGAGATAATGTGAAAGAAATTACATAGCTACTGGGCCTGGTTTTCCATTAGTCTGCAAATTGCAAACATTCTGATTTAGTAGCAGTTTATATTCACTTTGTAGGGGTGTAAAATTGCAGTCTTGCTGGCTTAAAGGAAGATTAATTCATACTAGCCAAGAATCTGGCCCTTAATGTACTTAGTTCAATGAGATGATCTTTTGGTAATGAGCAAATTGATTCTGATAATAACAGAATCTACCCAAATCGCGCAGGAAGCTCTTAAGGCCAAGAGCTTAGTAAGATTCAGAAAAAAGATTGGACATTTATGTGGATAATAAGTTTATCTGGAGTCAGCCTGTTTGTTAACCTCCACCATGCCAAACCTCCCCTCCTGCAGATTTTAAGAGTTTGACCCAACTCTGATTTTCGGTAAGAGGAGCTGCTAGTGTGAGATACTGAGGAATATGATTTGGGGTCCTTATAGTTTCCAAGGGAATGAGGTTACTTTTTACACAGTAATCTTTTAAGTTGCGACCCTCTATTGATACAAATATTTAGTTATTCCTAATTGTTTATATAGAATTATATTGGATAACCTATTCTGAAGTAGCCTGCAGTTATATCTGTTCTTTCCATGTAAAATTTAGCTACCACTCAATTCCTTTTTCTCACTTCAAAAAATATTGATACTCATAACTTTGTAATGGAAGACAATTTTTTTTGATTGTTATTTCTACAATGTGCCAGGTACTGCTTTTCAAATATTTTTTGGTGCTACATAACAAAGGAGTCTACCCATGAGGAAATGTTACAGTTCCTTTACTGAAGACATACATTGGATTCATAGCATCAAACTTCTCTGAACTATAGTAGACCATCATTTAAATGAAAGGAGGAAAAAAGAGATTTCCAGAATTCTGCAATCTGATTCATCTCCTCCTAAGGTGGATATATAACATAAATTGAATAAATTGTACCCAAAAGTAGTTGTTTGGTGTCTTTGAACATGATAAAGTCACAGTTGACATGTTAGAGACCACCAACTCAGGCAGTGAAGAGTCTCCTCTGTGCTCTATGACTCTTTCAATTTGGGTAATTACATTTTTCCCACTAGATTCCACAGATGTAAATGAAAGGGATGATTTTTTTAACTCCATCTAAGACTTTGTCCAAGGTGCTGATGTTTCAAGAGGAGCTCAGGGGCTCCCGGTACTTCCCTGGAGACACTCTACCGGTCACAGGATTGGGTTCAAAGTCATTCAGGTGTCAATGCACTGAGCCTAAGCTCTGTGGAGAAAGCCAGAAAAGGGGTGATTCTTGCATGTAGAATGAAGACAGTACAAAGTCTGTGGCAATAGAGGTTAACATGCATTCTGTGAGGTCCCTATGGAGTCTGATTTGGTTATTGAATTTATATACTGGGCTACATTCCAGTCTGTTACTAGCTTCTTGTTTGAGCAGGCATAAATTCCTCGAAAAGTCATTTTCATTTTTGCATCTGACAAATTACTCCTGTATATCTGCTATTTTTCTCTCCTTCCATCCATATTTTTCTTACAGCGATGCCCATCCTTTTGTTCCCAACATTACCATGTTGACAAGTACCAATGTTTAACTTCAGACAGAAATCACTACTGAATTGCTGCAGTCCACCCTTTCGTTTTAACAATGATCTGGGAGAACGGGATTGCAGCAGGACCTTAATTTCCCTTGTTAGAGCTGTAGCATTTGGGGCTGATGAAGTTCACAGTAAATCCGTCATAAATGAACCTTACCTGATACATTATCTATCAAGGCAATATAATGAACATCTGGCGGAGACTGTGATCTGTATGCAGTGAGGCAGCAACTATTAAACTGCTGAGGTGCAGTGCGTTGCGCTTGGCAATGTGAGTTCAGCCATGAGAAAGTAGAACCAGGCTTTCACTGAACTTGGCTTTGTACTCAGCCAGTGCAGAGCCATGGGCTGCCCGTGGCCCAAAGGGCTCTGCGGGGCATCTGGTGACATGCAACACTTCAGCTTGCCAAGCTGCAAAGCAGCTGTACACCCTTTGCTGAATCTTTTGGAAAATGAGGGTTGATGCCAAAGTCAGGTCACAAAGAGGATTCACTTCTACAATCTGCCAGTGAACTGCCATGACAACTGATGCCAGTTGACAAGAGAAAAGGTGTCTCCTCCTGACTCCTAAAACATATAACACAATCTTAATTGTGTTGAACCTGGATTCAGGGACACAAAGTTTTTTTTGCCACACAATGCTACACTGGCCATGATAGAGGATCTGCCTGGTAGATACGGCCTTCAGTGAGAGGTGCACAACCTTTCTAGCTTCCTGAGGGCTTGCAAACACTTGTATTGAAATTTGTATGAACAACTTAAGAATGTGAAAATGGCTGCACCGGATGAAAGCAAAGGAAGTACTTTCAGGGTAAAAAGTGGTAAGAATAATGAACCCATTGCTTAAGGGATGGGTCACTGTCACCTCTTCCTGAAGGATCCTCCAGAGAAGAGGAAAGTGAATGTCTTTCAAAGCAGACACTTAGAATAATTAGTGTCTCTTAACTGACTGTTGGAACAGAAAGCAGTCAGTGATCAGCAGCCCATAGCAGCGCTCTGTAAGAGATTAAGGCACTGAGAGGAAATGCTTCCTGCTAAAATGGACGGGGAATATAAACAGACAGCACAACTACTCTGAATTCAGGTAGACAATAAGACTCTATCTTACAAATGTGCATGGGGGTGTTTCTGCCTTTGTTTTCGATTCCTGATTGCAAGGATCCAGACTTCAACTGTAGCAAGCAATGCTGTAACCTGGATAGACAGGGTCTCCTGGTTTTTTGTTTCACTGTCTGTAAAGCATCTGAATAGCAGCATGAGCAACTCGCTGAAATTCTCCCAGGGAAAGAAAAGTTCGTGCACTCGATGAAGCAGTTCATGAGGTATCCCTCCCTCCTCTTGCCAGGGATCATGTTTCTCTTTAGTATTCAGTCTAATCTTACACAGATTTCCGCATTTCCTTTCCAAGACACATTCACATACCTATTCTGTCAAAGATGAGACATGTTGAGCTTTAAAGCATGGATTTTAAGGACTTTGTTTTCTTGAACTGAATAGGTATAAGGATTTTCAAGAGAAGTAGAGAACTGAAACTGCTTCTGTCATGGAGTTATCCAAAGACCCATCAGTGCCAGACCTGGAAACATTGTCTGCTCTTGATTAACAGCAGGGTAGAGGGAGTTTATTTCTTCTTATTACTCCAGAGTTTCTCCCTTATAATGAATCTTACTCATGTCATTTTAGAGTGTGAGGCATATTGCCAAATTTCTGGAGTTCGAAAGGAAGGAGTCTGAGGTTTCCTTTCATTTGCCAAAGGCTGCCTACCACTAATCTAATAGAAAACAGATATGTGATGGGGTTTATACAGCTCCAATTTGCCTGGTTTGCAGACAAATCAGGATACAGCTGGGAGGAAAATGAGCTGCAGGGAATTGTGAATTCCTTGGGGGTGATGCCTGGAGAAGAGTTCATCTTCGGGTGGAGGCAGCTTGCCAAAAAGGAGACATTGACCTTAAAGATAGGGCAGAAAAGGGTTCCCCTCTCACCCAAGGGCTTGGGGATAACTTGTAGACCAGAAACCATCCTCTGGGTTAAGGAAGGCTGAGTGTCGTTGTTGGACCATTTCACAGAGACACAGAAAATGGGACCATTACCACCCAGTGCTACCCACGGTCAGCCCTGCTCAAAATTACCTTCGCATCACACAGTTTTCACTGCTGAAAGGCCATTTCCCCGGCAATTGCTGAATCATCAACTCCAGTTTACCAGAAGAGCTGTTTTCCTTAGCAGAAAGGACCCCGTGGCAATTTAAGTTCATGTCCTGAATGGAGTTTTTATCCCCCTTGTTTCTCAGTTTTTAAATAGATAATGTTGTGTCTCACATTTAAATTTTGGTAAACTGAGAGGTGGAATGTGAGTAAGCGTGGGTTCATACACAAGTCTGTACAAGGCAGAACAACACGCTCTATTATGCCAAGCATGTGTGACCAAACCGTATCTCATCCAAAGACACTTCTTAGATGCGGGAAATTCCAGAGACTGACTCACAACAGCCCTTCATAAGACAGATTTCTCCCCAAACCATGCCTCATTCAACCCACGACTACATAAACTCACATCCTATTCTAAGTGCAGCCTCTATTTCCTTATGACACAAAGGAATTTATCCTCTTTATAGACAGGCAAATAAAGGAGAAACTAAAACTTAATTGTTCCGGAGTGTTTTCTGCCTCTGATATTCAGTTGCAAGATCAGGGATAATATGATTAATGGAGATAATGGATGGATACGGAAAACAGACAGCTGTACAGACCCATGTGTTGGTGGTCACTAATCAGTTTTATAAGCTTATTTATCTCCAAAGTCTCTCTCTCAATGAATGGCTCACTGAGGACCACTCTTCACTACAAAGGTCTGGTTAGTATATTTATAGTGTCAAAGTTCTGGTAGTGGAGATACGACTTGTGTAGCCAAAATAATTCTTTTCCTGGTAGTAAAGCCACTTCCCTAAGTGACATAAGCTCCACTGACAAAAAGGCTCTTTTGCTAAAATGAGTTGCATCTGCACAGGGAGTTCTGACATTCAAACAGTACAAAGTTGAATCATCCTGTTTTGACTACGAATGAATGGGGCATCTTTCAATGTCAATGCAGGAGAATCCCAGTGGTACTTGTTATGCAGGAAAATTCAACCGTGAAGCGAAAGTGTAATTTTAGAAATCTCCTTTATTTGAGTGGAAGTGTAACGATTCCCACTTTGAGCTCCAGCAAAATGATTTTCCCATCCCGCTAAGACATGTTTAGTGACTGGTGTGAAATGAGTTTCATGGTCTCAATATTTTGCTTCTTTTTGTTTGACCTGGTAGATCTCACACTGGCTGCGGTGTCCTTTGGCCCAAGGCTGACATCAGTATCTGGTTGCCTCTGATCTCCCCTATGCTGTCTGTGCAAGTTGCCTCATGAGTATAAAAAGGCAATTCTGCTCCTGAATTTGAGGGAATTACAGAATCATACTGTTTGGTGGATCACACTGCTATGGTTCACTTGTCTCCATTGACACACTTGATTCCATTTGCATAGAATCATAGAAGGTTCCAAGAATTCTGGTCTCAGAATTTTTCCAGCTGTACAGCAATTTAACCAAATTCCACACGATTTAAGTCTCCCTCTATTAATCCTACCGCTGCAGCATTCACAGGTGAATGGTGGCAGAATGGCTGAAATAGATCCATTTGTGGGCCTAAAGTGGAATTCACGCCTTGACCTAGACTTGGACCAAACCTCAATCCAGTTGGCAAGTTCAAAGCAGAGATCTGATCTCTTGGGCTGGTGAGACAAAAGGTGGCCAGCTGGGATGCTTCTGTCACTGAGTACAGAAGAAGATGTTTCTTAACCACCGTGGAAGAACAAAAGTCATGTAAACCTTAGGTCATGGGCTCTGAGGCTGCCAAGGAGACAGCCCTTACCAACCTGGTGAGACTGCCAGGATATTGGAGCAGCTGGGAAGAGATCCAAGCTCTTCTGAGTCATAGCCCAAAACATGCTCCTTCCCTCCACCAATCGTAACACTCATAAAAATCACAACAGCTGCCGAATGAGGCATCTTGTACAGAAAACAAGTTAAATATATTTAGCCAATGAAGAGCTGTTGCGGGTGAAGACAGTCCTTCATATTTTATAATGTTCACACTACAGATAAGTTGGTATATTATTTCTGTATTAAACCTTTGTTTAATATTGTAGCTGTGTAACACCAACACTGTGCTTTCTGCAGGTTGTAGCACAAGGACTCCAGGATATTTATACCTACAGTACATGGAGGTAATGGAGTATGTTAAATTCCAACTCAGTGGAGATTTATTATGTTAGAATGAACATTGCCTACAGTACAGTAACTCACAGAGATAAGAGGAAACATGCTACTGGTACAAGAATTTGCATTTCATAGTTTAGGATTGTAACTGATATAGCAAGCGGCTTAATCAGGAGGCTTAGCCCTGTGACTCCACTGAAGGTCATTTTTGCTTAGGATAGATATTGCTTGGATTGTGGAGTAGCAGATCCAAGCCGGTGATGTTTGACTCTAAAGATGTGTAAACAATCCAACTGTGTTCACAGTAAATGTTTGCTAGAATATAAAAAAGGGTATTTTGTTTTGTTTATACTTATTTGTGTTTGCTTTCTAGTAAATGACTGTGAGGTGAGAACATGTATAAAATCAATGAATTTTAACAAACATCAAATAATATATGTCCCTTAGCTTCTTAGCCCTAGAATACAAGAAATTGAAACCTAGGAAGGATTTTTGTAGACCCAGGGAACAGTGACAATTCCATACAATTTGTTATGAAGCATACAATGCTGACTGTGTGTGTGTCAAATGATGCAATTTGTTAACATCGAGAAAGCAAAGTAAATATTTCCTCCTCTTCAGTCACAGGTTACATAGAGACAACCTCTTTCTTTGTGTTAAGGTATTACTTTCTTCTTGAGTCTTTAAGAAAAACAAAATAAGGAAAGAAATGCCTCTTTGAGAACCAAGAATATGTCCATGACTTCTGGAAAAATATCAAATGAATTTTCTTTTCCTTTCCTGAAACAAGAGTCACCCCCTCTGTCTGCATCCCCAGCATCAGACAAAAGTTGTCCATTTTTCTGTTGCTAATGTCAATAGAGATGCTCCCATGGACTTCAAAGGAATTAGGATTTGGGCCTTTGCAAATGATCAGGATATGGGTTTAGAAGGAACCATGCTGCATTCTAACTATTTGCACTTATTTGTATTTAGAGATTTGTTATACTGGAAGATCTCACTCACTGGATGTAACGGGTGCTCATCTCACTGTGAGCTCCCCTGTGACTCCCACCCCTACAGAAATGTTCAGCAAAAAGCACCGGTTTGTTGAAAAGACCTCATCCCCCACCTCCCTGCTAGCCTCTGCTCCTACAAAGAGTAAAATACACAGTAACAGACTTTGAGTAAGATTGAAAAAGAGGAAAAAGTATGCTCCCAGCAGGCAAAATACTGCTGACATTTTTAATAATAATGAAACATAAGACCACAGTAGGGCAAAACTGAAATCCATTTTGCATGTCAAAGAATTGGTTGCATTTAATTTGTTTGGGATATTTTACTAGGTTTCTATTTCTTACAGAGTAAGTTCAAGGTTGTGAAAAGTTTTGCTAGGACTAAATGTTCATAAGGCTTTGAAATGAAAACAAATAAAGCAGAGGAAGGTCTTCCAACTCAGTTTTGATTGATGAAGTCTTTTGTGAAAAATCCTCTTCTTCCCTCTCAATTTGGCTTTGAATTCATGTTTCAGAAACTAAGATAGGGTAGTATGAAAAAAAAACATTGCTCCAGCTTTTTTTTTTAGCTCATATTTATTCCAAATTTGTTGAATTTGTCTAAATGCTTCCAAAGGCTATGGCAGGACTTAAATGTCTGCAGTCTTGAGCTGAATTTGACTTTGCTTCTTGCTTGATTATTTCCTCATACGTTTCTCTTTCCTTTAAGCAATCTGATCTCAGTCAATCTGTACAAGAGCAGCTTCATTTGGGCTCTTGATATGAAAATCAGTAATGGGGGAACTTCAAAAGCTTCTGAAAGGCCATGATAAGTCTCTGAATTACAGGAAGTTTATTAAGGGATTTGATGTGGGTTCTCACAATGTGTCCATGGATTGGAAGGACAGGAATAAATGAGCCCTGGAGAAGGGGAGACAGGGCAATCTCCAGGCACGGCGCTCACTCACCCTATGTGGACAGACCTCTTGAAGTCCCCTTGGGCTGGCTCTCAACCTGATGGCAGCAAGGGTGTGGAGTGGCTGGCGGCAACCACCTTGGGCCATGCAATAGGGACAGGGTGCAGGAAGGTGTCACGGTTTTGGCCCTCCTGACCTCTTGGCTCTGCAGTATTTATCCACTAGAGGTCTGTGTGTGCCCTCGAAGCCTCTGACTACAGCTGAGGAAGTCCTGCCAAGCAACCCTTGCCCTTCGTTTTTGGAGGAAAACATCAATTCAGCAACACTGCTCCCTTTTTTGTGTACAGTTCCACATCAATTTTCACGAGTGGTTTGGTTCAAAACTCCTTCCCACCTCCCTGAACAATTCCTTTTAATGTTTTTAAAGTAAAAAAAACCAAAAGGTCTTCTCCCCCCCCCCCCAAAACCTCCCCAAACCTTTAGGATCACTAAGTGACAACTGCCTTAGCTTTCACTTGAAAAAATTTCCAAATAATTTCAATTTTTCAGTGTAAAAAGGGAATGTTTCATAGTGGGAAATTTCAAACTAAATGGTTTGTAAGACCCAGTTTCCCTCCATCCCCATTTTTTTTTTTTCAGTTTGTGGAAAATTAAAACAAAACAAAACAATCGCCCTCTTGCCTGCTCAAGACACAAATAAACAAGCACCAAAATCCAAATATTTTGGGTGTAGAGGAAACAATTTGTCTGTTTTATTTTCACCTGTGATCTGAAAAGGCACTATTCGCACAGCCCCAGTCTTGATAACATGTAGTGCCTTAATAACAAAAGAGATCAAATCTGAGCTCAGGCTGTGTTGAAATGCATATGTTTCCCTTCATATTAGATTTATAGGACCACGTGCCTTGTAAGGCAGGTTTGTGCAGCCTGAAGGTTTACCACACCATAACCCATAGAGGATACTTTGCTCCTCTGTATCCACGTTGCCCATCGCTCCACAGAAAACTAAAGGTTAATCACAGCAAGTAGAAGCGAGAGCATCCTCAGGCTGCTCCAGATTTGCATGGCTGACCCTGTACAGCACTCTCGCAGACTGAAGAAATTCAAATGACAAGTTTAGACTATTTTAGCTTTTATAATTCATGCTTAGTCAGTGTGTATTCAGCATAAATTTATGAAGTTTTTATTTTCAAATGAGATAGGAGCACAAAATTTACACTGGTGTAACTCCAGAAACATTAATCAAGGAACAATTCATCTTCTGACTCTTTTTGTACATCTAATCTAGGAAGAAAATGACTGCAGCTAGGTTTGGTGTTTTGTGAACATCTGCCTGTTCATCTAAATTGCATCCACACAACAAGACACAGAAATGCTATGGTTTTTTTTTTTGGTTTTTTTTTTTTTTTTTTTTTAAAGCAGAAATAACCAATTTCTGGAAGATTATAAGTGTGGAACACCAAGGAATTGCAAAGTGCAATAAATCTTTTTCCAAAGAAATTAATGTATCTCAATTCTTCTCTCTCTTATGCCGGCTTCAGTGCTGAGTGTAACTACTGAGTAACAAAGTTACTTCACTGGTTCTTTTATAAATCCGAACAGAATACGACCCACTAGCTGAACAGAGAAATATTGACATTTCCTTTATCATCCAAGGGAAATAATTTGAAATATATGTCTACGTGATATAGATAATTTTTATATAAAGGTCAGAAATGCAGCTACTGAAATTCTCAGCTACTGAAGCTTCTGAAGTAATACAACTACAATATTGTCTATTTGAGAAAATAACCTATGATTAAAAAAGAAGTATCTTGAAAAATTTATTCTCAAAATGTGAGTGATGGTGGTAGAGATTTTCTGGTTTCACTGAAGAGCCGAGTGATCAATGAAACAAAATTAATCTCTTTTAACCAGCATAAATCCTAACATGGGATAGCTCAGTTTAACTCACAACCCACTTAAAGTGTTGAAAAGCTGGAGAGATGCTAGTTCGAGAGTAGGTATTCAGAAGAGAGAATTAATATCTGCTCAAATCACTGGAAGTTTTGTGTTGTCAAAGGCAGGAAGGACATTTTAATGTTAAGTGAATAAAGAAGATTCACATACCCCACAAGCTCCAGAGATGGAATTATTTGCAGAAAATAACTAGCAAGTGGTTTTGAATAATGAATGCATTCAGGAAACTAGTGATCCTTAATGGAACTAAGATTTCATCCATGGCACTCATGGGCAAATTGGTGACATCAGTATGTGGACATCAACGGATGTTATTCTGAATTTATTAGACACAATGTTCTTCACATCTTTTCTTTTAGGAAAGATGTTAAACAAACAATGAGTAAAGATTGTAGTAAAAAAGAAAAAACAAACCCAAAAGCCTCTGTAATTCTCACTTAAGGAGTTTGATTTTATTGGGATTTGATCAAAGTGGATGATAATTAAAGTGGTAAAAGAAAATCAATTTAAATAAAGAATACTGAGCAGATAACAAGGTGCAGCTTGGTTTTAGGCTGTCGATTGGAAATGACAGTGAAAGATTAATACCAAACAGCTCTGTGTGTCATTAAGCAGAGTAGAGCCAGCATGTATCTTTTGATGTTCCCATATTATTTTTTCAACACATCATTTTTTTTTTTACAGAAGAAAATGGTGATCACCTCTTTCTACAGCCTGAAGACACAAATGAATGTTCCCCAGTTGCTTTCTGTCTGCATACTCAAAATCAGATACTGAGAGACTGCAGGTTTGCCCCAGTGTAAGTAAAGTCTGGGGGAGCCACTCAGCAGATGGACCTGATTTTGTGTTTGAGTAGAAAGAAACATCGTGGCTTCACCTTGGAGTTGTATGGAAGAACCCTCACACACCCCTGCCATGACATCATTTGAAAAAAAACCTCACAACCATTTTCTAATATCAGAACTCTTGCAAAGGACAAAATAATTTTCTTCTGGGCTTCACTGCTATGGATAAAGGCGAATTACTCATTGGACTGGAAGCTGGTGGCTGGCTGGAGACCAGTACTCATGACCCTTTTACCCCCACATGAGCAAACAGAAGGTAGAAGGATTGATTACACTTGCAAAAAGGCACACAGATACAGAGTGCTGCACAAGAAAGCACAGCTTCGTGGAGCTTAGCTGAACCATTTCAAGGAGACGGAATAGAAAGAAAAATGAGAAGGAAAATTGAGAGCTTTTTTTAATTTTAGGAATCGACAAATCAGGAAAAACAATGACTTTAGCTAAAACCTGATTATTGCTTAATGTGCAAGGGAGGCAGTTAATTTTTTTCAAAGCAATTTATTGTTAACATTGAAAAAGGGAAACAGATGGCAATCAATAACCCCGGGAAATTGTCATGTGCAGAAAAAAATAACAGGAGACTGCAAATATTAGAGAAAAATCCATGCTTGTAAGTCATACAGACTTCTTACCTTTCAGTTATATTAGGAACAAAAATCCCTGCAAAAGATATTCTTCTCATTGGTAGAGAGAGATAATGAAACTTTTTGGTGCAGAGAAAGCAGAATTTTTTCAAAGACTACTTTTGTCCTGTAGCTGGAAAGATGCAGGTGATGAACTTATCACACAAAGATGAAGAACTTTCCAATCCATGAATAAAATGAGGATGTTAGGCAATTTCTTGTAGAGAATATTTTCTGTCTGATAACAGAGTCTTAGAGTTTAAAGAAAAAAAAAAAAAGATAACAGAGGAGCATCTGTCCACCTGATCTTAGTGTGTAATTAACTTTAGCTGGCTAGGGAAACTGCAGAAAGCAAAGACAGTGTTAATGTTGGACTGATATTGAAAAAAAAAAAGCAAATATGAGCTGGTAGCTACTAGTAAATGAAATAGCGGCTACATTTACTAGTCTGCTTAGCTAACCTCATATGGCTCCCAGGTATACTGGTGGAAGGGCTATAAACACTGAAAAGACAGGAATATAATTGTCCACAATTAAAGAAGTGATTTGCTAAATTTTAAGCAGTTAATGACTGTATGATAGGAAATCATTATGTAGTGGAAGAATCAGGGAATGAAATCTAACGTTCTCCTTTGTAAGTGAGATGAACAGCAGTATTTGCAAGAGGAAGGAAAGTCTGATAACAGAGAGACCCCTTCATCACCATAGACAAAGCTTAAGGAACAACCAAAGTTGGGAGATTTGAAGAAAAATTTAGAGAAGGCAGCAAAGCTTATTTTATTTATACAAGTATATTAATGGTTACACATACTGAAGGCTGTAATGAGTGCAGCAGCAGCTCCATTTGTAAATCTGCAGTGATTTTTTTTTTCTAAAAAAGATCAGAAAAACTCCAGATTTGGGTGCTGCAAGAATTCAGGCAAGATAGATACAAGCTGCAGCTGATTAAAAGCTCTCTCTGCTCGTGTGTGTGTGTGTGTGTGTGAGTGTGGGTAGGTGGAAATTTGGTTGTGCTTTTTATAAACTGCATTCACAAAGAGAAAAAAATGGGAGGTATTAAGAACCTCTTATGCCTGGAGGAGAGATGCACCACAAGAAGCAAAGGCTGAAGCTGAATTAAGACTCAAAAGAAGCTTTTCAGAATACATGGTAATGGCGATTAACCACCGGAACAAAGTACAAGGAAAGGGATAGAGACAAAGTCTCTTCAGATTTTACAGTAAAGTCTGAAAGCTTTTTTAAGAGACAAGCTTTAATCTAAGACAAAGAATGCTTTAGTCAAATACAAGTTTTTGGACTCAGGGCTGGATAATTGGGTGGCCTGACATATTTCAATAAGAAAACAGAGGTCTCTCTTGATCTTACTCTTGTGAATCTGTGAGTTAGATTCTGTGTGACTCCTGTTGCAGAGTTGCACCCACTTACTGTTATACTGAAACCAGTAACACCATTTGATTCCAAATTCATTTCCAGTAAAGGGCTGGTCATGTTTTGAAAAAATTCCTAAAATGTGAACTAGCTAGGAACTAGTTGCTTTTCCCAGAAGCTAGTAGACCTCCACCTAATGTCTAACTTCTAGCTTCAACCAATCTGATTTTAAACTTCTTGTTGCTAGCCCTAGTTATGCTGTCCTCTGGCTGGTAAAAAAAATTGTTTATTATTCAGAAATACTCCCCATGCTTTTCTGAAAGTATTTCGTCACATTTTAAACTTCCCTTTTTCACAAATTAGGTGCATGTTAATGGGCATTTAAGTTACAAAATAGGACTTCTCAATGGGAGCAGGCATTTTGTCTGAATAGAGGTAATAAAAATCGTTTCAGTGGATGCATACTAGGTTTCAAGATAAGGTGAAGGATGCAGATTTATTCATGTACTGAAAGCTTTGCATGGTGGGATATTTTCCTGTTGTTTCGCAAAAAGCAAGAGCAGGATTTTGAAATGGGCTAATTTCACCCCCACTACAGCAGAACTCCCATGTAAATGAAAGGATCAGTACTGAGGCAGCTTTATATTCCAACCTAAAATACTGTTCTCAATTTTCCCCTTGCTTGGTGTCTTGTGTTGTCATTTACAGCAATGCAAACAGAGTGCAATGTAGGTATAAAATAACATTAAGTCAGATTTTTCTACTCAGCTAGCAGGCTATGTATATTAGCTTTACATAGCATAAATGAGTGTGTTTATGCAATAGAAACTGCATTACGCTTCTATTTTGTCTTAAAAAAAAGTCTTAACTTCTCAATATCATCCAGGGATGTTGTTTTTCCCCCTTCTCATGCTTTGCTATAGAAATTATACAATGTAATGGTTCGTATTGTCTGTTGGGATGTAAAACAAAGTTATTGACTATGCATCCCACACTCAATACTGCTAACATTCAGAGGGAGCTCATCTTCACCTCTCAAGACATCACATCACCTCTACTGCTTTTAGTGGATCCAGAAGAATCATGACTTAGTCCTGTTCTTGGAACTAGCTTAACTAGCTTCCCTGTGGCCTCAGACATTTATATTTTTGCAGTTACAATGTTTCTACATTCCAGACACTTAGTACATATTTAAAAGATAATGAGGCAAAACAGTTGTGTGCAATGCGTTATCACGAAGTAACTCCCTCGCTCTCGTGGCCCACCCATCAGCTTGCTATAAGCTTGATCAGTTCCTTAAGAATGATGAATAGTGTTAAAATTTGCCATATTCCTTTCTGCCAGATGCTCTGAAAAGCCTGTTAAAGGTCTATAAAACAAGCAAACCAAGTTCAGTTACGCTCTGCACTTTTTGGGCACTGCTGCTAGCACAAAATTGATTGATTATGCTTTGTGCTGGTCTAAATCTAGCCTGTTCACCTGCAAAACACTGCGCTCTCGTACTTTTTTGTTGTCCTCAGCAACATCCTGGTGAACGTTTTTCCTGGTACAGGGATTTCTCTGTAATTCTAGCGCTTGCTTGCCTTTTTTCTCCTCTGTGCACTAATCTCATTAAAAGATTCACTCCTTGCCTTAGTGGCATGTCCCCCAGCTGCTGACCAGAGCCCTGCTGCTCCTCTGTCACATCCCTGCAGAAAACTGAGCTGCACATGTAGAAAGGCAGGGTTTTGACAGCTCCCTCAATATTTACTGGGAATTCTTGCTGGCTGCAGCGAGGTATGGCATTCAAGGCAATAATGTTGGGGAAAGCAAGTGAACAGCTTAGAGCATGGGTACAGCCTAATCTTGGTAAAGTGAAGTCTTACTGTGGTGGTTGGTAGAAAAATGAAGAAGCTGCGGTTGTTTTTTTGGCAGGGAGGAATAGAAAGCAGGCATTTGTCTCAGTTATCATTACTACAAGAAGAAAAGCTTGTAATTATGTTGAAAATTTTGAGGGTAAATGATTTTCAGGAAATATATAATATAGAATCGTCAAACCTGAAAGTGGTTTGGGCTAATGTGAAGTAAATGGGAAAGCAAAGCATGCCACAGGTGGGCAGACATTAAGGAGACAAAATTTGTACGTTGCTGCTGAAAGATGGGTGAACATTCAAAAGACCCGGAGCAAAACTGAACAAGAGATTATGGGACAGCAGGGCTGTTAGCCAGCAGCCAAAACGAGAAAGCCGAGGTGAAGGAGAACAGACTGACTTCTGGTGAATGAGAGGAATGGAAGCTGGCAGACAACGAAAGGAGGAATCCAGTAGGTTAATCATAGACAATCAAACAAAGTAAAGAGAGAGGAAAGGATTGAATAAAGGTAAGAAATGTAAGGGAGTAGAAGAAGACAAAAAGTGATGTTGGTGTCATTTTAGGCTGCATGAGAGCTGGCGGGCCTGTTCACGTTTAAGCTGGTGATGGAGAAAAAGTGCAGGCAAACAGGTGAGTCTGAGTAAGCACAGCTGCAGGTTTGGAGACAGAAAGGATACACTGAAGAGCTACAACTGAGCGGTCCTGGAGAAGCAGAGGAGAGCAGTGTCCCAGGTGCCTTAAATTTAAAAGGTAATAAACAGCCTTTGGAAAAGAGAAAGGGTGCTGGAGAATACAGAGAGCCACAGAGCTTCTGCAAGCAGACAGCGAGCATATGGTGAAGGCATAAACAAGCTATTGAGCAAGATTAACCAACGTGAGCAAGTGTTGCTTCCAAGAGACGTGCCATGTTCCTTGGAGCAGAAAAACCCCAGAGGTGTTTTGTGTGTCTTGGAAAAGGTCTTGCATGTGCCTGGCTGTACAACTAGTTGTCCAGCTAAATACCCAGGTGGGTGGTGTGTGAACTGCTGCAGGCAGCTCCAGTACAGCTGCTGGTGGATGAACTGATAACTTCACCTTTGTTATCACAGCCAAACCCATTTCTCTTCACACTCCTGCTGCTGCAGGCTGCTGGTTACAGTTGTTTTTTCATAGCCTCTGCCCAGGTGGTCAGCAAGCTGGTGGTGGTGGCTGAGGGATGAGAGCCTTTGCTGAGGGGAAATGCTAAGGAGTCTGGGAGAGAAGCACATCTACTGTGGAAGAAGTGCCTTTGGTTTAGGGACAGGATTGATAGCTGGTCTCAGTCAGAGCGCTTAACTAATCACTAACGGGGTGTCTGGTCAGCTTGTGTAGATTCCCTCCAAGGCTGTGAGTGAAAGTAAAACAAATGCCTTAAAAACAAGAGAAAGGCAAGAGCCAATGATCAAAATAACAAAGAAACAAACACTGTGGACAGTAAGCTTTGTCATTCCCTGTCCTCAAAAAATGATACCTGTGCACACCTGTAACAGTGCCAGGGTTGCCCCCGCTTTCAATAGTTCATGGAGAGTTATTCTTTCCACTAAGGGAGTGTTACAGCACAGTTTATTTCCCTTCCGTAGCCTGAGTGAGCCTGAAGGAGGGTGAAATGCTTCCCAAGGGGGTCAGCAGCGTTCTGAAGATAGGAGGTAAAATGCTGCAACTTCAGCATGTGTTTTAGTAAACAATGGAAGACCATTATGTTAGTTGTCATGGTATGTGGACCTTATTGGCTCCTTGAATATATTGGGTCACCAGTTGGAAAAGCAAAATTTCAACAGGTGAGTTCAGTCAGCCTTTCTTCTGCCTTCATTGGTCTCTGTCACTTGCACAAAAATGCAAACCCCATAAAATTATAAATTATTTTGGTTGTACAAATCTAATTGTATTTCTCAACTCTCATTTCTATTAGCTTTCACAAAACTTCAGAATTTTTCAAGAAGTTACGTGCAGCAGTGACTAGGGATATGTTCATGATATCAGTTAAGCAGAGGTTTGAGTTCTGTCCAGAGCAATCCATACTTTATGCCTCGGGCACAATTTCTGCTAGAAATGGGAAATGCACTTAAATCCAACGTTTAAGGTCAAAAGTACTCCTGCTTATACCTGATCTCGCTCCTTCAGTGGTTTTGTCCTATTGGGAAACAGAGTATGATAGAAGTTATGTGAGTTCTTCAGCGGTCCTGCAATATGTTTCATGATGCCACCCCCTGAGGTAGCAGTTTGGTGGACACTGCCTCTGGGGGCTTTGCAAGGTGGTTTGTTCCCAGCTCTCCCAGGTCACTCTCCTAAGAGTAGTTTTACGAGATAGCCTTATCCCAGATACCCAGTGAGACTCAGTGATTTTTTTTTTTAATTAAACAAGGGTATTTCAGTCCCTTTGTCAGGTAGTTTCTGTCTGCATCCAGAGTCAAGCTTAACATGTAATGTTAAAAGTAATGATAAAAAGTATACTTGTATAGAGAGATAATAATAAGAAATACATAATTATAAAAAGAATACTTATAATATATAGATAAAATAACAATAATAAATAGTGGCAACACCGTTGTTCCCCCCTCAGACATTCCCGTCACCACTGAGCTGCATTTTGCTCCCCAAAAATAGAGCTAGTTCTTCATTTCTCAAGAATGGGTACTTGCTGACAGGTAAAAGAGGATTTTGGTTTTATCTAGATACTGTGAGGTGTACAGCATAGAAAAGAAATCAGAGATTTGTGTCTGAAAAAGATTTTGTAAAAAGAAGAAAAGCAGGGCAATTATCCAGGGTAAATATGTCACACACCCATGCCGAAGCAGAGGGATGTAAGTACGCCGTAAAAGACTCATCTAATCAGAACTTCAGACTCTCAAGTCTGGTGGATGCTAAAATCACCTTGAATATGAATCAAATGGATAAAAGAGTGCGTCATTGGTGCTTGTGATGAGAGACTGGTGTTGCAGAAAGCCTCCATCTAGATCAAAATGACATTATGATTTGTGTTCTTTCTCTGACAGTTTCCTCAGTAAATTTTGACTAAATATAGGAAAACAAACACTTCCAGTTGTCTCATGCCATGGACTTTTCCCATGGCTGTGAAGACAGCAGAATTACTTGCAGTACAGCTTTTTTCTGGGCATGGGTTGGGGGAGGGCGGTTTCTTTATCTATTTTTGTGGGTAAGGAGTCCTCAACAGGGATAGATTGCATTGCTTTTCTCAGGCACTTGGACCTGACATTAGTGCCTAATCAGGCTTAGCAAATTTCATTCTCCTCGGTGGTCAGTCTCTTGTTAATTGATGAAAACCTAATCTATCATTCATTTTAGATCACTTTACATTCACATTTAAAGATAAGATTTAAAATAGTTATCACCTAATAAAAGACATTTCTGTGTCACAAGAAGATACTTATCAAATAAAATGCTAGACAATTGTCACTTCTAGATATTTTTTTTTTTTTTTTAATATATGGCTGACATCAAGTTCTGGGCATGTTCATATCTTATATCTCTGTTTTTTTCTAAGCCCAGATGATCAAATAGACTATGGTGGAAAGTTGGAGGTTGGATCTGAATTCTTTGAGAATGTTAGAACTGATATTCTGCTTCCAGCTTTAATCAGCATCCTCAAAGATTCAGCAGATAGTACAAAACTAGGGTTTGTATCTGCATCTTTTAGGAGGCTGTCCCAGTTCTGGTCTCTCTCTGCTGTGAGCATCCTTAAAAGATACATCAAACAGCACAACATGAGTTCAAACAACTTTGCTTGTAACTGCAATGAATCTGAAATGTACTGATGAAAGATTTATTAATGTCGTGCGAGGTAGAGTGTCCTCATGTTAGCAGAGACAGTTTGAATCACTGAGCGAGCAGATCGTCAAAGAGAAATCAGCATGGTAATTGGAACAGCATTCTTAACCTAATTGCAATGGAGGTTAAGTCATCATCTGAGCAGGGCCTTGGATAATGACAACCACACAAATAAAGCAGTAGTAATCTAGGCCACACCTCCCTTTCTGCTGTTGAGGTGGATTAGGATGTGTGGCTCCGGCTGAGACAGATGTTGGTACCTCCCTTGGATTTTCAGCTACAGTGAGTCCAGTGGACTCCAGCCAAGATGTGCTGACAAAACAATTTTCCCTTGGGAGAGACAAGCCTTATCGTTTGTGTTTGTGGAGATGCTGGCACAGGATCAGTGAAAATTATGACTCAGAAAATGTATTGTGATACTTTTCAAGTGCGCATAAACACACAGGTGAACCTAGAGAGTTTCCTAAGCCTTGATCATGCTGTCCTTTCTGACACTGGAGAATATTTAGGGGGTAGGGAGGTGGGGACCCTCACTAAAAATAATGAGAGCTGCGTGCAGACCAGTCCACTCCTTCTGGGGCCCTTGGAAATATTACCATGGGGATTTGACTCATTACTACAGAATTTCTAAATTATTGTAAAGGCTCAATCATTCAACTGGTGATTTTAGCATCTCTTTAATAGATGGACTTCATTCCAGTTAGCAGGCTGAAATTCAATTCTAATCCTATTCCTAAGTCTGAAATGCAAGTCAGTGGTATTGCCTAACATTTAGCAGGGTGAAATACTTTGAAGTGTCTAACAATACTTTTGTCCAGCTAAAACTGTTCTGACCTTGCACCTCAGTTTTTGAGGCCTTTTTTTTCTAAGTCCTTTGAATTATGTATATTTGTTTAACATGTTTTGTTTCGGGTGAATAACTCATGCACTGTGACCATTCCACCATTCCCAGGCATCACTGGCTTTCTGCCCTTTGTTCAAGAGGTACAATTCACTTCCATGACCTAACACCTGACCACTTTCTGCTAGATATTGCCTCCACTCTGATTTATTATTACATTTTCAAGAACATGTCTTCTCACTCTCTCCCAGATTCTCCCTTTCTCCTGGATTTTCCTGGATTTCTCCTCCCATGTTGGAGGACCATTGCTGTCGACCATCAAGCTTATTGAGAAGCTGGTGGCAAAGTAATTTTGTTGGACTTCAAAATTTATCCCAAAACTCTTATTTCTCCCAATGGCCGAAACAGATGATATTAGGCCATTGATGGACTGATTTTACCATTTTTGAAGGTGAACTTGCATGTGTTTTCTTTGCATTTACTACACTCAAATATGATAGGCCAATATTCAAACACTTCTGCCTGCTAGCATTAGCCTTTAAAAGTGCTTCATTTATTTGTACAGCACAGGCTTTTGGGTTTGAATGTAAGCTTCAGCTGATATTGTCTCTGGAACTAGAGTGCCATCAGGCTATAAATGAAAGCTCATCACATGCTGACATTCAGCCCTTGCTGAAAGTCAGATTGGCATGGTAACACAGCAGGTGTTCTAGTTTTTGATTCAAAGAGATCTAAGAAACACAACAGCAAAAATTAAAAACTCGTATATGAGAAATTAACAACAACAACAAGGAGCAGCAGGCATAAATTTTTCAGGGTGTTGTTTGGTTAACCCCAATTTAACAAAAAGGCCTAATTTCCTCAGTTATTATTTTTACAGGATAGAAAAGTGGGTATGAAAATTCTCTGTGATGAATATTTACTAAAGGAGGTTGCAGACACTCCCTGTCCAAAGTCAGTCTCCCACCTTGTTAGTCAAATATGTTCTGTTTATGGTGAAAGAAATACACAATAAATAGATTGCTTCTTACACTGATAGGGATAAATAAATTCATCCTTCATCACTGATGGCATAGAGAGTCGGATGGCCAGCTCGAAGATCCTCTACCCAGGTGCTAATGATAAGGACAGTCCATACAAGTGTACCTCAGTCGTACTGTAGAAAGACTTTTGCTAGGCTGTTGCCAACAAAGCTGAGACAGATCCTGGTACAAAGTCTTTGCAAGGTCTTTGTTTAATTCCTTGTTTAACACTTTGTCCTTGCATTTTTCCAGAATTGCACCTGGGTACCTTGCAGTCCATCCAACTGGTGATCCAGATAATTGCCTGTGTAGGTGTGCCAGTCTATGGATCAAACGAGGAATAGATGAGGTGGCTGGAGAGTGGCTACGCAGAAGTATATAACATGATGAGGTATGAGTGCACCTATACCTGTTAACTCTGATGGGGAAGACTGGGCCTAACGGCTGTGCCTATCAACTAGGAAAAGACTAATTAAGTTCAATGATCTTTTGGGCCTCAGCTTGCTTGTTTAGACTGCCCCCATTTGGGATATTATAATGACTACCAACAGCTCACTCTAATAAATGTGGACTTAGATGCAAACACAGTTGCTGTAAATCCCACTCAATGCTTGCTTTCAGTAGTTGCTTTATTCTCCATTTCACTTAGTTTGCAGAAGCCAGTTTATTTGCCTGCCTTAATGTGCCTGAATCTTGGATGGTGAACTTCTCTGGGAAGTTCTGCATTATTTGCTTCTGAAGTAAGGTTTTCCAAGAGCTTTGGAAATTCTGACTTAACACTGTTCCTTTTCAAGTTAATGGTTACACATTTGTCCAGTTGCTAACATCTTTCTCTATCGATAACAGATATATTTGGAAAATCCTGCATATCACAGCCTCTAAACAATATTATATCTAGACTTATTGATATTGAAACCAAAGGGAAGTTGGTGAAAAAACGTCTGGGCTGTGATGACTAATACAATAGACAGTCAGACCCTGTTGATAGTATCTTAATTGCCCCCACAACACAAAGCAACTAATAATGTTGTCAATGAATTTCATAAAAGATAAAAATTCCATTCCATACAGAAAGCAAAAGTGTTGGAAAGCCACAGTGGTGGATTTGGGTTTTTTCAGTTCCACATCTGGAATAAAAAAACATGTTCATTTTCACCCTTGAAGAAATGTCCTCACTCCTTGTAGCGTCCAACGTTTCTCCCTCCTTTTTGTTTTCTGGTGTGTGTGAAAGATTTGTTGATAGCACGTTGATTATGGAGAAAAAGTTGTTACACCCTTTTCATGCTGGTGTCCTCCTAATGATGTCCTCCACATTTTCCTCTAGACTCTCTTCCCATTGTGAAACTGTGTAAGATCAGTCACTAACAGGGCTGATGGCAGGGAGAACATTTAGCCTGGTCTGCCACATCTTGTGGCCCTGGGCTTAACTAGTCAAACAGCAGGACTTTTCCCAGTGGCACTCAGATGGTATCCTAGATGGGGTGATTTGTACAGCTGGTGAAACTCCTCATGCCTCAGTCAGTGTCTTAGAGTGAGAGTATTCATCATTCAGAAGATGCATGAAATATTAAGTCCTGAATTCTTGCAAACTTTAAAGACTCCAAAATATCTACATACAGAAGTTAGTGCTGTAGATTAATTCTTGCTCCGACGATGAGCAAGATTCACAATATGATATGCTGTCTTCTGAGATTCTTCCTCCAGGGCCAATTACGTACAACAACATTCTTCTTCCTGTCCTAAAATGTTACTGCATCTGCTCTGAACAATTAAAACAGCCATTATGTCCCTGCCCCTAGATATAGATGCATTTAATTAGTGGAGGGATAATGGTGCATATGGCCATTGTTTTGTAGGGTTTTTGATAGCAAGATTGCTCAGTATTGATTATAAGGGTGGCAACATGAAGATTTATTATGCTGTAAGAGTGTGGGGGGAAAAACCCAAGTCCACTGTTCCTCTAGCTGGAAACCCAGAGAAGTGATGGATACCTCAGTACCACCACTGTTGGAGTAAATCATAGTGACAAAGTTTCAAAGATGTCAAAAGCAAAACTGTCTGTCATCATGCAACGTTCATCCCTACCCTATGTGAAAAGGAAAAAAAAAACAAACCCAGAAATTAGAATCTTAATCTTTATTGAGGCTATGGAAAGATATAAGTGAGATACTAAACTGGCTGATTCCCTTGGAAACCATGAGAACTGAGACATATCTGCAGACAAGTCTGATTTCTGTTCTAGTTTCTGGCTGAGAAATCCTCCAAGAAAAACAGCTGGAAACAAATATCTAAAAATGAAGGATCCATAAAACACCCTCCTGGGACAATTCTGTAGCTGTCAGTGCAATTACACCAAAGGTGAATGTGTTTAGAGGAGTCCAGCAACATGCTAATCCCAAAGTAAAACACTCCAAGAATTATGGGTTATTACTGCAGCTGGTGAAATGATGGACACAGAACAGAAACTGAGACACCCCTTCCTTTTTTTTTTTTTTTTTTTTTTTTTTTATAAAAATGCCACACTAAGCTGCTTCCAGAGCCCATATTGCTTTTTCTTTTTCAGAAAATAGGATAATGCCTATTATTCAGATTTCCTGCCTCATCCTGAGCGGTGCTTTGCTATTGAACCCTTTGGAATAATAATAGAAAATGGAGTAAAATAGAAAATAGAGAAAGTGGAATCCCATAATAGCACTAACTAGCAATAACCTCTATAACCAGCCGCCACAGGCACTCAAACCTTTTTAATTGCTAACAAGAAGAAATAGCTTTGCCCTTATGAATCAATGAGATACTCATGCAGGGTGTCTGCAGTAGGTTACTTCATGTACTCTGGAAGAGAAGGATGAGAGAGGAATGAAAATTGAAAGTAGATGGAAAATCTGTTGACTGGTTTTGAAATATAGCTGCCTGACCATCTTCTTTTATTTAGACAAAACAGCTTGTAAGCAGAATTCCCATCACTGAGACGTTATTGTTGCCAGCTAGAGGACTGCTCACTGCAGATACACCTTCTGCGCATTGCATTTCAAAGCCTTTCACCGAAGGCTGAAGCGTTTGCTCTCTTGTTTGTTTGAGAGATTTTCTGAAAGATTTTCTGCCAAAAAAGCATCCAAATAACCCACCAAGGAAAAAAGCCCCAACCCTAAAATACCCAACGTCTTCCACTTTCAGCTGTATAGAAAAATATAGCCTGTCAGAAGACACATCGTGTGATGGAGAACAGCAATGGGGAACGCATTTTAAAAGGGTCTGTTAAACCTAGTAGGCAACATTAATTTTTTACCTACCGAAAGTGTGAGCTGGAGATATTTGGGAGTTGGAGGAAAAAAATGTGAATTGTTCAAAAGAAGCTGAATTTATGTTCATAGACATCTGTGCAATTCTAACTGGATGTCCTTAATAACTCTTGGGTATTTTAAAATCTTAACCTTAGAGCTAATCTTGAGAGAGTTGACCAAATTCCAAATAAATTACAGGCAATTTGATTGGCTAAAAAATGACTGGCATAAGTCTTAGTTGTAAACATATTCAGGTATTCATTTAAGTAATTATGTGACTCTGAATGATTTATGTATTTTTATATTGTATTAATATCCTCACAGTAAATATTTAAATTTTCTGAATGCCTTCAGTGATGACAGAAGGATTAAAGTTTTCAATGTTGTTAGGCTGAAATACTTTAAAAATGCTGGCTAGATGAGGAAGATTGGGCCCAATTCAGTGTCCAGACTGGCTAGGGTCCAGTCTAGGATTCTCCAGTTAATGGTTAGACTAGTGGAAAAACCCAGTGTGCTGTTAAAATATTCTCTGCTATTCAATCTTTCCTGGTCAACAGCTTCTACAGATCATTAAGAAAGCTTTAAAGTTGGATTTCCTAGAACACAGAATCCCAAAGCTTGAAGCCTTTTCAATCTACTATAATTTTTCTATTTAAAAAGTAAATTAAAATAATGCTTACACACAAATTAGGTTATGAAAATAGGAACTTCTGCATCAGATATGACAACTTTACACTTAGGTTGAAAATAGAATGGAATTTCTAAAACATAGCTTTTTTACATCACTGTACCTCTTTTTCATAGTCGACTGCTGAAGTAATACCACGCTAAATTTGAATTTGATGTATAGTCTAAAGAGCAAAAGGACTTGATGGGGTAGCAATTACTTAACTTGTCACTGATCAATTAATGCTCCCCAGAGCAATGGCACTGTGCCCTGATAATCTAACACGGGGCAAGGACATGGGAGAAATTTGGGTTCTCTTTGTATCTAAGTCAGTAACCTGCTGTGTATTGATTTATCTCCCCTGTCTTGTTTATATAAATGCCAGTATTTGCATATATAAACTTACACACCTTTGAGAAAGGAAATATTTCTCAAGATCTGCTTGTGTGTTATACCAAACACCTCGCCAATTTTAGGACTGTGTCAGAGTTCTGTATTCCTGAAGCTGCTGCTCTTGGAAAGGAGACAAAGCTTTCTTTCCCAGCTTAATGGATTGAACTGTCTCTCAACCTTTTATATGATATATCATTGCTAGCACTGTCTCCAAGACACTAATAAAGAGAAGACTCAATAGTATTGGCATGATAAAGTGAAAACTATTAATAAAGGAAAGCAAGTCCATCATACTCATTAGACTTAAGTGTAAGGGAAAGAATACAGTGTGTGTGTGATGCGGCTGGGGAATTATATTACAAGGCCAATCAATTTCCTTGCAGAGTTTTTGTTGTTGCTGTTGTTAGTGAGTAATTAATATAAATAATGCTGACTGTATTTAAATATTGAGGATAGTAAGGAAAATAGTGTAGAAGATGGCAAGCAGATGGATCATTTAATTTATTCCCCAATTACAGCTGACATGTTGGGTATAGAAATCTGTGAGTCATCTATTATTTTTTATGGTCCATTTTACAGCTGTGTTTATTATTATAATAAATAAATACATTATCTCATTAGGCTAGTATTGTAAAAAGCTTGTAAAATAACAAACATCCTCCATCTTTCAGCACTTCCCCCCCATATCAGGATATTACAGCCAAAGAGGAAGGATGTATTTATACCTTATTAAGAACAAGACAGATCTCACTTAGCTTGTAAAAGTATGGAGATATCCTGGGAAAACGACTCTCTCAAGTCAAGGTAAATAAATCTGATTCTTTTTAGTGGAGGTAATGGGGAGAGTCGTGCTGTATCTTTCCCCTGTTTGACAGAGGAGAAAACATACCACTCGCCCCTGCGTTCCAGGCAGTAAATATACATTGCAAATAAATGCCAGATTGGTAATAAAGTTCATTGTATTTAAGTTTCAGACTATCCCATAAAATGGCAATTTGATGGGGAAAAACAACTGGCTGTTGCAGTATTTAAAGTTCAGAAGCTCTCGTTCTGAGACGGGTGATGGGCAGGACTTGTCCTGTTCAGTGGGGTCCAGCTCGGGGGGTGGGCACAGCCCGCTGTCCGGGGCAGCTGGCTTTGCGGGGGGGACACAACAGCAGGGACCTGCTTTCTTGCTCTTCTCTATGCCAGAGATGAGAAAAATCGTGATTGCTTTTGGGGAAGGGAGGGCAGTGGAAGGACAATGGTGACAGTCACTATGCCCCAACCTACCTAGAGGAACAGCAAGTCTGATTCTCCAAGCCAAGTGACAGGTACCCAGCTCAACTCAAACCCCAAATCTGCCACCCTGCGGCAGCAGCAGTGGCTGGCTGTTAAGCACTTCTTTCTCTAGGGGCCAGAATTAACTTTTGTGCGTCCTGCTGAGAGGCACTGTGCAGATCAGCGCTGGGAGGGGTCTGCGGCTCGCATGTACCCTCTCCCCATGCGTGGTGGGAATCACAGCCTCCAGGTCGGAAAGTCATCGGTCCAGCTGGTAGAGCCCAAGCAAGCTACTCCTGTTGCTGGGTGGTTGTCCTCTCCCACTTTTAAAATCTATGGACAAGTTGCACCCAGGTGGGGTAGTGTCTTCTACAGATGAACCCCTCACAGTTTAGCCAGGGAGGTGGCACAGAGAACCTGCCAGCTGCTGCCCAGAACCCAGAATCAATAGTTCTCAGGAGAGTGCCAATTGTCCCCAATCCAATGCAACAACAAACCTTGCTATGGCAACTTTATTAACTGTTTCACTTACCCCGAGCTCTGCAAATAGTTAATACATCAGCCCAAGCAATATTGGCTCCTCAAATGGGCTGGTCTTGTTTTCTGGGTAGAGCAAGATTACAGGTAAAAATGATCTACAGACATAATTTCTCACTGTTTATGACAATTTACTTGGCCCTTTTTATTCTCTGTTGCCTCCTTAAAACAAATGAGAAAAAAAAAATGTTTTTCTTAGCTTTCATTATTTTAAAAGAAGATCATTTGGTCTCTGCTTTTCCTTCTAGATATCCAGGCAATGATTATCTTCATTCTTTTGAGCCAGGTTGGAATGTCTCTGTCAAGTAATTCTACTTTCCTTCTACTTTAGAACCATAACTACATCGAATGTTGTAACGCAGCATGTTCACACGAGTGGGGATCTTTTCTCCGGCATGAGGAGCAGTTGTTCCGGAACAAGACATTTTTGTTTCAGAGCTCATGAAATTTCAGTACTACAAGTTTTGAAAGCAGCCGTGCTCGCTGGTTACACACCAGCAAAGTTAAGGCTGAGCTCTACCTTTTGTAACTGTGGTGAAAATCCAGCCTTCATTTAGACAATTTTATGTGGGTTAACGAATCAAATTATCAGTTGATATGTTGGGAATGTTCTCCTGAGGACAGCAAGTTCAGCCATTTCAAGAAAATCAATGACAGCACTGTTCTCCAAGAGGCTTTGTTTTTCTTGGTTTGCTTAACTGGGGACTGAGGGAAGACATCTCTGAGCAGTCCCAACAGGAACCACAGGTGAAACGACCTGCCCAAGGCCACCAAGGAAGCAGAATCCTGGGTGTGAGACCCAGATCACTGCTCCTGCTCTGCTCAGACAGGATGCCAGTCTCCAGGGGCAATGAAAAGCAGCTGAGAAGTAAGAGAAGGAGTTTGTCAGCTGTTGTAGTTCAGCCTGGAAACAAGCAGCCCCCCCATCACTTCTCCCACTCCCTACAGACATGACTCTTCGTGATGAAGCAGGCTGATACATGTGTTATTTGTGTTTTCACATTACATTTAAAGAGTCAGAAAGAGCTTGAACTTTGGCTGAGAGGTCACCAGCCTGGGGAAAAAAGAAGAAAAAAAATGGTTAAGAAAGGCTGTTTTAAACAGTATTAGTTCCTGGTTGCATAGCACACTCATCAGCTTAATCCCCTGAAGTGTCACAAGAACAGAGCTTTTCCAGCAAGTAGAGGAACAGCATGTACAAGCAATTTCACATTATGTTCCTTCCTGATGGATCCATGGTCTCAGCCTCTTAAGTCTGCTGCTGATATACATCAAGCTTCTCATCTGATGTATTATGTCTACCACTGAACTCCTGTCCAAAGGGGATTTCTTGTGGAAGAAGGAGTACATTTTTAGGAGATATAAAGGAGCTGGGTTATAATTTAAAAAATACTTTTCTAGAGTTCAGTCAGAAGAATATTGGAGGAGAGAACACAGGACAAATCTTCAGCCACTGATCTTTGACATCAACATGTTTGTAATGCATATAAAACTTCATCACTCAAGGTGAGAGCCTTATCTAAAGAAGGGTAAGAAGAATGTTTCTCCACCAAAAAAAAATGCCCTGCTGCTACAACGCTAATTCTATCTACACCATGCTTATTCAAAGGGAGGATATAGCTACACTGTATTATACCCACCTGGTGTGATCTGGATAAAGAAAACAGACCCGTGGTTCACAAAGTAAATCAAACCTGAATTTCTGTTACTGTATGAGCAAATATCTCAACTTAACTATGTCACCCTACAGTCTGCTGGAGGGCTGTTACCCATTCTGTTACCTGTGGCTTCCTCCTGCTTGGTCGTATTGCTACTCACATCTTAATATTTCTCCACACAGCTATTTTCCCCTCTGTTGTTTCTATCTATAATTAGAGCACAGATTTAGCAATGCAATTTTCCCTGCTTACTTATAAGATGTGGATGAGGACTTGGTGGTTCTCTTAATCAATACATCTATCTGCTTCTGCTTCCACAAGCTTTTAAAGAATTGCCGGCTCAGGACAATGCTGATCTCTCCAGCGATGTGCAAACAGGTGGAGGTGTAAATAGAGAGCTGTTGCAGCTGTGCTGGTGCTTCTCTGCTATGCAGCAAGACTGTGGAGTAAGCAGCCTGGCTTTGAGTGGACGCAAGCACAATCAGGTAACTCTTTAGCCTGTGCTAGAATTTTCGAGACAGCAGGAATGTGCACCCAGGCACTTTACTCTTGTCCATGCTGGGAGCAACGTGCTACTTCCCGATACTGAAAAATGTTTAAAATGGCGTTAAATGCTGTGGGTCAGAGTAACAAAAGAAAATCTGTCTTCCCTGTGTAGTCAAATGTTTTCAGGCAGTTTTTGAGAAATATGAAAGGAATACGCTCATAGAGATGTAGAGTTCTACTGTGGAGTTGTGTATTGTGCATTACTCTGTCTTCCTTGAGAGAGTGTTTGTCCTCTCTACTTAAAAATATTGCTTTATTAAAACAAGTCACATATTTGTGGGTGGAAAAAATGAACTTAAGGAGCATGGGAAAGTGAAATATTATCATACTAGAAGCTGTTTTAATAGTGACTCCTTTAAATTTGATTCTGGTCCTCACTAGGTCTGCTCAGGCCCTAGAAGAAAGCTGGCAAGCAAGAAGGATTTGAGTTCTCAGGGCTGGAAACCAAACAAGCTAAAAACCCATGAATGATGGACTCAGAGTCCACCATTTCTTGGCCCTACTCTTTGCCAAGCGTTGGCAAGGGGGAGATTCCTGGCTACCTAGCCCACCAGGGCCTGCAGGTTTTCCTGAGATTTCACATGCAATGAGAGAGCTGGGGAAGCTGAGCTTGTTGCAACCATGCAACTTTGTTTTATTGCTGACGGCATTTCATTCCCTCAACTCCATTTCATTCAGTGAATGGCAGGTGGCTGGACTTTGTTTTGTCTCAAAATGCTGGGGAGCTGAGTAAGAACTGGGTTTCCATTCCGTCAAGGTGAATGCAACAAAATTAGATGAATAAAAAGAAAAAAAGCATGCATGAGTCTACCTTACTTTCCTCTCCCATGAGAGGTATTAGATTCAGAAGTCCAGTCTTTCTAGTGCTACACCTTCAGTTAAAAAGAGCAGACCTTTGTCCCTCCTGTCCTGGGAGCTGCCACTTGATATTTCATATCTGATGCCTATCTTTACACAGGGTATCTCTGCGTTGAGGCAAATTGTTCTCCTGCTCCTCTCCCAGAATCCAGAGGCAAAGGCCACACAGGGCAGAGAGGTGCTGAGCTCTGTTACGAGCATAAGGAGGGAGCAGATCTGCTCTGCTCAGCCACATTGTGCAATGTTTTGTTATCAGGCTCAAACCCTGTGAACCTTCCAGGGATTAAAGTTGATGAGATTCTCTGCTGCCACCAGGCTCTTCAGAGCACGCGATTTTCCTGAGCTGCAGTCACTCTGAGTGGGAATTGCAGTCAGAAGGTCAGAAAGCTGTTAAGAAAAGAAAGTCTATATTGCTGTTTGCCATTATTTGAAGTCTAAAACTGATACCAAACAGCTATGGGTTTGATGAGGCTTTCCTGTACCCCAGCAGCAATACAGATCATTGAATTAATCCAATGAATTTTTTTTATTGATATGTAGGAGAAGAAAGGGATCTTTCAGTGCTTTTTGACATTTTTGTTGTGGGGAACTATACATTTAATAGGCTTATGTTAAGAGCCAGTGTGTGATGTTATTCATAGGCTCACGCTGCACCGTGCTGATCAGTCAAGATACAAACACAGGATGCAACTCTCTTGTCTCACCAAACTTGGCCGATTAATTTCCCCTACTGGTATTAATATACCAGCTGCACTATCTCTGTTCAAGATGCATTTGCATCACAAAGGAATTATTTTATCTCAGCCTGTATAATTTCAAGCGATGTTGGTGGCTCGCAGACACTCACTGTCCAAGATATTGTCCAGGAGTGAAACTGTGCAGAGGAATGAGCTCTCGTCTCCTCCATGTCAGTGTTATCTGCATTAGTTATACTTTTTTTTTTTTTCTTTTAGCTTATGCAGTCTCGATTTGTTTCAAACCTATGGTGAATGCTATGCTAATCTTTATCCTGCTGAGTTTACATTCAAGAAGAGAAGTAAGGTCCCCTAATAGACGCTATAATTTAGGATGGGAAGGGGAGATAGGGCTTGCCTGCAGAGCCATCTTAACCCCTGCCTGTGATGAGGTTCTACCCGTTTCCAAAAGAGGTTTAAAAACCCAGGAGGCAACAGAGAAATATACAGAAAAATGATGAAATCAAACAAGAGCTTTAACCAGTAGATGTACGAATAACTGTTGCCCTGTACCTGAAAGACCCAAACATTCAAATCTTTCCTTGTTTTTGCTATATACAATGTGTATGTCTTCTCCTTTTGTGATCCATGGCCTCAGGGCTAATTTTGTACAAGTGATTTGTGCTTTAAGTGAAGGAAGCGGTGCTTCTTTTCAGGAATTTTCAACCTGGCTTCCTTTCAGTTTATCATGTTCCCTGTGTGCTGAGGCAGGGAGGGAAGCAAGGAAGAGATGATGGAGAGGAGATGCTCAGATACTGACAGCTCTGGGGAAAAAGTGAGCAAGAGAGAAGCGGCTCAGATGGGAAGGAAATTCAGAGTTGAGAAACTGGTGGGGGAAAAAAAAATAAAAATAAAGACAGCCTGGTCTGCATTATTTGAATGAGCATTCCCCTCTCCTTCTGAGTTCTTATACGCTTTGGAAACTGAGTAAATGGGAGCATTTTCCTGATCTGAAATCAGTCTGGTTGCCCTCACTTTGATGCTTTCAATCTTATTTCTTCCTAGATGTGAGGTTACCCAAAGTGGACTGTGGATTTCCAAAAAGGCATTTTAAACATTTTTTTCTCTTCATGTGTAAAATATCCATTGCATGTTTGATTCCCACATAAATGTCACATGAGCAAGACCTCATGTAATGCCTTGCTTCCCCTTCTCCTAATTTATTTCAGAGAGCCAGATACATTTGCATTCTTTCATCTTATCCTCTTTTCTGGCCTCCAGGCCTATCGAGGCAGCAACTATTTTCTTTCTCAGCACTCACCAGACCCTGACTCCAGGCAATTTTTGTAAATAGTTTTCCAATACTACTGCACTAATTTTATATGCTTCACAGCCTATTTGCAAGTAATTTAATCATGTACATAATTTTTCTAACCAGGGATTATGTCCTCTCCCTGGTTAAACGATGCCCAGAACCTGCTGCCTTCTCTGAAGGGGAGAGAAGTAAAAGAGAGCATCTGTCGTTCATTTTAGTGGCCAGCCCAAACCAGACAGATTTATTTGCGATATGTTTGTTTCTACTAGTTTGCAATTTCTGTGCTTCTGAGAGGAAGTCTTTTGTTTCAGAGCACCAGCAGAGGAAGACAGAATATGCAGGAGAAAACATTTTTCTCATAACATGGGGCAGCAAGCTCTAGGTCTTTGGAAAGGGTCAGATATTCTCTATTCAGCTACTGGGAATTGTGCTGAGCTGCCCAAGTGCCAGCTGAGCTGATGTGGATGAGACCTAACAAACTCATTTCACACAGGCAGAGCATAAAAATAATCATTACACAATAGGTAGGTCGATAGTAACTGGTGACCGAGGTCTCTGGGGAGCGTGTCTTTGGGCAGATAAACCTGAGCCATGGTGGAGAGGCAGTTTGTCTGAGCTTTGCCACCATAGCAGAAACACAGTTTCTATTGCTGCTTGCTATTTCTCACCAATCTCTGCTCTAAATAAACTCTATTGCTTTAGATTGCTTTTAGTGTTTTGATACAAGTACCACTAAACAGAAGCACTCTTTTGTTCATTGTTATAGGTGGTTTATATATGTTACAATATTATTTCTATTCATCAATGTGGGGTGGAATATCAGCATTTTCCACCAGTGTTGTTTTTCGTGCTGAAAATAGCATAACATTTATTTTATTTCCCCCCTTTCCACATGTAAAACACAAGACCTGCCATTTTTTAATGTCCATAGAGAAAACATTGGGGGGTGGGGTCGTGCTTCTGGGGTGGGTTTTTTGTGCTTTTTTTACTGCTAAATAGTTTTCCATTTGTATAAGTCCATTTTTTGTGTGTAAACAGAAAGGGGTTTCTTCCAGCGATACCTTAACATCACATAACTCAGCACTTTAAGATCAGAATGGCATAGCACTCATAGTCAGAAATGTAATTAAAATGAGAGCTGCAGTACAATGGTCATGAGGACATCAGGGGATAACTGCCTAGCATTACAGCAAGCATTATGATTAACTTCAGTCATTTGGCCCAATTTAATACTTACATACTGCAAGCTACTGAGGTTCCAGTGAAATTTGAGAGATGTTTTCTTCTCTTCTGCTTTAAAGCCTGTAGTGAGAAGCTGCTTTGTATTATTTGCATTTTCATCTACACTGGAAGAGTGCCTGTTGGATAGCATAGAAACTGCAGTGATTAAAAAGACCCAGTGACTGAACCAAAATCCAAGCTCTGACAGGCATAAGTCTCCCTTCAAAGACTGCCAACGACCCAGAACTAAAGTATTGTCTGAATAACTTGTGCTCAGAGCATTTGAGAACCTAATCTTAGCCTACATTTTGTAGAAAGAAACCAAGCACTACAGAAAGAAAAAGACTTCCAAATTTGAAGCTCTCACAAATAAAGCAACAAAGGGAGTTTCTGCAAGCAAAATTTTCATTGTAAAATCACAAGAATTTCTCCTAGTCTAGACAGCCACCAACAGAAATCCCCCAGGCTTTCCACCCAGCCTTTCTAGGTGCTCTGAAATACATCTTCACCCTCAGCTCAACCTACCCAAGAAAATAAGCTGGCTTCACTTGCCTCTTATTTATAGGCTTTCTGGCTATATTAACTCCCTTCAGCTGGCCCCAATGAGCTGCTCATTTCTTCTTCTTGGTTGATTTGTATAGTAGAAGGAATAGCTGCTTGGTCTTGTGAGCCTGGTAGCTCCATTCTTACTAAACTGCTGTACACAAACTACATCAGAAACAGTACGTATTGTTTGGGGCATTTTTGGTGTTTCTGTTGTTATTGGTTTTATTTAGGTTTTGGGACAGAAAGCTTATGTGTGTTGTTAAAACAGCTCCTCAGCAGGTGTTTCCGCACAAGGAACTCATTGCACAATTGAAACTAAGTGATACTGTTGTGGTTGTGTGAGGAGAAGGGGGTAATTTTAGGAGGGGACCTCTTGTGTTGTGGTCATGCTTGGGTGTTGTGAGGAGACAACAGAG
>NW_009647731.1:4039210-4116083 GCF_000708025.1 Charadrius vociferus | reverse complement strand
TGGGCTTAATCTTCTGTTCTGGTAATACTCCCTCATAGGCAAAGCAGACCTCATCCTGCTGTTGGGGAGGATTACTGGGTTTCTTGGGAACCCCTTGCTCTTGCTGGTCTGGTTTTCACTGTGATGCTCACCCCAGAGCCACCTTTGCTATGCTAATAGCAGCCGGGCCCCGTGACACACATGATTAGAAGGAACATTTTGTTGTGTGCAAGTCTGCCAGCCGCTTTCTCAGCCTGAACTCTAAACATTGCATGCCGAGCCGGGGCTGCTGCTAGCTGAATATGTAAAAGTTGAGCTTCAAGGCACTATAGGCTTTATAATTGCTTATTGCATTAGCTCAGATGCTGCTATGGAGCATGCTGTGTGTTACTCTGATTTTATTAAAATAAAAAGATGAAATGCCAAATTAAAGAAAAATGAAGGGGATTATCATGACTCTAGGTTAAACATAAACAGCAGGATTCAGAGAGCTCCTGGAGAACAGAACTCCTCTTTCAATAAAACCTTTCCATTTATAAAACATTTTAAAAGAAAAAGGGAAAAGGGGAAAATATCTATAAGCCATATCAGGAAAATTGCCTTTAAATGGTATGTTTCTCAGGCGTTTCTATGAGGCATTAGTAGCTCTCCGAGAAACAGAGGCCTTGTTTTTATGCTAATGATAACTGAAATAAAGACGGAGGGAGGGAAAATGCAAAATGCTCTGCCATATATTCTGGGTTGGCTTGGAATAAGGATCCATTATTTATTGAAAGCTTTCTGCTGGCTAGTGGCGACTCTTTAAAGGAAATATTTGTTTTTCCTTGTTGCTTGCTGATAATCGTTGCCAAATGTAGGAGTGCTGTGAAAGGCGAAAGATTTGTTTTATTTCATTTTCCTCCCTTGATTTTTGTTGCTTCCTTCCCCCTTCAGGAACATAAATAATGATAATAATAAACACAGGAAAACCCCTCAGGTAACTTAAAAATGAAATGCAGGAGATGTATTGTTATAAATGAGAGTGTGAATGTCACACTGGTAAAATTAGAAAGAAATGTGTAAGTCCTGAGCTCCCCTGAGCTGGAGGGGAAGGCTTAGGAGATTTGATTTCTGAGCACTGCCCAGAGAAAGAACTGCAGTGGAAATCTCTGTTTTCATTAAAAACACAAGCCAAAAAAAGTCTTTCTCAAAGCCTGATTACAAGGCCCTGAGTTTGACCTCTATTTTAGTTGTAATGCTTTTAGGAAAAGAGTAAATAAAATGTATTTCAACTTGAAACCTCTGGCATGTCCACGGCAGGGTGCAATCTGCACGCAAATGTCTGGTGAAATTGTTTGGTGGGAGCCGGCACCATCCTCTGCAGCAACAGAATGAGAGAGCAAGAGAAACCGAGAGAAAGGGAATAAAATGTTTCCTAAAGATGCATAACAACCTGGGGAAGTGCTCAGTGTTTAAACTTGTGCCCAATGAAGCACTTACGCCAAAGGTAACCAAATGAAAGAAGGTTGTGGAATTCTTCCCTGTTAAACTAATGCCATGTTGCATGCGAGTTCATTTGGGGTCTACAGGGTAGGATGAAGTGTTAGCTTTTTGCTTCCTGAGTCTATATCTAGGATTTTCTACCACAGGAGTGACCTTTTTAATGTAAGGGAGGATCACAATGCTCTCTGGGCTGAATTTTGCAACCTGTTCTAATAACCTGTGTGTTCTCCGTGGTGCATCAGCTCTAAGAGTGTATAAATAGACAACTGCCTTGTGTGGCTGACTGCTATGGGCAGCCAAAGAGCCAGGCTCATGCATTGGAATAGAATATAAAATAACAGAGTATTGGTTGTATGTGTTTGTGCTCAAGGGGAAGAAAAAATAGTGCATTTTGTCTGGTCGTATGCTCAAAACCTAGGGGGGCATGATGATCAATGTCCTTGGAAAAGTGAGACGTTTGGAGGCTGAGATGCACAAGTGAAGACTGTCTTCACTTCTGTTTTTTGACCTCTACATTGCCCAAAAATGCACTTCAGTATCTTTGACTATGAGTTAATGAAGCATTTCTATGGGATCTCTGAGATTTTTCATAAGATCATTGCCAGGAGTGGTTATAGCTGCAAATTTAATCGTCTGCTTCTGTATCCTAATGCAAATGTTGAAAGCCTGTGGAGCAGGTGAGCTCATCATTTATCTGTAGAAAAGTTCACTTGTAGTCAGTGGGCTTATAAATCTTCACCTCCTGAACAGCTTTACAAGTGTTTCTGAAATATTCAAATAATTTTCTATCAAGTGTGCTGTTCTGCTGTATTATTTAGATACCAGATTCACACCAGTGGACCTGGCTCAGATGACTGCATTTTACTTTCTATGCCTGGTGTAAAACATTCAAGGAGTTCATTAGAAGGAAATGCTAGATACTTTTCTTAAGCTAGATTATTCCTGTGTCTGGTAACATTTTCTCTGGATATGAGCTGAGGATTTGGAATATGGGATTGACTTGGGCAGGTAAACAGGATTTTGGACACCGTTCTAAACCACCTGAATTCTTAAGCCACATCTATTAACTGGAATAAGGTCCTTAAATCCCTTCTAAAAATATCAGACCAACCACTGGATTTGAGAAACACAGGAGCATACACAGCATCACGCGGGACTACCACCCAGTCCTAGGAGTAGCTCGGCTCTCTCCTCCCTGCTTCTGTACGGGGAGCTGTAAATGAACAGTGTTTGTTTGAAAAGGGATGAGAAATAGGCAGAAAAAGGAAGGCTCTTTTCTGAAGCATGCGGTAAATGGGAAGGATGCTTGTGTACGCCTTTGGAAAGGAATGTATTATGTTGAATAACCCAGAGTCACAGCTCTGTTGCTCACTTTGCCGTTCCCACACCTAGCTCTGAAGATGTAAATTGTTTGTGTCTGTCGTCAGCAGCTTTTGTTTGAACCCAGATGAAATATTGTAAAGTTTTCAAAACAAGTTTTGTATTTTATCTTGATAAAAGACATTCTCCCACCTCACAAGTTCAGAAATAGCCTCCCTTTTCCTGCTCAAAGCCATATGCTGCTGACAGCCCTACCTGATTATGTGATTCTCTTTCCAGAACCTCTTTTTTTTTTTTGGAAATAAAAAGCAATTTCCTTGACTGAAGCGAAAAATAGGTTATTTTCCCCATTAACAAAGAGAATACTTTGTCTGTAAAGCTAAAATAAACGGAAACCGATGTCTGATCTACACTCAGCATGCGTTTCTACTCTATACACAGTTAAGATGGCTTTGCACTGAATTCTGATGAAGTTGACAGGGAAATAATTTAAACATTTGCAATTTTTTCCAATCTGTTAGCAGTAACACCTCTTAGACTGAACTTCCTGGGAGTTATGTTTGGCTATACCCGAGCTGACTGCAGTATCTGTCCTGTCCTTTGAGCAAAGAGAAGAGAAAAATCCTGATATCTGGATATGAATCAAAGCCCTTATATAGACAGTTCTGGCTGCATATAAGTTTATGGAGAGGTTTACTTCCTCTCCGTCTTTCTACTGTCTACAAATGTAAGCTGTGCACGCCTGTTCAGAACTGCAGTCGTTCTCTTCTGTCCCTTGTTGTCTCTATTGCCCTGGTCTTCTAGAGACTAAAGAGTAAATAAAATGATGAAAAAACCTTCTGCCAGTATTTCTGAATTGGGTGGAATCAGGATCTATCTGCAGTTCTTGCAGTAAAGCCTGGCCCTCTTCATTTTCCAGATCACCAGAACATTGGCCATGTCAAATTTCCAGATCAATTGCTATTAGATTTCATCCAAACAAATCAGGAAAGTCCATCTAGTAGGGCATCCTGAGAGCTATAGACTGGGTTTCTTTCTGCACTGAGGAAAGCAGAAACATTTCATTTTTGTGAAATGGAAGCATTCCTCCAAGTGTTTTGTTTCGATGTGATGGGAAATGTCATTTGCCTTTATTATATTGCATTTGAAAAGAAGCAATTCGTCTTATTGATGCAAAATATTTTGACTGCCTCAGAATGAAGTGCTTCAATAACTTTCCACTGAAAGTTTCAGCAGAAGGAACGTGCTCCTGCCAGCCCCTCTCTCTGAGCAGGCGTTTTGTCCAGGGAAATTCTTCTGTCAGGACACTTCTGCTCAGCGCTAACTTCCAGGTCAGATTTCCTCTTGATTGCTCACAAAACAACTATGCCCTCTCCAGGTCAGAGACTGCTTCCTCTTGATGCTTCAAAATGCCTTCGGATGCAGTGTAACTCCTGACCTGTAGCTCCAGGGCGGGAGGAAGAAATAACAGTTAAAGAATAAGAAATGATTTTGTCAATACTTTGTTTCATCTGGAATTTTGGACTAGGAGTATTCTCACTGGAAAATCAGCAGGTTCTGGGTCAGTATCCATGCTCCTCGAGGTGCTCCCACCAAATCGTCAGCTACCTTGACTTCAACGTCTTAATCATTGTGAGCATATTCCTCATGAGTTGGGAGAAATACATTAATATCTGTATTTTCACCAGAACATTTCAAACTAGTTCTATCTTCTCCTTGTAAATGTTTTGGAGGTACTCTTATGTTACCATAGCTTGGGTATAGGGTTCAAAGGATGCTGATTTAAATGAAGAGTAGTTTTCTTTCATATAAACATGTTCCAATCAGTGCTACATTCAGTTGAGCAGCATCAATCTTGGGGTCTAAGACCTGGAAACTAAAATAATAGAAAGAGAAACTGAAATGTAAAGCTATGGAAATCCATGCAACTCCAAATTTAGGAAGGTCACCAGTACCTGAAAGATACCGTCCTAGTTTTGTAGTTAATCATGAGTGAAGTGAGAAAATATGGTGATCATAAATGGGTGATAAATTAGATTTTAAAAAACCAAAACAAACAAAACCCCAATCTTCTCCCCCTGCTCAATTTCATGTCAGGTGATGTTTCAGGTAAAGAAAATTCCCATTCTCAAGTAAAGAAAGTTCTCGTTCTATACATCAGTAACATTTTTTCCACTTGAAAAGAGCTCCTTAGTAATGTTAAAAGAGAAAAATCTTCAATCTTCAACAGTCTTCCCCCCCCCAATAATTCTGCAAACAGTACAGAAATTACTCAAGATGTCTTGTACATTCTGAACTAAGTTCATGAATGAAAAAGGAGATTCACTCAAGAATACCTGTTACTGTCTATTTTGTTGAGATGATTTATGTCAGAAATATGATGCTTTCTCTTCTTTACATCCTTCCAGAATATTTGTTTTACAAAACTGTTGCATAAAAGATCTACTTTCTAACGGTTGTGAGTGAGAAATAACTCCATTGTGAAAAGAGGGGGGGAAAGTGTCTGAACCTCTCCAGGTGGAAAATAATTCTAAATTAAATTTTACAAGTCACTGTGGTTTTATTAACACTGATAAAATAAAATAAAGTGAGGGAGAGAAGGGGAGAGAGAGAGAAAAGAAATTCAAAATCAATCTTATTTTAGTTGAGACTTCTCAGTGACTTGCATAAAACAAAATTAATCTTGTTTGGGAACAACAGGAAGTACATAATAGAAAATAAGGGTAAGATTGATCCTGAAGTTAGACAGCTTTGTTGCCAAGCTGCTTATACACAAAGGAGGGAAAAAATATTCAGCTCATCTCTGATAAATTATTAATCTATTTTTTTTACAATATTGTTAATGTTTGTGGCATAAACGAAAAAGATCAAAGCAAGTGTATACTCAGCAGCACAGACGTGATACAAAAATCTTCTACCATTGGAATAAATATGATTTTTTTTATTAGCATGCTATTTATGTTGCAAAAAGTTAGATTTATTCCTGATTTCCAACCCAAGATTTCTGCACAATATATGTCAAAATATGTCCTTGGCACAATCAAAAATCATCAATTTGTTTTCTGTTGATTGGAAGGAAGCTGGAGTCTAGTTCTTTATAATCAAGAGGAATTATAGCCCGCAACACAAAAAATAATTGGTCTGGCACCAAGTGAGCATATAACTCTCTGGAGTCAGACATGTGCAACCTGCAGATCCCTTGTGCCTCTCAGACAAGGCTGGTGGTGTCGGTGTCTGCTCTGTGTTGTCCCAAGGGCTAGGCAAAGAATTGGCGAGGAAAGACTCAAATCAAATCCTTGACGATCTCATTGGAAAAATGATGCCAGTTGGGTACGAAATGAATCTCTGTGAGCCGTGGGACCTCGTCCCTTTTGGATTGCAGCTCCTCGGGTGGGTTGTCTTATGCCTTTGGAAGGGACATGCTTTTCCCCAGGGGAGGCGTTAACCCACATCTCACCTCTGCCTGTGCTGCTGGTAGGGAAGCAATATCTTGCTGCCTTCCCCTGCTTTAGCTGGGTTGGGAAAGGCCCCCATATCTGTATGTCGTTAAGAATACAGACAAGCCCATGCACACAGCACAAGTCAGCGTAAGCATATAAAGCTAACCTCAACAGCAAACAGAGCGGAAAGATGTCATAACTTGCTTCTGCTTGTTTAAGGGTGGAAATATCATAAAATGTAAGCAGTAGATGGACATGTGTAACTATTAATGTTTGAAGAGAGTGTTTTAGTTTAATTTAGAGACAAATGGTCTTAAATATTTTTCACCTACCTGCCTCCTTCCTCTCCCCATGCCCCCAAAAACTTCTAGAAAAAGGTGATATTTTCTGATTTCCCTCTAGATTCTTATCCACATTGCTGTCCTTGCTCCATTACAGAGACCTAAGAACATTTATTCTCTTCTGTAAAAGAAAAGTTATATTATTATTCACTTCAATGCAAGCACTAATAGTATTTTTCACATTTGAGGCAACCGAATCCTGTGTCAGTTGCAAAGCTCAGTTTCTCCTTTGGCATGGAGTGTTGTTCCATTAAGTTGTTTTGCTGCCTGGGAGCTCTGTTGACAGCTACTCTTCTTCTCAGGTACTGACTCTGATGAAGAGCTAATCCTTCTCCTTCTCTCCTGTTCAATATTTTCCCTGCTTGATGGACAGATTAGCTCTCGAGATTTGTAATGAACAGTGGCACCTTTCAGCTGTAGGTGAATAGTATTGAACCTGGCTTGGGTTGGGAATAACTCAAGAGAGACTCCGTGCAGTCTTTACCCTCTGATGGCTCTTGGGTGATGTCTGGGATATGACTCCCATTCTTAATAGCCACATCTTGAAACCTGACCTTGCAGCTGATAGTAATCTCTGTTGACATGCTCAGCCATGAGGCTGGGAATCAGATGTGGAGACTAAATTACCCTTTGCCTTTGGAGGAGGTGACTGCAAAGCCTGCATGAAGTGCAGTGACATGTGGAGTGAAATGGTGGAACTTCACAGCCTGAAATGTGTTTGTTTGGTGGACAGTGAGCAACTGTCACCAGTGTGGTGTGTTCAACCGTTTTCATCAGTGTAAACTGCAAAGAAATTTTAACTTTCTCTTCCTTGCAGTTTACTTCATTCAGCAAGTGCAGCTATTTGGTTATACTGGTTTGGGCTGGGATAAAGTCAGTTTTCTTCAGAGTGGCTTGTAAGGGTCTACGTTTTGGTTTTGTGACCAAAACAGTGTTGATAATGTAAGGGTGTTTTAGCTATTGCTGAACAGTGTTTACAGAGAGTCAAGGCCTCTTCTGTTTCCCTCTCTTCCCTGCCAGCGAGTAGGCTGGCGGTGCACAAGAAGTTGGGAGGGGACCCAGATGGGACAGCTGACCCCAACTGACCAAAGGCATACCCCAACATACCAAATGGCATCATGTTCAGCAGTAAAAGCTGGGGGAAGGAGGAGGAAGGGACAGACATTTGGAGTGATGGTGTTTGTCTTCCCAAGTAACCATTATGTGTGATGGAGCCCTGCTTTACTGGGATGGCTGAACACCTGCCTGCTGGTGGGAAGTAGGGAATGAATTCCTTATTTTGCTTTGCTTGTGAATGCAGCTTTTGCTTTACCTATTAAACCGCCTTTGTCTTCACATGGAAGTTTGCTCACTTTTACCCTTCAGATTCTCTCCCCCATTCCACCAGAGGGGAATGCTACTGAGCAGTTATGTGAGGCTTAGATGCCCATCAGGGTTAAACCCCAACATTCAGGAACTTGCAGAGGTATTAGGGGAATCATTACCCTATACTTGGACTTTTAGGAGGGATACGTTTGTGTGTACATATATGCTCAGTAGTTTCTTAGTATATGTAAGCGTGACAGGATGTAGGTAGCTGTGTCATATTTGTTTCCAATATTCAATGAAGCAGCATCTACTCCTTCTGTTTTTGTGATTCCACTCTCCCAAAAATGTGGAACTGGTGATGGTGTATTTAACAGCCGTGGTGGATTGCCTTTGAACTATCATATACCAGAAATGGCATAGAGACAAACAGGCTCGTAAGCCATGAAGCATAGTAAGTCATCTCTGCTTCTTCAGTATTTTGGAATGCAAGAATGAAGGGAACTTGAATAGTTCCAGCAAAGCAGTGGTTGGATTTACAGAAAGTGTGTAAATAAATAATAAAAAAAATCATCTGTTGAAAGGGTCCTTAGTCTCAGATATGTATATGCCATGCGCTTCAACCCTCTTCCAAACTGGTGTATACAATTTTTTGTGTCTTTGAAAGCTCTCGGTCAATTCTGGCTCAAGGAGACGTGAAGCTTTCAGATGTACATGACTTCTGAGTGTTCTTTTGTTTAACTGCCATAAAGAAACCATGTAGCTGTTTGCAATGATGTGAGAAATCACTTTGCCTAAGTGACAATGGCATCACATTCTGTCTCTTTTATCTTGCAGTTCTCTGAAAGGTCGCAGTGTAGTGATTTACGAAAACTATCATTTTGTCCTTTTCCTGATTAATTTTTCTACTGTAGATTTTTTCAGTCTTGAATTATGCAACTACTTTTATCTTGTGATTCATTTTCCCCTCTCTTTGCACCAAATCTGTTGTGGGGATTTAATTACAGCTGACTCTTAATTGCTTGGGTTTTTTTAACTGGAAGTGTGTAATTGTTGTATCAGCAAGTAATTCATTCATACTGTGTAAAATCCAACATATCAGATGCTGATCGGGCTTTACTCAAGATACCTTTTCCTTGTTCTTTTGAAAGTGAGTACATATTTTGTTGTGGTTTTTTTTTTTTTTTCCCCTGCTTGAATGATTTCCTTTTTAATTCTTTCGTGATACAAGATGTATGTCTTCCTCCAGACTTATAGGTTGTAAGGCTCTTTCTCCTCCCATTAACAGACCATTTGGGAATCTTCTTTTTGCTTCTCCATTGGTTGTGTCAAACAAAGTTAGTTCTTATTCTTGCCTACTAGACTGTACTGATATATATTATATTGTTAACATTTTAGAAACTGACACTAAAAATTCTTTGAGATAAAGCTCTTTGCTAAGATTTCCAAGGCAGCCATGGTTGTTTGGTTTCCTTTATTGAAAAATCTGAACAACCTTAAAACAAATATCCTCTGTTTACCTTCCAAAAATCAGTGTCTTTTTATGTACTTTTTCTAGTTCAGTATGTGAAAACCTCATCCATACAGTCACCAGCTTCTTTAAAATGCTCAGGAATGTTTTCTTAGCTGTCCTGTGGTGCTCAAACTATCCTTCCAGTCTACCAAAAGGTCTGCCGTTCTTATTATTGCTACTAAATACTTTGTGTGCCTGCAGACAGATCATTAATAGAACTGTGGCTAATCTCCAGTCCAGAATGATATATTTTGCACAGTCTTTCAGCAACTGCAATATTGCCTGTACACCCCTGTCATTTAAGAGAAGATACATTGGAGTAGAAGTGATGCATGAGCAAAAGTTACTTAAAAAGACAAAATAGAAGTTTGCTCGTTAGCAAATGCCATGTGGTGAGGTTATGGTTCAATGAAAAAGCTCTTTTAAATCAATCTCTGCTTCTCGTTTGCCAATTTCTAATCTCAACACCACTGCCGGATTGCAACTTTATCATACTAGAAGGACATAGCTTGATGCCATAAACTATGTCTAGATATGCATTAAATAGTTACACATTCCCAAGTGCTTGAGCCAAATGAGATTTGCTATTGATTCTGTTTTACATTTGAAATAGATTTGAATCATCATTGGTTTCAAATGCAAGACTGAGGGAAAACCTACCACAATTAGGAAGTGAAGTGCAGTTGTGATGCCTTGCTCTTGTGCCGAGATGGCCGCAGCTGCCAGAGCAAAGGGAGGGGAATGTGGGAATAAGGGGAGTGTGGGGTGAACCTGGGTAAAGACCCCTGCTGTGAGGAACTGAACTGGAGAGTGCTCGGCACTGACGGTGTGTGTCCGTGCAGCTAGAGGTGATAAACCAAATGGTGGGTGACGCAGGGAAGTAGGTGAGGCACTGGGAGCGGGGAGAGTCGAATTCGGGTCCCTGCTGAGCCTCAGCTCTTCCTCCTTGACAAATCGTTTTATCTCTCTGGGTGGGATTTGTCTCCTCTAACTTTAGTGATTGAAAGTAACTGCTTAGCTACCCACAGATACTTTTTTTTAATGTTATGCATGTACTGAAAGGAAATGTACACCAAAAGAAAGCAAGGGCAGGTAGGAGAAAGTTGTCCTGTCAGGTTACACTGCTGGAGATAAAAGCAATATCTGAGCTGAAGCTCTCTGGCACCAGTGGGGGGCTTTGCATTTATCTTCATAGATTTTTGGGGTAAGACTGAAAGTCTTCAGCTCTGGGCACTCTCCTGTGCTTAGGAAACAGATATTTATCCACTGGGCAAATTTGTCCTGGCAGAGCTTTCTTTAGACACCTAAAATTAATTCTTAAGGTCCATTTCTGGAATGGTTTTTCTATCTTCTGCATTGCCTTGGTGGCTCAAAGAGTGGAGACCAGTACCTGGAGGTTCTGTTTCTCAGGAATAAGTGTTTGTGGCAGTCGGCAAAGAATTTCCTCAGCCATCCTTTTGGAAAATAAGCCTGCTTTGCTTCCTGTCCAGCCTAGCAGGAGGGATTATACAAGCCACCGTCCAAGAGCAAGCTAAATATGTGTCAAGCCAGACTTGAGAACTAGTCTGAAGCATCTCTCTGAACGATGAGGTCTCTGGTTTGGCGGCTGGTAAGGAAGCAAGCTGCCAAGCTTGGATACATTTTGGAGTGTGATAATTAGTGCCGTGATCTATCTGTCAAATCCTTGATCTATAAAAACCACTATTGACGCCAAAAATGAATCACACGCAAAAGCCAGTGACAAAGTATTCCTCTGTGGTACTAAACATGTATGTGTCCATGTGCATGTGCTTATATGGATATTTTTATTTATTTATAAATATATAGGTGTATGCGTTTGTGTCTGGAAAGTGACCTTTTACTCACGTAGACCAAATTTTGGCCCTGAGAACTAGGATAAATTTTCCAGATAAGAGTTTGAATTAGTAAGCCTTCTTTCTAACAAATAATTTTTTTGTTTCTAAAGGTGGGTGAAACATTCTGCACAAAGCCTCATTTGATGGGAAAAATACTGTATTTGTGAAGGGTGAAAAATTCCTTGGAATCTACGTGGGGGTCTACACATTGGGGGAAGTGTGGGGGCAGTAACAGAGTAACAATAAACCAAATGCAATTGTAATCTGAAGAGAAATGTTTTGACAAAGACCTTTGAAAGCTTTTACTTTCACTTCAGCGCAGAACTAGAAAAAAACCTTAAACATAAAAAGGTTACTTTAAAATAGACTGGTTAACCTGCAAATATATCAATATTAAAGACTTCTGGTGAATTTTCACGTAACACATATTTCTAAATGCTCTGGTCGTTTGGCTTGCTAGTCAACAGTTCAAGATGGCTGCAGATTAAGTTTACACGACATGAGACGACGCTAGGAAGAGATGCATCTTTTGCATCCAGTACTGGAGAGATCGTTGCCACGTTCAGCAAGACCATATAATGTAGAAACAGCTTGCTATTAACACGATTAACCTGATCCCAGTATTGGTCCTCACTTCTCAGCTATCTCAGGTTTCAGTTCACTGAATGGTGTTTTGTGATCTTGACATACCTTCAAGCACATTATGAATTGCTTCTTTTGTGTTTTTTTTTGTGAACCAATATAAAGCAGGGAATGTGCAGGGAACACCAGTACCCAGTGGGTCCTATTCTGAATTCACGTGAAGCCGAGGAGACTGTCCCACATTGAGACCTCTGAGGGTTAAGCACCTATTATTAGTTTGCAGGGTCATTTAGAGTGAATGTGGACTGGATGTGAAGGTGGGACACCTGGGAGAGGCCTGTGACACAGCGTGGATGGACCGTTAGAAAAGCAAACGATACACAAGTGTTAAACTCGCAGTGTGCCTCCCAGAACGGATGTGGCCTTCTGTTTCTGTTGCCTGCAGCGTTTCAGCAAAAGCTAAATTGGTAAAATTTACCTCTTGTGTTTATGACTTTCACCAAGGTTTCCTAAATATTAGTGTGGGAGGTAGAAAAGCTAATTTTTCACCAACATTTTGTAATGATAGTTATTCCCTCCAGTACTTCTAAGGAAAAAAAAACAATTTTTCATCTCTGTGCTCTACCCCACATTATCATACCAGGGATGAGTATTAAAAAAAAAAAAACAACCCACTTCTCTTATTCAGGAAAAACAAATAAGACCTTTGCTAGTTCAACATTAAAAAAAAAAAAAAAAAAAAAAAAAAAAAAAAAAAAAGGTGTTGCAGTGTCCTGGAATAACAAATGAGAAATTTATCAGAAGGGGAAGAATGTTTGGCAAAAATTATTGTATTTATGACCTACGGTGGTGGATTTGCCCCACTAATAATCCAGCTGACATACTGATTAGACCTTTTGGAAATAGGATAACATTGGTTGCCACTGGCAAATGCTTTGAACTAATTTGGAAGAGAAACAGGGAAGACACTGAAAGGCTTTTTAATGGTATACTAAGAGGATGTGACCCTCTTCTACCTTTGCCTGCAATGCCATTGAAACTCTGAAAGATAGGCAGAGTGAAGCTGGTTCTCCACTCAACTGGAGACCCTGTCTTGCATCAGAGATACAAACTAATGTCATGGGGGGGGGGGCAAGATTGTGAGCTTCTAAATCTGATGCATAAAAAAGTCAACAGGCTGTACACAGTCACGAGGTTCTCTGGGAGGGTTGGTGGTTTCAAAGGATGCTTGTCATTGAACATGAATGATCAACGAGCATTTAACACAATCAGCTTTGGTGTACTCCCAATTAGACTCTTGTTTAGCTTTGGATCTCTTTCTCAATGTGCTTGGGAACAGTCTCCTACTACTTAATTCTTTGGAAACAGTAGCAAAAAATGGTGTGTATGTGGAGGTGGGGAGATGGGACAATTACACCCACCTAAACTACTAAGTGTGTCTCAGTAACACTCATTTTATTTATGCGAAACGGAAAATTTCTTGCCCTTTGAAGGGCAATAAGTGCCTAAGTGCCCGAGGCAGAGCATCTCTGCAGAAATGCAGGAAACTTTCAGGCTGAGTAGGAAGGTCAGCTCTTGACACCTCTGTTCAAAAAAGTGTTGCAGAAAGTCTAGTCTTCTGATTCTCTGTGTGTGTGGAGTTAAGGCTTGGGTTTTTTGGGGCGTGGAGGGAAATAGCCTTGTCCCTCATCCCATTCTCTCGCCAGCCCTCTCTCATCTCCTCTGGCATGGCCAAAACACAATACAGCCAGACTACAGGGTGAAGACTGCAGTGAGCTGCCTGTGCCACTTTTCTGCACCCCCCACCTATATGCTGAAAGTAATATTATTGACTCTGTGATGCCTTAATTTAGGCAAAATATTCCATGATTATGGGCCTAATTCCAACCTGATAGCAATTGTAACAAGGACAGCCAAAGTCAGGTCTTAATTTAGGCCAAGACCCACAGCCTGCTGGGAGAAACATAATGGCAGTGACCTTGAGATTCACCTGCAGAGTACGGCAAAAGGGAGAAGCTAATGTGTGGGGTAAGATCTGCTGTTGGGGAGAGGGCTATTCCCTTCAGGTTTTGTAGTTTCTTTTATCTCTATGGTGTCAACAGGTGCTTGAAAGTCCAAGTCTGAGTTTCTTCTTCGCACTCTTCATGGCGGCTCTGTCCTTCTCATGGAGGGTACGACTCATCCATAGGGTGGTAAATTGAATTTTCATATGTTTCTGAGAAGTGTTGAGCCAGCTCTGGGTGCATTAAGAGAGCTGGCCAAGATCCTATTGACATTACTGGGGTTGCTTGATAACTTGTGCTGTGGTAAGTGCTTAAACCCTGATGCTCTATAGATCTAGGCTTAAACTGATACCATCGTGAGACATTAATAACAAGGTTCTGTCTATTAAATCATTGATCAGTTCTGGGGCTGTCAAAGCCCACAGTATGGGGAAAATTGCTGTCTGACAAATAGAAAAAGCTAGAGAAAGTAGAAGTTGAGCAACTCAGCTTTTTGAAATCATCAGATTGATGGCTCAGTAGATACCTGGTGAAAATATGACTTTATTTTTAAGGACAAGAAAAGACTTTGTCAAAAATCCATCATTTCAGTGGAATTCATGGAATGGCTGAATGGAAAATAAAACCCTAATACTAATAAAAGACTGTCCTAGTAGGCAACATGATTACTACCTATACCACTGATTACAACTGGGTCTATGTTGCTTGAAGCCCATACCAATCGTCTTGTCAGGTAGATAGATCTTGATTGTTTGTCCACAGGCACCCCCCAGTTCTGTCAATGTGTTTTGGAAATGATTTGTCATGTTTTGTTTGGGTGAGGACACTGTGTCTACAGACAAGGACACAGGCATTGGTAAGAAGGTGCCTGGTTTGTGTGGCTAACAAGATCACTGTTTCTCTAACCAGTGTCTTACATGGATTCCATCAAATGTGACAGGGCAATGCTTCCTAGCAAGTGAACGAGCAGTCCCACTAGATAGCAAAGGCCAGTGATTTGTCCATTAAAGACAGAGCAGAGATGGTACCTGTTCTGTCTGCCTTTAAATCTTTTCCTTCACAACTAGCCTGGCTTGTGAAGATGCTGGCCTTAAGTTTAACTTCAGAATCAGCAAAAACCAGCCATTTTCCATTTGCAGGGAGGCACAATGAGTGATTGGAATAGGTATAAAAATCACTTTCTGCTTTATGATGTGTGGATTAATGAAAGTATTAAACCATTCTAAATGATAGATAAGGAAATTATTTCCACTGTAGCTTGAAAGAAATAAAACTGTTCTGTCTTAAATTTAAAAGGTTTAAAACTTTGCAAGCTCATCAAAAGTGCATGGGCAACAAAGAGGGGCAAGTTTATAACCATTTATGGATCACCCTAATTTTTTAACATTCATCATTTTTCTGCTTCATTACTGTTAGTGTTTCCCATAAGATTTGAGAAACTAACTAATTTCTCCAGAAAAGAAGAGTAAATATGGGTCAGGCTAATATGCTTTTATGGGCAGTGCTTGGGTTTTCCCATTTTATTGCCATTTTGCACTATTAATTTTATATCATTGACATTGTTGTCTTCATTTCTCATGTCTCACAGGCTTGAAAAAGATTTACTGTGCGCAGAGGTTCAAGCTGGAACTGAAGCAGGATGAAATTCAAATGTGGTTCAGTTGGACAGTACAAATGTTGTGATGTGACTGTTTCTGGCTTCGTACACGGAGCAGAGCGTAGCTTTTTGTTGTTCTCATGTGCAGCTGTGGTTGTTTGACTATGACTTGTGTGTGAATGTGTTTGCACCAGAATACGTGCAACCAGGTGTGTACCTGTAGATGGGTATGTCGTCTCTTGTGTAGTTGTATATATTCACATGTAAATATTGTTGACTTCTGAATGCGTGATGCTGACTGTATCTATATATTTCTACTAGTGTTTGCACGGAGCTGTAGTTTCATGTATTTTTACATAAACGTGTGTGAATTCAAATGAGAGAATGATGCTCTGTTTGGAGTGACTGCAGAACTGTTCATGCGTAGTCTGTGCAAAAAGTAGTTTGCTTGAGCATGGTGATCACCAATCGAAGTTCACACATTATTGAGTAGAACCAGATTGTAAATGATTTTGTCTTGAAGAGCACCTGGAAAATGGAAGACGTGGGTCTGTTTATTGGTACCTGGAGTTTCTTTTGCAGTCTTGAAAACTCAGTCATAAATGGGTAATAGTCTGTCCTTAACTTGATGTGCTGGATAATGAGTGGCATAATAATAATATAATAATGTGCTTATTTATGGTATTTATGTAGAAAACTGAGAGCAGCTGGTTTGATAAGAGGCTGATAGGTCACATGTGGGGAAGAAATCATGACTCCAGTGGACGAATAGAATAATAGAACTACAGGGCAAAGTCCCTTCAGTGAAAGCAATTAATAACTACCTTTGATTTCCCATGAAACTGTCTGTTTCCTCCCCAGCTCCTTCCTGCCTTGCACAAAACCCTTGTGTAGTTTCCCTTGTAGGAAATTTGATCTAAACATGAGAAAAAAAATTCTTTACTTTGAGGGTGACAGAGCACTGGAACAGACTGCCCAGAGAGGTTGTGAAGTTTCCTTCTCTGGAGATATTCAATACCTGCCTGGACGTGATCCTGTGCAACCTGCTCTAGGTAAACCTGTTTTGGCAAGGGGGTTGGACTAGATGATCTCTGAAGGTCGCTTCCAAACCCTACCATTCTGTGATTCTGATGGCTAAAAATCAGTCTGTCTATCCTTTTCAAGAACCAGAAACCTCTTGACCTCATATAAAACCAGACTCAAGAATCGTAACTTTGAATAATACAAAGTACTAGTTATCTAAAACTGCAAAGTCATCTTCTGGACTGTGCATCCTCCTCATGTCGCCTGCTCTTGTGAATTTTGATAACACAAAAAACAGCTCAAATCAAAGCAGAAAAAAATAACGTTAGCTTTCAAGTCCCATATCCTCCATAATGACACATACCACAAAATTTGTGCGAAGCCTGCATAATTAGAATCATAGAATAGTTTGGGTTGGAAGGGACCACTAAAAGTTATCTAGTCCAACCCCCTTGCCACGAACAGGGACATCTTCAACTAGATCAGATTGCTTGGAGCCCTATCCAACCTGACCTTCAATGTTTCCAGGGTTGGGGAATCTACCAACATTCTGGGCAATCTGTTCCAGTGTTTCACCACCCTTATCACAAAAAAAAAAAAAAAAAAAATTTCTTCCTTGTATCTAACAATGGAATTCTGAAGTGGAACTTCAGTGGCATTTTTCAGATGCCTAGAATGACAAAAGGATTTTAAGTTATGGCAAATCTGCCATATCTCTGGGTATCCTGGGTACAGAAGATCATCCTTAAAAAAAAAAGAAAAGAAAAAATAATAAAATAAAGGAAGGAAATAAACATTTTATAAACTGTGATAAAGGAGAAAACTCTCCAGCTCAGTCCTCTCCCTCTTACAACATAAGGGTTTACTACTGTTACGACGGCAGAAATTCAGTACCTGACAGCAGCATAGCATGACCGAGCTTTGGCATTCAGGTCCATCAGAACCACATCAGCCACATGTATATTAACACACTCAAATGAGATGATTTTTAGGTGATTAATAATTTCCTATTTCTAATCAACAGCACAGTTATCTTAGCAGAATTTTTTAATGTTTCTTAGTCTTTATTTGCTATATCCATTCTACCCTCATCCAACCTTGGGCAAATACATTAGAATGTTACATAATAGAGAACCCTGAAAAATGCTACAGTAATCATGATGATAGGATGATAGTGTCCCGAATCATGACACATCTTTGGGTTTAGATTTATGGGCAAAAGAGGGCATGTGCTCTCCTGCCCACTCACTAAGAGTAACTTACCAGCTGATCTGACTTCTCCATGTGCTAGACCCTGACCTTCAGCTGCTGCTTCTCACGGTGGAGGTTTTAGTCGATTATTTTTAAAAATTTATTATTATTTTTATCTAATGTTTTTCAGAATCTTATCAGTAATTAATTAAAAGGGGTGCTCTGCTCACCTTGTCTATCACAGGACAAGCAGATTCTCAGTCTGGCACTGCTCACCCAGTTACATCAGCCTTCATTAGTTTAGTGATCAGAGATCTCTTGAAGAAACCACATGGAGTTCATTAAGCAGATTATAGCATCCAGTCTGCAGTGCCTATTGAATGGCATAGGGAAAACTGAAGGTGATGTTGACTTGATTACATAATTATAAATGAGACACCACTTGAATGTTCTAAAAAAATATTTATTTTCTTTTTACTTCTTTAGATTTTCAAATTAAGTACGGCTCCAGCCTTCAAACGTGTGGCACATTTAGAACCTTTCAGAGCAGAGCTGCTGTTAATTTAGGTGATCCTCTACTTACAAGAATCATGAACTGGAGAACTGAATGACTGTAGCGCTAATTTCTACAGAGCAAACAGTATGGGTCATGGCATCTCTGAGTGGGGCACAGTGGCAGAGCAAAGCAGAGCTTAGAAGCAACAACTGTCATACTAACCCATGAAGTACTAGTCATTGAGGAGCCACAACGAAGCTGCAATTTCTTGCTGGTTAAGAGGCAGTACCTTCACAAAATCTTCAAGAAGTGTCAATGAGTTTATGGTAAATTTCCTGTTATAAAAAGATCTGAATAGAAAACTCTTTCTATTCCATGTAAAATTCAAAATTAGGAAAAGATCAATTAAATTTCAATTTAATCAATTTTCAATTAAAGAGAAATTTCAGTGAATGTGGTAAAAAGGTTAATATAAATGTCAGTTATAACCAAACAAAACTCAGTTCTAACAGAATTGAAATATTCCAGTTGTCTGTTCAGCACTCAGAAACGAAATGAAAGGCTATTTAGAAAAATGTTATTCTGAACAGGAGAAAAAAGTGGTATCTAAAAGAAAACCACCCACAAAAATGACCACTCAGAACAATTCAGAATGCACTTAAGATACTAATGAAATCATCATACACTTGCAACGTGCTTCAGTTTTGCCGAACCTGACATTTTGACCAAAAATGGTTTTAGCGTGATAACTTCAACTCATCTCCAGGTTTCAGCAAAACAAATATATGTATATATATATGTATTTGGTTTTTTTTTTTAGAAATGTAAGTTGAACAAGCTTTGAGGCAGGAGATATCCTGTTGTCCTTTCACCTCAACTTAACCTGTAACTGGTGCTGTGAGAGCAGCAGCCACTAACATGAGGTACATACTTTTACTGTCAAGTTGATTCCACATGAGCAGAAGTTTGTTCCCTGCTCACATCACATCAGAGAGATGTGGGGAACTTTTTAAGTGCTGCAACAAACCTTAGACTCTCTGCTTATGCAGAAAGCAATTTTATGTCCCCTTATATGACACCATATGTTCAGAATCAGCCCAACCTAGCTATATTTTATGAAGATGCTCTTTTCTCCGCATCGGTCAGTAATCTTTTTCCCCTTGGCTTGCCATTTCTGACTGGTCATCTGTTATGGGTCTTGAGCAAAATTTTTTCAAGGCCCAGAATAGGGTGTGAGGTATACATCTGCAGTCTTGCTGGAGAATGGTATAGAGTGAAAATGATCCTTTCATATAGGATGCTCTGAGCCCAGGCTACAATTATTTATGAGGCTATGCTGGTTTCTTCCGAGTCCATTTGTTCTCTGACAGGGATGTTTGTATTTTCGCAACTGTGGGTCACACTGACAGTTTTCCAGGCACCTTCATACTCTATGTGATATTGAGAAATGAGATCAGATAACAGCCAGCTTGTTTTCTGATCCTGGGAGGTGCACCACAGGCATTGCTAGTTCTTGATCTGTTCAGGAGCCCAGGGGATGGCTTGGGAGGACATAGAGGTTGTGCAGACTACTCTCACAGTGTCTCAATGGGTCTGATCTTAAAAATCAATGCCTTCAATGGATTTTTTTTTTTTGGATCTCAGTGCTTTCCCCATGGAGATCAAGGGAAACTAGAAGGAACCTAGTAACTTGTATCTCAAGATAACCATGCTCCGAGCACCTGAGAGTGGTGCTTCCTAAGAGTACAAGTTCTTCTAAGCCTTCTACTTTGGATCAGGACTAACCTCTGAAGGACACTGGATCAGATGTCTTAGATCAAGCCGCTAACCATTTCTAACACTTATTATCCTCTACAGTGTCGAGCTGCTGTCTGTTACTCACGTCCTTATTCCCCTGTTGTCCATTCAGTACTAGTGTTCAGGTCTGATAAAGGGGAAATTCCCATTTGGGATTCACCCGTGACTGTCACAGATCAGTGGCATTTGCCCAGGGAGATGTCAAGTGGTGTCATGGAGGTGGAAGAAGTGATTCTTAATTTATTGAGGTTAACTTGTGAAATTAGCCTAATTTGCAATTTATGGCCCTTGACCATCATGAATTGGCCTGTGCAGAAAAATCCTTGCTTCTAGCATAATAATTATACCTTTGCACTAATGTGAAAGGATTTTTATTTTCACCTTGCTCCAGCATTCTAGTACACTGCCTTCTTCCCATGCCAGGTGAAATTCAACCCTTTTTGAAGACTTTTTATTAGCCTGGCTTTGCTCAAATCCTCCAAGGACGTTTAGCTCAGATTTAATATCATCATGCTTGGACTTGATCTTATGCGCTTAGGATAGACACCTTTGCAACTATACACCATACACATTGCTTAACTGCAAGCCTAGACAATTTCTCTACAGCCAAAATGAAAATAGGAGAAGTGCAGGTGTTGACATAGGCTGTTGTTATGAAGAAGGAATTTTGCTCCCTAACTAGATTCTTTGACACTTTGACAGGTCACTTAGTCACAGGTGCAGATGAATGTAATTACCCCCAGGAAGTGATTGCTGAAGTTCTCTTATTGATATGCGTGCTGGAGTACTGCTAAGATGGGTTCCTTTTTTCTTTTCTCTTGAAAAAATGTTCCCCTAGGGATTTATATGCTTTGAGTCAACTTGTCAACCATTATAAAAGGAATGCCATGGAATATCTAATGTGGAGGAGGCTTAGTTGAGTGCAAGAAGAAGTGGAGATTTTTTTGCTTTCAAAAATAAATTAGAAAATGTTTCCTCTCCTATGTTTATACCCTGAATGTCACCCTGGTGCTGGGTGGAGGCAACCCATGGTGTCCTACACCTACAAGCAAGAGGCCAAGGTCCTGAGAAGAGTTTAGGTGCTGACGGGATCTAGCAGTAAATGTGTGACACAGTTCTTATACACAGCTCCTCCTACGCTAGACCCACAGGCAGTGTGACTCAGTACAGGCACAGTGAGAGATCTGTGTGTGGCTAAGTATAACACCTCATCCTTTTTTGCTCTGGGGGACCTTGCTTTAGTACCGTGGCCAAAATAATTAGAGGTCATACACGCCTTACTGCAATAGGGCATTGCTGCTTATTTCATAAACACCACTGAAAGTGTAGGAAGAAGACTGTGTTAGAAGCATGAGACTGGTGACCTATGGGTCCACAGTGGGTGGGTGGCAGCTCAGAGGAGCCATAAGGAGGCTGGGAAAAGCACAGCTGAAATAGCAGACAGTGAGCTGGGCCTGGGGGAAACACGTAGGTGCAAAAATGAACTACTACAGCTTTGCTCGTTGGTGTCTTTCAAGGGGTTGTCCCACAGTTGAAAACAGCCTCCCTTCGTTAATCCTAAAGGGGCTTCAGTAGAATAGCACTGTCTGCCCATTCCCTGGTCTCCAAAACCACTGCTGAGCTTGACACACATGATACTAGCAAAGAAGCAAATTAAAATAGTACATCTCATTTCTGGATTTCTGTGATTGTATTCAGCATTACAAAAGATAATATACTGGAGTAAATGGTCCAGTGATCAAGGGCAACAGAATAAAAATCATGCTGATCGTGACTGGAGTAGCCTTCAGCTGGGCTGATATGAAGCTGGCTAGTACTTCTCTAATGCTAAAAGAAGTTCATATCATTTTATTATTTTTTTTTTATCAATGGGAACTAAGTTCACAGAATTTGATCTTGAGACTCATAATGACATGATTGCAGGTAAAAATAGCAATTAAAAAGAAAATTTCTTTCCTTGTTAACTCTGGGCTCTGTTAGAGTACTGTAAGATCAAATCCTGCAGGGTGCTTGGTAGCTCTCATTAACGGTGCCAAGCACTTACTAAATCAGAAGTCCCATTGGGCTTTTTCAGCAGTTGAGGTTGTTCTGTGCTCCTCTGCTTGTAATTGCTTTTATAAAGAAGAATCAGCATATTGAAATGTGCTCAAGCCCACTTGTCAGCTGCTGAAGCAAAATGAAATGGCAATAAATCCTGATTGAAACTCTGACTTGATGCTCAGACCTGAACTCTTTAATGTTGATGACAAGATTGATTGGCATGGCAGGGTGTGATGCTCACTCTGCAAGTGTGAGCACTGCAGGGTGACTCATAACACTCAAACCAAGCCCCGCTCTGGGATGTGAGATGCACTGATGCTCTCAGCTGAGGCTTTGTTTAATTCTTCGTGGGTTTAGTGGAGACAGACATCTCTTTGTGCAGAGATGGTGACAGACCTGCATCAAAGCATAGGATAGGGAGCACTACTCTCTCCCTCCCTCTCTTTCACAAGTTATTCTGGTTTAAAAACAAACAAACAAAACCTAGACCAAAAATATCCCACAACTAAAAAACCCAAAACCCACCATACAACAATAACAGGCTGTTTCATGGCATCAGTCCTCTGATTTGAGTGCTGCAGCTTTAATGCTTTGGTTTCTAGTACCCTTTTTGAGAGGTTAAGATTTTAAAGGTTTCCAAAAGCCAGGGCTTTTGAAGATGTCCTGAAATGGGCATTGAAAAATCAAGGTCCTCAGGTTTACCTGTTTGGAGGGGGTTGCCTTCACTCTTACAGAAAAGCCTGTGGTTAAGGTTCTGACACATTGGTGGCCGTTGGGAATGTTTCTTCCCTTAGATTCCCCTTGTGTTTTTCAGTTCTGAAACTTGTTTTCACATAAACCCAGTTTGACTGGAGTTGCTCTGGAAGCTGTTTTGATGTTTACAAAGCAGTTGGGACTGATACGAGATCTACTGAAGACAAGGGAAAACTTTTCCGTTTACTGTCCATGGGCTTTGGACCAGCCCCTTTGAGAGGGATATATGATGGTTTATTGGTGTGTAATTTCAAATTGCAGTATTTCCAGAATTACATATTTTTTTAATCTCATGTGAAGGGTCCTAGCTCAACTTGTTGAGCTATGGGGAGTAATCTTGGTCAACTTAGAGATGGTTTACGGATAATGTGGCACAGCCTCATTCTTATTCTGTCAGAGCTACAGGAGAAAATAATTCTTCCCCTCACACCTCTGACAAGTCTTCGTGTTGCTTGTCACAGTTTGTTTTAAAAAGAGAACCACAAATAAAAATAAAAAAGAAAACCTTTGGATGAGAATAAGACCATAACAAAGAGCTCACACAAGCTGCTGTTCTGACAACTGAAGAAGAGCATGGTGGCATGGTCTGAGAGAAGGGGACATGGAAATTAAACGCGCAGTTGTTATGGAGACCTCCGTTTCGTGGAAATGGGTGGGTTTGGAGTTTTCCCTCTTTCTGCACCAAAGGGAGAAGTGATGTTTCCCTGCTCTCTGCACTTGAAGAACCTCACCTGGCCTTTGTGCTCACATCAGTAGCTTCAATTCATTCTCTTTCCTTTACCCGCCTGGCTCCATCCTTTTCCCTCCTGGAAACAGGGACTAGAAGGGCAATACTCGCATGCACTCTTTGTCTCAGCACTGAGGCAAAGTCCAAGTAAGGAGGATGCCAGAGGTGAATCTGGGGCAAGCCAGGGCCATGTTACACAAAGTGCTGGCCTCTGGCAGTGCTGCCAATTAGTTGGGACTGAAACAGCCTGATAGAACGTCTCAGGTGAGTTGCGCCACTTTTCTGTGCATCTCCAATTTTTCATTTACTGTCTGTGTGCTTCGTCTATACCGATTATATGCTTTTCAGAGGTTGTTATGTGAACATTCTGCGGTGAACACAACAGTTCTGTACAGTCCTCCTCTGACATATGATGTTACCTGAAATAAGATATAGTAAAATTATTAATAGAAATGAAAGACAATATGTCAGAGACTGTTATGATTCATAATAATGGTGTGATTAATAGTAAAAGTGACAGTATCAATGAAAGTACTAGATGAAAACAATGAGCAGAAAAGAGAAACCTCTCCCGGGACTCAAATCCTCTCTGCTGTAGCACATAAATGATAGGAAGAGCCATACTGAGTGAGGCCAGTGACTGCTTACACCTTTATCCTGCTTCTGGCAGAAGTTAGTAACATGTATATATATAAGGAAGAGCTTAAGGGCAGAAAAAGCATGCAGTGCTTTTCTTGTACGTGTTCCCAGACCCAGTGACTTGTGGTTTGGGAATTCCTGAGCCAGAGATGGCACCTTTGTGTTTAATAATTCTTTATAGATTTTTCTTCTCTAAATTTGAAGCTGTGTAATATTTTGGCATGTTCAGTAGCCTATGGAAAGGAGTTCCGCAGTTAAACTATGAGCTATGTGATGAAGTCCTGACTGCTCTGAACCCGTTGCCTGGAAGTATCATGTGATGCTCTCTAATGCTTGCATTACAAGAGGCAGAAACTAATCATTCATTATTTTTCTCTGTGTGCTTTTGAAGGCATTTCCCTCACTCTGGCAATTCTAAAGCATCCATTTTTGGTCACTAACTGTTTGAGGTTGACAAGAAATCACTAGGGGAATAATATTTAAAATAATATATACTTGCCATATCAACCAAGTAAGACTCCTTCCTCCAAATTTTCAATCTCAGAATCAGTGAATTATAACTAGATCATGGTAACAAAAGTAAAAATAAATAAATAGATAAATAGATCAATAGCAATAAATCCTCCTCCACCACCACACTCACCTTCTGTGCCACATATCTTGTTTTCAGCAACTGTTATTATCTTCTCCTGCTCTCTGAAATGAAATTCATACATTCTGCTGTAATTTTGTACAGTTGCAGCTCTGGGGTTTTTTTGGTCTATTAGGCTATTGGTGACTTTGCACTTAAAAGCTTCCAGGTGAACCAATTTTGTGTTTTTAAAATACTAGCTCTTATTAAACAAAAAAGCCATTATGTGAATCAGCAGTGCGGTCTTGTCTTGGTGTTGAATGAGGTACTGGTCATTCCATTTTGAAAAGGATATGACTGACTTAGAGGGGATTTAGAAAAGGCTGAGGAAAATATCAAGCACTGGAGAAGACTCCCCCTTGAAGAGTCATGAGAAGAAAAGAGATCAAGCTTAGAAAAGAGATGAATAAGAGAAGCCAAGATAAAAGATCAAGTAATGAATAATCTAGAAGAGAGATAAGATTCTCTTGTGGCATAGCCATTCAATTCAATTAGAAGGTGGGAAATTCAAAACTTATTGAAAGAAATACTTTTTTGCATGGCATGTAATTAGACTCTTGAACTCACTGCCACAGGAAATTGCTGAAGTCTAGACAATATGAAGCCTTGAGAAATAGATTGGCCACTTATATGAAAAAAAAAAAAGATGGTCCTGAATGTTAAATAACATTAGCGAAGAGATATTACTCTTGGTGATTCGTATCTTAAACCAATCTTTCATGCCATGTTCTTCTGCATGAGGCACTGGGATGAGATCTAGCTTGGATAAAAAGGGGAAGATCATTGCATATATATTTACTGTGGGCTCTTACACCTTCCTCTCTTTGGTTTGTCACTGTGCTCTGTCAGATACCGAAACAGTTAGTTGGCTTTTCAGTATGACAAAGTGTCTGCCTTTTCTCAGGAAGGGAGAGGTGGGAGAAAGAGGACAAGAGGAGTCGTTTGGCAGGATGGTAGTGTGCCTGACAGCCATCGCATACGCTTTCCACCAGAGCCTGAGCTGGAGGCTGCTGCTACCTTTGACATGCAGTTAGATGTTGAGGCACTGATCCTCACATGTAAGGAGTAAAACTGGGAGGTCATCACCAGCCAAGAGCGTATTGCTGAATCAAAAAGCAGCTGGAGACGTGAACAGAAAGCTTGAAAGGGCTGGATAGATAAGTATGTGTGGGGGGACTGAATGCCCATATAGATACTTGAGCAAGTTTGTTGTTATCCATGTCAATAGTTGGATGAGGTAGCTCTCCCTCCCTTTGCTGCTACTGAGATGCATGGCTCTGGCTTTTGGGGCATCCAGAGAACTGGCCAAAGTCAGCTGAACCTCCTGGAATCCAGTCTTTCCACTTCAGGAGCACTGTGGTGCCTCTCCAGCTGAACCAGTGGACCTGTGCTGGTGGTGTGCTACCAGATTCAGCTGTCCCACCTCTTTCTTCCTGAAAGATGCTGAATTCACCCCTGTGTAATCAGCAGTGCAATGGCTACTTGCTTATTTGGTGTGCAAATGTCCCTTCCCCCCTTCTCTTCCCAGGAAGGCTTTCAAGCTGCTCCTGACTCCCAAATGCTTATGAATTCATGGTTGTCACATGGGAGACATGGACACAGGAGGTTCGATCTGACCATCCAGTCTATCATTTCAGGCATGTTTCTATTGCAATGCTTTGGTTTTCAGTGTAGCAAAGCTCCAAAACTTGTTTAATAAGCCTGTGAGAAGTCTATGCAAATCAGGAAAATATTAAAGGATCAGTTTAATTTTTAGTGTATCTAAATCTAGTCCACTTCAGCATTGACAAATTTGTATTAAGCGAGCACTGATATAGGTCTCCAACTTTAAGTACATGTTTATAATCCACTGAAGTGGATTGAGATCAATAGGTTTGAGGAATGTGCTTAAAATGAAGAGTATACTTGAGTGCTTGAAGAGTCAAGGCCCTGGTAAAGAGCTCATCAAAGGTTTTCCTAGATGCAAAGTTGCACTGATATAAATTTGAAAGTGATTTGAAATTGATTGGATTAAACTCATCTGAAAGTTTGGTAAATGCATTTGATAAAAGGGTAGGTTTGAGGGTCGAGAGACGAATTTTGCTAAAGCTAGTCTGAATTAAAGCCACTGCTACTCTCCCAGGTCTCCTTCCCCTATCCTGAAGACCACTGCCCCTGCGAAAGAGTGGCAAAACACCCGTGTCCCTGTTCCTCTGCTGCTGTTTTAAAGGCTCCTAGATTAAACTGTCTAGTAAAGCGATTTTACTCTATATCTCAAGTTAAGAACAGAAGCAATTGAGAGATGTGTCCAAGTTCCCTTTTGGTCTTCCTGAATTAGTGGGCAGTAACCTCTGGCAATCGGACGGGCAAACCGCCGGGGAGTCAGAGCATCTTCAGCTGCTCCTGCTGCTTGTATCAGCGCGTGTTTGTGTATGTTGGAGATGGTAAATGGAAACGAATCTGTCTGGAGTGTCTTCATGCAGGAGTGTTTAAGGAAAGCTTACCTCAGTTGAACAGGATCAGCTGTCTATGATCACTCAAACCTCCCAAACTTTCCCCCACAAGACTGGGCCTGGGGATGAGAAGTCACTGGTATAATATGCCTTATTGAGTGAATGTTTGTTAGCCAAACTGCGAAAATTGCCTGCATGCTCTCAGCTCACAGCAATCACAGTGTAAATTGTGTTAAATTCACGGTTCACCGGAGAGCCATGTAATAGAAGCACGCTCCCAAAGTTTAATAAAAAACTCATAAAGCCTTTAACGCTCTGTCTGCCTGCACACAGAGTGCGAGTGCCTTTAACTCACTTATGAATAGGCACCACACTTACAATACATTGCTGATGTCAAAAGAGACTTCAGAAATTAGCATGTGGTTCTACAAATCCATGCCTTGGATAGTTGCGGCTACGATGGCTTTCTATTCTATGTGCAGTATTAGTATCTATCACTCGCTGTATTTCAGTCCTTATTCCCATTCTGGTGCTTTTTTCTCCTCCTTTTGAAACTTTTATGTAAATGAAAATACATCCTTAAAAATCTTTCAGTATGCACTCATAGCTCCTGGCAACACAGTCTAGTTCAAGTTGAGTTACTTTTATTAAGCCTTTGATTCTGGGGGAAAATAAGAACTTTTTTTTTTTTTCCATTATTGCCAGTATGGGATCATCACATGTTTGAGTTCAATCCATTGCCCAGGAAACTCTTACACAGATGGTCAATAGTTCATGCAAGGAGGCAGCAGACCATGTAAACAAACCTTTGGATTCAGGCATTAGTATTACCAGAGTAGCTTAGAGATAGGGCCAAACCCTTTGAGAAACTGCTCATTGCTATTGCTAGCATTCAAGCCTAGGCTAATTTAGGACTTTAAAATCTAAAATAAATTGGATTTCTGGAAATTTTATTTCTGTTTAAGTTTTTATATACACATGTCTGTGTGTGTGTGTGTATACATACAACTGTGAAAGATAATCAGAACTCGTCTGATCTGACTATATCTCAGTCATTTTCCATAAGATCTAAAGTCTATGGGATATTATTGGTCACAGAAATTATGCATGCTATAAAGTGCAAGCGTAAGGAAATCAGTATGTAGTATGTAGACTCCAGGAGGAAAGACCAGACACAAGTAATAGTCCCTCAGTTAATCACAAGGAAACTGTCATTTCAGAAGAGGGATTATTTTATTTTTATTTTTAGCTCTGCCCACTTTTGATTCAGGATGTGAGCACAGGTTTCACTACTGGATTTTAAATCTCTCTGGATGCTGTGCACTACTTTTTAGCCAAACAGTGACAGCTTCACAGCTCTGCAGCCTCATGTTTCTACAAAAATTTTCCTCTAGAGAGACCCCCCCAAAGTCCTGAAGAACAGCAGCTCTCCTCTTACTCATGCTGCCATTTGGCAGTCAAAGATTACATCTTATAAGAATTAATCATGGTTTAAGTTATTCCCTAGTTTTTCACCTGTATAGATAAATGTAGCCACACTGCTTGCATGAGCCATTGCAATTCGGGGAGGGAAGAAGAACGTCAGACTTGGTGGAAAGGGAAGCCAGAAGAATGCAGTGATGCTTGGATGCCAACTTCATTCACTGCAAGTGGATCTTGGTAATGGTCCTTGACAAAGCAAGGAGTTACTTTCGACCTGGTGTGCGAGTGCGGATCACCTTCATGCACGTGTTCCTGCTCAGGCCTGTAAGAGAAGGTGAAGGGCTGCTCCTGCAGGTCAGGCCCTGGACCAGACTCTGAAGAGGCAGAAGGTGGGAAGAATAGCGTGACTCCAGTGCAGATGCATTTCTGCTCCCCCTTCCACTCCCCAGCTTGAGCTAGCAAGGGAACAAAATAAGCAACACTAATAGCACTCTGCAGAGAGCAATGGGTTTTTCTGCTCTGCTGTCTACTTAAAATTCTTCATGTCAGTGACAAACTTGAGATGCCCTGCTGCTTACCTCTCCCTTTTTTTAAGTTGTGATGTGGAGAAATGGGAAAATGCATGACTGTAAACACTCTTGGGCTCTATAATAGGTCAGGAAACACACTAGAAACTGCCGAGTTCCCCCAAAATCATGCTTGCATGCTGCCTGAGGAGAAACCGCTCATCAGACTGCACACATGCATCTCTTCTTATTAGACCTCAGTGTATGTACTGCCCATTGCAAGAGGCAAGCTGTGAGTATGTGAAATTACTAGCTGGCATGTTCGCAGCAAATCAGAGTTGATCCTTCTGTGCATGCTGGGATATCAAACCTCATTGCAGGAGTTTATGGATCTGAAGAGGTTCCAAGAGATCCAGAATGAACTGGATGTAATTTTAAAGCAAAAATCCACTATGGGAGCTTAATCACAAAGACCTTAATTCTCACTCTGGAAAGCCCGCATCCACAGATTTGGATCCAGAGGAGCATTTCTTGGTGGGTATAACTGCTGCTTGCCTTCTCACTTAAGCATCTGCTGGAGCTGGGCACAGGACACTGAACTAAAAGGTCTGTTGTTTGATCCTGTATGATTTTCTTATGCATAAACTAATGTTGAAGAAAACCAGGAGGGCTGGCTTTGTTCCTAGTGAACCATAGTTAGCATTGAATAAACACTGATCGGCCCCAGCTGAGAGCAAGTGCTGGTATGGATTAAATGTCCCACAGCTATGGAACAAGTTGGCAAGCTTGTATTTCTTGTGCAAGCCACGGTCATCCTCTATCCTAAAACACTCTGTGTCTGCTGTGGCATTTCATCTGTGTGCTACTTGTGTGTGTCATGTGTCTGAAAGGTGAAGGGCTGCAGGGAAGTGGGTGGCAAGGGGGAAGTTGCGTCTTCACCCTTCCAGTGATGATCAAATCAATAGTTATCTCCGTGCATGAAATCACAGTTGTCTCATTAAAAGCTGAGTTATAGCTTGTGTGTTCTGCTGCCGCTGCCATTCCTTCACTGGTTTTGGGGTACTGTTCTCAATCCGTGTGCAGTGGGTCAGTCCTTTTATGCAGGCAATATATTCGATTTCTTTTCCCACTTTTCCCCTGCAATGTCCCATTCAACACATAAGGATTTGTGTCCGAACATGCCAAGGGCAGTGTTAAAAATCCATATTTGCCAAGAAAAGAAGCAGTACTAACATTTAGAAAAGTGGGAGGATGAATCTTCACTGAAGACACAAAGTCGATAGAGAGACTTGCAGTGACCTGAGCATAGGTCAAGTTGACCTGTGTGAGAATAGAGAGAAAAGAATGAAAGGAAAACAAGTTAGAGAAAAAGGCAGCACTAAAAGTATGAGCTGCAGCCATTAGTTGCAGAACTGTCAGTTCATCAAGTGCCTGGGCAATACTTTGCCTTTTTTTGTCTCCTGTGCTAGGATGAAAAAGCACGGGAGAGAATCAGCTGGTGCACTAGCTTTGCAGTAAACAGCATAGGTCTGTTTTCATCCAGAGGGAAATCGAGTCATGGAGCAGGAGAATGTGCTGTCGTGGGAACTGCGATAGAGCATATCAGGGTAAAGAAGAAAGATCTTGTGAGGCTGTGGCTTTGTCAGGTTGCTTACCATTGTAATGCTTTTTTATCTCTGACCACAACACTTTGGGTGGAGATCATGGTCCGCTGTTTTATGTCATTACAGCAGCTCTGCATACAGACACGTAGGGTAAGAGGCATAGTTAAAAAAGAATACAACAATTTATGTATCCAGCAACCTTTGTAACTCTTGGCTTTATGTGTTAAAGGCTGGTGCACTTACTGGGAACCATAAAAGAGAATTTGGGTGAACTGCAAAGTAGATGCAAAGAATATTCTATTTCTTTATTTTTTACATTTATCACGTCCAAGATGCTAGCTGCACAAAGCGTAGGGTGGGGGAAGGAATTTCTCACCATGTGATTTGGAGATGCTCCTGGGGATTTTTCTTGCTCTGCAGAGAGATGGCAAGGGATCAACAGTTAGGATATGTAGGAATGTCATACTCAATTAATTTCCTGAGATTACACTCTGAAGTTGTGTTTAGAAAATGAATTAATATTGGTGAAAAGCACTGATATCCTTGGATAAAGGGCAACAGAGAAGAACACATTGTTATTATTAGACTGTTGTAGAAATCCTCTCTTTGGCTTTGACTGAATTATTGCAGTGAGTTTCCTTGGTGATGTGACGTAGAATTTATTGGAGTGTTTGTGCTGTATAATTGAAAATGACACTACCTTTATTAAACAATCTATGGGACTCTTAACTCTTTTCTATGCTGCAAACCAGCTTGGCCAGTGATTCTTATCAAGTGTCCTGAGCATGTAAAGTAGAGGCTGGTCAGACATCTGCTACGAGACATCTAAGATAGGGGAAGTCTGAGGTCACAAAATACATGCCTTGCTCAAGGTAAATACAATAATAATGGATGGATAATGAATGTGGCTGAAGTGTCAATTAACCACTGATTAAATTGTTGCCCACTGATAACAAAGGATCTTGTCATCTTGTCATTTTCCTCCTTCAAACTAAGAACGCAAGGTTCAGGGTGAAGAGACCTCTACATAAGTCATCAGTTTAGAGCCAGCTTTGTTGGCACTCCCTGAGACCTGTCACCAGTGGCTGTTCATTTGTCTGAGCAAAATGAGTTAATGGTTCAAGTCCAGTTTTTCTTAGACAGGTGTCTGCATCATAATGAATCTCATCTCAATCAACGCTAATTGCTGCTCCTGACAGCAGCCTCCCAAGAGAGTCTTTAGGGAGCAAGCAAGCCGTGGAGGTCAGATCTGATGGGGTCACACACCTAGGGAGCAGTACCAGGGCTTGCCTTTCGAAAGCTGCCAGTCTGGCATTAAATACAGTGAGTACTGGAGATGAATATTGTGGTTTGAATTTCTCTCATACCTGAGATGTTAAAGTGCTCAGATTAAAGGTTTCTTGCTTGTTAGGTGCCAGTGCAAGTTATCAAGCCATCTTTTCAACAGTGCTCTGTTCCGGTGCAGCAGGGTGGTAATGTGCTTCGCAGCTGAACTCCATCCTACAGCAACAATGATTTTATCACCTAGGGTGTAGTAGGACCCTTACATTTGCAGTGACTGCAATGCAGCAGTTTTGCTCTCTGATAGTGGGTTTTACTGGTGTTACATCAATGGTAACCAATGGGGTCTGATGAAGGAGCTACAGGACTGAAAGCTGATTTGTGTTCTCCAAGTATACGCTGATCTCAAAAAAGAAATTACATCTTCGTAAGAATATAATCACTCCCTTGTCAAATTAAATTGAGTAAATTTTCTTCTCTTAAATTGAGTTTGATTTTTGTAATGACTGTTTAGTCCTACAAATATTGGTATAATGGGAATATAGATACACTTTGATTGAATGTGGATCCTCTCCTGGCTACCCAACTTGATTGCATATCCCAGTGGATACTAAATAGGAAGCTCTGGTTTCCTTAAATCAAAGTGGTTGCTTCTTTGTCACTGCATTAAGAAAAAGCCAAGAGCCTGATTGATAGCTGGGCTTCAGGCTTCTCTCACAAAGACAAGAGAAACTCTGCAAAGAAATCAACAGGTATGTTAAATATTGATACCTGTGTGGCACCAATGATTTGTAGCTTCTCTTTCTGTGATGGGATAGAATAATATATAATGGAAAGAAAGCAAAATTATTTTACAGTATAAATATATATTTAATGAAGGAAACTTAAGTTATTCCCCTGTTCAAATAAGACGATTCTGTCATCACCAATCAGGCAGTCTCTGATCTTGGGTACTGAAATTTCTCAGTGTTTGACTAAACAAGAAACAAATTTGTCCTGGATGTTCTGGGAGGTCTTAAAATGAAGCAGTTTTTTATCTTATGTTTCTCTGTTATAAACCTCTGTTTTCCACCCTGAAAATTAATGGTTTAATACAATGCTTAACTTCACACTGGTACGCAGCAGGCCAGGAGTAGCAATTGGTTGAACCCTGTGTCTGTAAAACCAACAGTATTGATCTGGCAGCTTTCTGTGATGGGCTAGATCCTCTCTCTTCGATTCTCGGTTTGTGAAATTACTGAGGTGTCAGATGCAGACTGGCACAATCCATATCAGTACAGATGAGGGCAGAGTGTGACCCGAAACATGATATTTTGCTACTGATTTACTTATTACCTACATCTTCCCAGCCTTGCAAGAAATGTAAGCCTTGGAGGAGGGAGAGAAAAGTAGCTGGATGAGTTGAGGTTGAGTAAAAAAACAAAGCATGTTTAGATCAAGTTTGAAACTAGATCACAAGAGACAGATTTTTTTTTTTTTTTTTTCACTTTTCCTACACATGTTATCATTACAGATCAAGTTATTTCTAACTCACTGATGGTGACTTGGGGAATAAATGCTTGATCCTGGGACTTATTGAGTACTTTGCTCCTGGTCTGAGATCTGCTTAACCTGGTGAAAAGACCTGCTCTGGATTAGGCTTTGCAGCAGGAGGTGAGGTTGCTTCCAGCTAGAAGCCCAGTTTCTTACTTTCTCCAAGAAAGCTATTTTTCTTTTCTTTGCTGCTTTAAGTTCTACAAATCTTTTCTCACCAGAATATGATGTCTCTGCAAAATGATGTGCTTTGTTAATTTGATACTCAGTCCAAGGAATTGAATTATTTTCTCCATATCACTGGAGGAGTCAGAAATAGAAAAATCTGAATGAAATAACTCACCAGTGGGTCAGTTCCTTATGTGTCCTCAAACAGAGAGAAATACTATGAAAGGGCAGCAGGAAAAGCAACTGAATCAGCTTCAAATAACTGTGGGGTTTTTTTCCTGTTGAGCTCTTCCCCTGGATTATTTGGGTTTTCTTCCATGCAATGAGTGCTTAGGAAGATTATGAATGCCAAGAACTGCAGCATAGCCTGTGAATCTACTCCATCTAATCACAAGCCATGTACAGTTAGAGAGTGGAGCTACAGCTGCTAATCCCTTCTGACTTCCAGATGAATTGAAATGCTTGGTTGATACATACCAGGTTACAGATTCATCTCATTCACAGGGAAAAGTGAGTGCTGTCTGCAAACAAACCCCAAGCTGCACAGTTGAGCCAGGCCAGATTTATTATTCCTTTTCTTCCAGGTCACCAAGTCGTGGTGAATTGCTTCAGAGCCCAGTGTAATCCATCCAAAGCCTGCCTTCAGTTTTAGAGGTCCAGGGCCATGATGAGACTTACCCATGGTTGTACCCAGGTGACAGCTAAATGTCTTCTAGGAGCTGGATGAAAAACAGACCAAGATGCACTGAAAATCTTTTGTTTTAATTTGGATTAACCCACAGTTTTCATTAAGTTTTCAGGTCAGGCTCTACCTCCTGTTAGCTCATGAAATTGGCTTTGTGACACCAACATTGCGTGAGACATTACATCAGTTAAATGTGGCTGGATTGCACTGACTTGCTCTTTCTCATCTACGTACTCTGCATAATCCTGAGATGTCTGTTAAGTTTTCTTTCCTCCCGGAGATGCCTATTTATACATTCTGTCACTTACTATGTATGGATGTGTACAGTCTGCTTACAATTATTTGGAACTGCTGATTTTATATCCAAGCATACAGTGCATTTAAACTGTGAACATGTTTAGGAAGCTCTGTTCCTTTTTTGGGTCCTTATGCCCAGAGGAAAGAATGAAAGGAAAAACATGTGCATTTTTGACTAGGAGAAAAAAGGATTGCTCTCAGGAGATTTTCTCCTCAGATTCTGTGATGAATAATGCTCCTGTCAATTATTGGGTTATTCAGAAACAAGCTAAAAAAATGCTTAGCTTTAGCTTCATTTGCTTTTTGGATTGATGTCATTTCTGCTCCTGTGAAAATAGGTATTCCCTGTGGAAACGAAGAGCTTTCAGCTGGACAACAAATCAATGCCAATTAAGACCACAGTAATGATTAAGGACTTCCCACCCTGGGTCTTCATTTAAGATTTTATTAATACTTTGGGATAGACATATTCAAGCAGTTGAGAAGTTCCCCCACAAAATTAGCTTTGGAACATTTAGTATAAGTCACAAAGTGCTAAAATAAGTAATTTTCTTCCTTATATCTATGACTTCTTAGCATAGTACTAGGGACTATAATGACTTAATTGTTTACTATCTGTGATTTAACACCTGTTCTTGGAGAAGGTAGAGTTGAGTTGTTGAGTGTTGGTTTTTTTTTTTTAAATTTGTGCTAATTATTTGATAGTTGTATGACTCCTCTCAGGATGTAAAATCCTTCTCTCAGGATGAGAAGTAAGTGTGAGATGTAAAATCTAAATTGATGGGCAATGAGGTTTTATATCATGTAATTTAAACAAATGAAAATGTATGTCTCTAAAGCAGGTCAATTAGCTAGGATTCTTCTCTACCCTATGAAAATCATATGGCAATTCAAACCACCTATTTTAGATGTCCTTTTTAGAAGCAATGTGCTTTGGAAATCACTTGTCTCTCCCTTGCAGAAAGAGCAAACTCGGATATCAGGCTAAGAAGTTGGATGTGTAATTTTGAAATGGTTTTATACAGCTTAAATTGGTGTGTGAATCCTACCTTTGTTGTGTTTAAGAATCCACATCACTTCTCTAAAGAGCTGTAAGAGCTAGGAGCTGGCTACCCTTTTTAAAAGCATTTTGTCTTTTTGTCCTGAATTCCACTACTCTGTCCAATACTATTGGGTGGATTTTCCAGTGATTTACCACAGAAGCAACTGCATTATAGCTGTGGAGCAACCAGTTTAGGTCTGAGACTTTAAAATAATTCTAACAGACAGGTAGTCACAGGAAAAGGGACTATTCCTTGGAACAGTATGGACTGCTACGGGCCTGCAAAAATTCATGCATGTATATTATTTGCTTCTTCATTTGATTCTAAATTGCTTCAACCTGCTTTTGAGAGAGGGCTGTGCTCTTGCTGGGGTACTGGATACAGTATGATGTTTTGCTTTGGGAGCAGGTGAAGCTGTAACAACAGACAGCTAAGGTCCTAATTTCCTTTCACATTTGATAGTTTATGCCCTTAAATCCCCATTGACTTAAAATGGTTTCTCTTTTGTTGGTAAGAAGATCTATGGTCAAACCCAAAATTGGATTAAAAGTGCTTCCTGTTTATAGTAGCTGAAAAGCATCTTGTGGGAGGGTATTATATGGATGACCAAAAAAAGAAAGAAAAAACCAACAATCAACAAACCCACTAAGCAAATTTTGCTCTCTGATAGAGGGTTTGGTATTCACATTATTCAGTGCAATCTGCAATGTATATTAAGAACATAATTCTGTGTTGCAAATTTATTGAAAATTAATAAGACTGCCAGCTCAGCTCATGTTGCTTTAACAATATTTTATGCGCCTAATTTTATGGGTTGATCCCATATACTTATTGGATTTCTTGATCGAGGTGTCATTCTGATTTCAAAAGGAAGAAAGGAAACCTAAGTGTTGAAGTTTGTAAAGAGATGTCAGCTGAACCCTTCTTGCCTGGTCCCTGCGCTTTTACTCTCCCTTCACAGCATTTTCTAAGCCTGTGTTTTCTTTCTGCTGATGCAGCTGGGGAATGGCTGCCCAAGTGATGTGAAAGCTAAGGCTTGGATCTTCATGTCTAGGCTAAGAGTTTCTGTGACCCAGGTGTGGAAAAAGATGTTTCCACAAATTGAATGTTGAGGTATGTAAAACTGAGCGGGTGGTTTCAGCTGTCGCCAACATCAGATTTCTGTGTCCGAGAACAGCCACCGTTTCTGTCACTTATTGCCAAATCCCCCAAGAAAGCCCAGCATGGGTAAAGAGAAAAAATTACTTCCTCACTTGTAGAAGTGGTCCCTAAAGTTCAGTGTTAAGAAGTGAATGGGGAGACATCACAGGAGAGATTTTGCTGCTCCTGTCTATAATAAGGTTAAAAGGTAACTTGATCACATTCTCTAAGTATCTCCAGTGGGGATATCTAGTATATAGAGCAGAGGTGGGAGAAGGCTCATTAATTTTAGACAAAGTCATAACAAGAAACAGTAGCTGGAAATTGAAACTCGATGAATTAAAAATGAGAGTAAGATCTTTTTTATTTCTGATTTATTTATTTTCTTAACAGCAGAGATAATTAGCAACCTTGGCTGACTGCTCAGAGGAAAAGGAAGGTTTTCCATCACTTTCAATCTTTAAATTGCAATGAGATTTCTCTCTAAGAGGGGAGTTTTAACCACTCCAGAGGTTATTGAGCTGAGTAGAGGAATTCCTAGGTGAAGCGTTGCCATTAATGTATCGAGACTGTGAAGCTGCAGGATCACCATGGGTCTTTTTGCCTTTAAAAAAAATAAATCTATAAACAGCAGTGTATATTATAACCTTTCAAAGCCATTTTGTTGAATGGTTGAGCTTTTATGATATTTTACCTGCACATTTCTGCATATACGTACACCTCTTTGAGGTTATTTGTGCAGCGCTCTTAAGCTCGATTTTAAGTGTACCCTAAACTACATCCTCCTTAACACTGCTGCTGGAAATGAATAAAATAGAGGCAAAAGCATAGGTTGTTGTGGCTCTGGTTGTAATTCACTCTCAGGCCTCTCTCTAAGACTGTTTGAACTCCTTCCAAAGAGATAGCAATATGTCTTAAATCCACATCTTTGTAAGAAGAAAGTATTCAAGTGTCTGGGGATTTTCTTAGCCTGTCCTTATTGTCCTTGTAATTCCTAGATTTTCCTTGTATTGTCCTCTCCCTGTAAATCTACAAGCTCTCTCCATGACTTTTTCCCTCTCCATGGGTTCATATCTCCAGCCTCAGTCAAATGAAGATCTAAATGATGTCCTTCCACATTAATCAACTGTCCTCACTCTACATCATCTGCAGGTGGAGGTTCTGCCCTGCTGCAGATGATGAGAAGAGCAAGGAGCTTGCTGGGGCAGGAAAAGAGATGAGACAAAACAAGCGATCTGTTTAGCACCCGTATCAGGAATCAACGCTCATTTTCATAATTAATTTGGCTGTGTTCGTCATCACTGCAGCCTTTCATTAGGAGGATGACAGCTGAGATTTTTGCATCTGCCATTTCCGTGTTACCCCCAGCAGTAGGTTGCTCAAGGAAAGATCTCTTACTTTAGCCATTGAAGTATTGGGTTATGAGTAGAACAGGCTGTATCTGGCAAGACAAGGGAGGGGAGAGAATTTAAGGAAAGCTTTCTGTCCCTAGAGCTTGTCAACTTAGCACTAATATATGTGCTCCTTAACTCTTCTTAACTCTCCTCTTTATTGATTTATTTGTATATGTGGTACTTCATGATGAAGCAATACTGTCCACCCTTCCTACTGAAATACGGCCACCTCTGCGGTGGAGCGTTATGGATATTTAGCACCAACCAGACAACAAGACATTTCAGAAGCAGAGAAAGGGAGAAACAACAGATTTGGCTGAAGTATAGGGGAAACTAAGGAAGTAGAAACATTGCGACCCCATTTGTGAAGCCCATCTAAACAGTGTACAAACACAGTACCATAATGTGACCCAAAAGGTTTTATGTGTGTCCAGCTTGGGGAAGTAATGATCTAGAGTTTTTAGCCACATGCTTCAAGATTTTGCTATTCTCAGTTTACAGGGAAAAATTCTTCTTTCAGGAAGGGTGGTGGGACACCCCATTAGGCTGTGTCAACAACCGGCTTGCCTGTCAGCGCTGTCGTCCCTTGGTGACTGCTGGGGGACTATAGGTAATCAATATGAAGGAACACAGCAGTGCAGTTGTTTCCTTGCTGGATGCGATTTATCTGATGAGCCTCCTGTCTTCTGCTTTGTAGCATAAAGAGTTAAGAGTTGAAAAAGTGGTGGTTGTGTGTAGATAGAAGCTTCTAGCAGTGACTTCCACTCATGCGTGCACACAGTGTGGTTTGACTCAGGATGAAGCAGCACTGAGGCTCTGCTTCTTACGCTTCATTTTTTCTTGCCTTTGCAGGCATAAATACCAGGGGAGGTCTCATGTAAATTGGAGACAGAGAAATGATTATCTGTTTATCTTGCTTTCCTTTCAGAGTGGTACAATGAAATCAGCAGAACTCTCCCTGCCCCCCCCCCCTCCTTTCCTAGCAAATAAACCTTGTTTTAGAAAAATTAGAATGCATTGTGGATAAAGGAAGGTGACCCTAGGTCTTGGATCTGTTTCCTTCATTAGCAGCAAATCGGCATGTAGTGATTGCTGCTTCTAGTATCAATGCTGGAGCATTTAACTAGTCAGAAGAGTTTACAGATGCCAGAAGAGAAAGCCAGCGATGCATATAATATATTGCTGGATTCATAAATAGCTGAGACAAGGGCTGGTTATTGCTTAGTTCAATATTGTTGTTTAATAGCTACTCTAAATACACTCTGCTGGGTTAAATATTGTACTATTAACTCCAAAGATAATGATCTTCCTAGATTGAATGAGGGACAATCATATTATGGTGTGATGCATTTCTTTGAGCTCCCCATATGAGCAGGGTAATTGAGGGGACTAGCAATTCTGTAAGCCACCCTGAGGGTCAAATTCTCTCATTGTCCAGGCTCCCCATTCCTAGAGAGGGCAGAAGGACTTAATCTATGAATACAAAAGCATTAGATGACCCTGCTTTGTATATTTGTAAAGCACGCATCAACCCAGCATCACAGTCTGTGGATATTATCAATCCCTTAACTAATTATATCTGTTCCACAATAGTAGCCTCAAAGGTAACAATTGATGCAGGCTTTCCCTCATCCTTTCTTACAGGTAACTGAATGAAGAAATGAGTTGTCTTCATGTTGATCTTTTTCTCTCTCTTGCCTGAACTAGAAGAAAAATGAGAAAGGACTCAGCAGAGAAAGGAGCCCTGTTTGTAAAAGAGCAGCAACGTCCCTAGAAAATGTCCTACCTTTAAACCCAGCTGAATAGTTCAGTGAAAGCATAGATCACATAGACAGTTGGAGTGGAAGTTTTTATGATATTTTAGGAATACATTTTTAGCTGGCCAAACAAAGGAGGAATCTGGAGGATGAAAGAAATGCTCACAGTTTACCCTTGCTTGCAACAGCCTATTCGCTTTACTTGTACTGTGCATTTGATACTAGGGTGTCCCTCCTTTTCTATTTCTCATGTTTTCAGTTCCTGTTTTGTTCACTGCTGTGTTTAAATGCTTCATTTAAAGGATTCAAAGCTATTGAGGAGAGGAAAGTACACGTTTTTATACATATGTGTGTATATACACATATAAAGGTCTCTGTAACAAAACCAAATTTTATGTAGACCTTTCTGTTCCCTTCTGACATTTAATCCTTTACCCTCATTACTCTCTTGCTTTAAATTCAGAACCTTTAGAGAGCAGCCTAATGTTGTCTAAACCCACACAGCCTACCAAAAGCTGGCATCAGCAGTCAGGAGAGCCGTGCACCTCAGTTCTGCTCTCTTTCCTCCAAATGACCATTTTAATTTGCACGATGGACACTTAAGGTCTGCAGAAACTCCACACAGAGATATTGCAAGAGGATTGTGCTAGTAAGTTACGCGAACCATTTAAAAACATTTTGTTTTAAAACCCAGAACTTTGTGAATCTTTCCACATCGTGATTAAATGTAATTTACTGTGGCTGTTTGGCACTTTCTGGGGTAAGAGTGGCAAATCAGGAACTACCCAGCAAGCACTATGAGCAGTTGTTTAAAGCTTAATTTATACTAATCTATCTGCAGAGTAACCTCTGCAAGTCTTGCTTATTGGGGGCATTCTGCACTTCTACTTATTCACAGGTTTTGTTTCTTTTCTCTCTTTGAAGGTCATTTTCAAGGCAGGTTGTCGTTTAGGCCTCCTCCTTCATGGACGTGAGGATTTATATTTATTGCTTTTAAAAACAGGTTAGATGCTTATGATTTGCCTGCTTTTATCTTTAATTTCATCATGGGAATCTTGCCACTGGATGCACTGTGATTTTGAATCCTAATTTTATTGTCTAGGTAAAATGAAGGAGAAATTTGAAATGTTTTCCACTGGAACTGCAAGGGTACTTTTGATTCACGAGCCTGTTGCTGCCTGAAACTACTTGCAAAGTAACAACTGCTGAGCTCTGGTGGATATATCGAGGTGTAACTGTTGAGTAGGTAAATCTTCACGTGATCATCAGCTATGGAATAGTTTATGATACAATAGCAGAGAGACATTAGAAGTATAGGTTTGTTGGTATCTGAATGGGAAGATTCAGAGATTCCTGGTCCCAAATAAATTGATTCTTTGCTATCTTTGCGACGACTTAAGAATTCTTATTGAGCTCCCATTGTTCCTGTATTTTTTTCCATTTAGTAGTTTTTAGATTTGTCTTGATTCCCAAATGAAGGATGTCTATTGTTTTGGGATTTTTTGGGTTATTCTATTGAAATCCTAATATGGAATAATGGAATATAAAACAATAATAGAAATAAAATACAAACAAAAAATATTGTTTGATTACAAAGTTTTTGAGGAAAAAATTATACTAGTCAGATCATTGGAGTTGTTATGAATTTACACTAATTCAAGACCTTTGTGTCGTCTTTGCTTTGTATTTTTTTTTCCTTAGAAGATCTATCCTTTTTCCCCCAAAGCAGAAAGAGACTGAAATTCCACAATGCAGTATATTCCATAGCAGAGACGAGGGAGATATACCCTAAACCACTTGCATGATTTAAAAAAAACCAAAACACCAAACCCAAACCTATTCTTTATTGAATAACTAGAATGTACCTTAATATACAAGATCGTAACATGAAGAGGCATCAACCATCTTCATAACACATCAAATAGAAATTATGGGAAGTTATTGAAATTGCCATTGAGAAGATACTCCTTTTTATGACTGGCATAGCCATTTATACCGAAAGAAATGTCTGCCTACCTGAACTGACATCATAAGGTAACATGCCAGACTGTTTTGTTCAAACATTTTCCAGAAATATATTACATTGTTTTGGAAATGTCTTAGTTGTGGGATTCATTAATTTTAATGCTTGAGGCAACCTTAGCCTACCTGTCTCTATCTACAAAGTAAAGATTTCTCTCCATTTTTTGATGGGGAAGGAGGAAAAAACCTGACAGCACAGTGTGGGGGCATAAGGTAAAAGTTGCAAATAAATGTGTATGAAAAAGAGGAGGGTACAACTAGGTATCAGATGTTCATCTCCGTGAAATGATGCAGTGTCAGAGAGCAGAGTACCAATAGCAGCACAAAATGACAGGTTTACCTTCAGACCAGGTGCAGGATGCAACATATGATAGGGAAAAACAATGAAACATTCTTGAGTCATTTTAATACAAGAATAAAGAAAAAACAAACAGAATCAGAGCCATGTCTATTTGTCGGTAGAGCAGTCAGCTATCTAGTAAAGCAAGACCTCCAGTAAGGGCAATTATAGATATGTCTTGGTGTGGAGAAGAGATGATGTTCTATTGTATTTAAAGGTAGGAGGAAAAAAAAGATATTCACTGCAACTGTACTTCCGTTGGTCTGATCCCAGCTGTGTGTAGAGCTTTAGAACATATTTGGAGGAAAAGAACAAATAAAAGCTCAGATTTAAATAGAAATCAGGGCAACACATAACCTAGGTTTACTAAAAGTCGGTCATACTAAGCAAATGTGCTTTTTTGGGGAAAAAAAAAACCACCAAAAAACAAAAAAAAACCCACCAAAACATTCCTCTGTTCAAGGAAAAAGCAAATCTTCTAATTTTCCTTCTTCAGTAAAGCATTTGATGTAGAATTACATGAAGAATTGTGAGTTAAAAAGAAGACGATAGGGTTGAAAAATGAGGGAAGAACTGGATAAAAGAGAATATTAAATGAAGAAGGGTTGGACTGTAAGTAGGCTCCTAGCCAAGTTACCTAAGGACTATTTTTAGGCTTAGTCTTGTTTAATGGTTTCATTAGGGACTTTGGTGCTGTAGGAATTTGTTGATGAAATTTGCTGATGGTACAAAATTTGAAGATAGCAGTACAGAGGAGTGTTTGGGATATTGTTTAAATGAACTCAATGACCTTCAAGGGGAAGCAATAGAAATGGAATTAAATTCAAGCTAACAAAGGGCAAGTTCATACACTTTGGGACTAATCGTAAGATTTTTCTGATTTAGACTGGGAACTCTGCAGTCGAAATGACAAGGGAGGAAAAGGAAGTGGATTAGCTGAGCTTAAGATGACTGTGAGCCCTCATCTTGCAGTACTTTGGAAAAGACAAATGGGACCATTCAGCCTATCAAGACAAGTGATATCCAATGGAGACAGAAAAATCTGAATTCCATTGCACAAGGCAGTGATACAAAGCAAATCATTGCAGAGTACAAAGTGATGGTGAGACTTTATCTGGAATACCATGCTGAGCCCTGATATCTCCTAGAGGAGAAAGCACAAGGGCTTGAACAGCTGCAGGTAAGATCTGCCAGGAGGATAAGTTAGGGAAAACCAACACAGGCTGGTTTAGCTCCCACATCCCCGGGGCTAATCATGGTTCTACTCTAAACTTCTCCTGCCTCCAACTTGCAGGGTGCATGCTGGACCCAACATCATTTTTCTGGTCAACTGCCAGATGGTGTCTGGGCTCAGACTCCACATATGAACATTTACATAAGTGGAGAAAGCTTGATTTTGTGTTTAACTACACTTTCAAACATCATGAGTCAGCTCTGTCTTGACCTATCTGGTGCCTCCTAAGATGTCACACCACTACGTTAAAAGTTTCAAATAGGGACAACATAATCTTAGTCTAAGTCACCTCAACTGCTAAAAATTAATTAAACATTATCATATTAGTCACAGCTTAATGACTGTCAGCCTCTTGGTATAATTAAGATACAAGAATTATACAAAAGCTTCCACCTACTGGGTAGGCAAAAGCTGTTGCTATTTGATCTTTTTCTGAATTTATCTTTTCAGCTTAATAATAATAATAGGATAAAATGCAGCGAAAAGAAATGTAAAGCATGGCACATATGAGAAATTCAGTTGCACAAACACAAAATGGGGACTATGTGACTCAGCAACAGTACTTCTAGAAAGAATATCATACGGGGTTATAGAATAGGGCTCAGCAATACAAGCTCTGGGGAAAGAAAAATCTTATTCTCTTCATGAACAGCAGCTTGATGCAGAAGAGATGGGGGATAACTATGCGTTTTCCTCTGGCTCTTTGAAGGCTTTAGATTATAGAAAAACTGTTGTGGGACAGTTTAAGTCGAAATAGGCCTCTGGAGGGCATGTTCTGTATTAAGTTTTTGGTACCAGATATTAAGAGTCGTGCAATGGGAACAAGTTCTAGAGGAGAACTGCCCAACAGATAAAGGAAGAGAGAACTGCGAAGAAAGGTTCAAAATTTGGGTTTGTCTTCTGGAGAAGCTGGGTTTCTCTTTGGGTATCTCTTCTGGAGAAGAAGAGACTGAAGGGGAGGCATTATCAAAGAATTTGAAAATAAATGGATTGTTATAAAACTGATTATTGTTATACTGATGTATATATATTGATTGTTGTCCACAGACTGTTGGGCAAGAAGTAGTTGGCTGAAATAGCAGGAAGGGAGATTAGAGATCTATATTAAACTATGAACTATGAATTAAGAATTGTTAGCAAATGTATTTCCAGGGTAGTCTATGTACACCATGCCATGCCTCACAGTAGGGAAGAAAGAGTTCTACACAGAGAATTTTAGGATTCAGAGCAATTTTAAAAAATGGAGGGCAGGACCAATAAAGTAGTGAGACTGACATCCACTGAAAATGTTATATGACCCTAGGAAACTGGGATGATTTCACTGCTTTCAAAGTCAATGGGATTCACAAAGCCTGGCAGGGACTCTGCTCATGAAGGACTTTGTATTTCTTTTTCTCTTGGGAAACTGTGTGTGTCCTTTCTGTTCGTTAGGCAGGCAGCTTGGTGGTCTACTGCACGAAATAAACATGCAGACAGAGATCATGTGTAAAAATCTATTTCCAAAGCTGGAGAGTATCCCATTGATTATCAAGTACTGTGTGTTAGCTAAATTAGGATGAAATGCAGCTGCAAATAGTTCAAAAAGGATAACTGTCTGATGAAATCAACAGAAGTTCCCACCTTAGGTAGCTGTTTCTAATAACTTGGTCTTTCAGACTGCTGTAAATCTTTGGGATGATGCTGCATCCTTGGTGAAAGTCAGGGAAATGAAAACACCATGCACAAGCAGCGTATGCCTTACAAGTTCAGTGAATCAAGTCTTAGAGCTATTACAAAAGACTCCATAACTTAAAATGCCACTGTTATGATTGCTTGCTTTATTCTTGGAGGACTTGTCTTACCCTAGAAATCTGTTACAAATTCATCACATCTAACTATATAGGGAAAAAGACATAAACAAAGCTTTTTTTTCACCAGGTGAAATTCCTTTTTAACTTGGGAGACACAAGTTAACAGGTATGACAGCTAACTGTGCATGAGGAAACTCTGATTATGGCATCTCCCTTTTAGTGGAGGGTTGTTTTTTTTGTAATGGGCCTAGAAGATCCCTTACTATTAACTTGAGACAGATGACTAACTCCTACACACTGCTTCCAACATATCCATCTGCTTTTCCAGGTGAAGGTGCAAAGGATTTTTTCTTTCCTGATATTTTGTTTTTCTCCTGTGTAGACCTATGTTTGGTGTTGCTCTGGCAGAGCCAGATATGCAGTGCTCACTCCTCTAACTATTTATTGTAGCACTCTGGCACATGAAGCCAGAGAGAGGAGTTTTGTCCGCATACAGATAAGGTTTTCTTCCATTTTTCTGCAAACATCTGAGGGGAAAGTATGAGGCAGTGTTTGCACAAATGTTTAGAGATGGTTGACTCAGATTCATCCCAGTGTCAGGCATATGGAGGAGGGTGACAGCAGTGCCTTGTGGAGTGACTCCCAACCGATACAACTGGGCCTCCAGACCAGCCAGCAAGTGCTGACAAATACTGAAGGCGACCTAATGATTTTTGTTCAGGAAGGGGCTGGTGAATGATGGATTTGAAACTGGACCTCCCATCTGTTCCTGATTCATCTTCCACTGAAGCTAAGGAATGAGAATGAGCAACCAGGCAAAAGCTTCATCCAGCCGTCTGGGGATCGTGTCACCAAGCCAGACGGCAGTAATTTAACTTTCCTCTCTCATAAGGCCAGTATATACTGGCAGAAATTTATTGTTTCTTCGTTACTAAGGATTTACTGGACGCTTCGTGGTTCTTGGGGGGAGGCAATATGTCCTGCTTTGTAAATGTGACCTTTCCTTTCTGGGTACTTTTTAGCCAGCTATATTTTGCTTGTATGAGATAAATGTGTGGAGCACTACAGAGAGGACAAAGTCCCAGTGGAGGATTAATAAGGATTGTGCCGCATGGTGAGGAATACATAGCAGTGTTATTACCTAAATCTTCATATAGAATACTTTCATAGGGCTGTGATATAGCACCAAATAGCTATAGAAAATTACTAGATTGAATTGGGGGGAGGGAGGGTTAGAAAGCAATGAATTGTAGGCAAAAAATAGACCAGATCCTTAATGATTAAATTAGCAATGCTTGCTTAGAGATAACGACATTTATATCCACAAAAGCTCTGGCCACAGCAACTGCAGCCGGGGACCTGGGGCTGTGGGAGTACAGATCCCAGGATGACACGGAGCGTGTACCGAAGACCAGGCTGTTTTCAAGCTATGTGAACACTTCTTGTTTTGCAAAAGGGCAAATCTGCTCCAGATTAGCTCTAATTAGCCTCCCGTCTCTATGGTTGCAGCTGAATGATGTGGGTTTTTTATGCTGTAAATCTCTTTTTAGTCTGTAAAAAGTCTGCAATTTATTTTCAAAGCAGCTGTGCTTTTCTGATAGATAGAGAGACATCTGTTCTGGTTATTGTATCAGTCTAACACATTCGTGATGGCTTTCCCACCACCTCACTATGCTGTGCTATCACCTCATTTCCTCCCGAGAGGAAGCAGGAGGGAAGGCATCTTTGATCTTTGGAACCTACTAAGGTTAAGGATGCTACATGCATGTTGGCTCTCTGAATTAGATGAAAATATAAAACACTGTTTTATGAAACACTTTAAAATAATAACTCTATTCCCTAGAAATTAACAGGCTCCCTATGACGTTCAAGGAAGCAGGCTAGGAAAAAAAATTCCAAATGAAATGTATGAAAAGTGAGTAAGTTACATATTGGAAAATTTCTCTCACAGGGTACCTGCTAGCAGTTCCCTATCAAATTGGAAGGATGCGTTATATTGGGTGCACAGGGAGCTGCCTTAGGATTGGTACTACTAATTATTTTATTAATAATTTATTAATAAATTAAAATTAATAATTATTTTATTAGCATATTCTGTGATGTAGGCAGTGTAATTTACTGGTAATATGAAACCCGGAAAGTCTGCAGATGCCACAGACACTGAGAAGAATTCAAAGTGATCTTCATAAATCAGAGGAACTGTGTGCAAGAAAAAAGCCTGTGATTCAGTGAGACCAAATGCAAAGTATCACATAGAAATTGAGGATTACCCGGCTCAGCAGGCTTTCTGCAGGAGTGGATCTAAGGCTTCCATCAGGTTACAAAACAACAAGAACCAGGAATATCACACTGGTGCAGAAACCCCAGAGAGCTTTTACCTAAATGTAGAGGAAAGAAACTCATCTTCATTTCTTCCTTTGCTTATGGGCTCCACACTTTGAAAAAAATGAGAGAAAACTGAAAACAGTCTTACAGGTGGCCATAGAAGTGATTCCAGCATCTAAAAGGAGCCAGACATATGGATGATGGAAACTTCACTGGAGTTTGTAAAGAAGAGGTTAGAAAAAATATCAGAATAAGTGTAAATATAATAATTTTCCAATATGGTCAAGGAACAGAGCAACTGATATCTCACAGTCACGTCCAGCCATACGGCCTCTAGCTCAATGGTTTTCTTTTTTTTTTTTTCTATTTTAACTTGAATTTTCCCACCTTAAAAGAAAATCAGCATGGCTTTCCGTGAAGGAGAATTAACTAACAATCCTAAAAACTATTGCGATCTGAAAACTGGAAGAAAAACGTACAGCATTTTAGAAAGCATCTGTACCATTGACAGAATTACACATGATAAGAGTGCCTGATACCCAAACTTCAGGAATTAAAATGTCAAACCACATCCAATTTGCATAATGTTATTTGTAGCACAGTAATGCCAAGAAAACTAAGAAAAATCATGTCACTAAAGCACAAGGTGCTGTACAAACCAGGTTTGAATGAAACCTCTTGGCCATAGAATAGAGGAAGTCGGGTGTGAAGGAGGACAAACCACGATCCTTAGACCAGCAAGCTCAGCAATGCACAAAATGATGTGAAGTGGGCTGTCCCTCTGCTCTCCTTGCTGGAGGTGGTCATTTAAACTTTGCATTTAGAGACACCTCTGCAGGTGAAGCTGCTGCGCTGTGGACTATCAGTCACACCCCAAAGCTGCTTGAAATATTCAGCACCGTCTTAGCTTTTGGAGCTTTCTAATGTCTTGGAGAAAGATGATAAGAGAAATGAACTTCCAGCCTATTTCTTGAACATCTATTTTTTATTAGATAACCTTTTTGCTGTCTATAGCTGCTCTTCCTGCCTTCATCTATTGAAGCTCCGCATGGTTGTGATGCTGAGACAATTTTGTGCCAGCCAACACAGGAATCGCTTCACTCCTTTCATTACCAACACAGCAGCATCTGTTTTTCAGACATGACGCCAAGAGAGAAATGTACTCCTCTGCTTAGGTATCCTGCAGCACCAAGATCAATTATACAAAATCCATGCTCTTGGGCTTTAAAGACTGTAGATAGTGGGGATTTTGGAAATTAGATTGAAGTAGTTAAGTGTTGCAAATTTCCCCTCTTGAGCGGCTGTGGCTTGATACGGCTGCTTAAAGGATTCTTTGGCAAATGGATTGCATTTCCTAGTGGGATTTGTGCTGTGAATAAATAAATTTCTATAATCAACTACTGATACTTCTGCAGACTTCATAGCCTGCCTCTCAACTAAATGCACATGTGTATAAAAATTTCTGTCCATTTAAAATCAAGTAAGGCATCGAACTGGAATGAAACCCCCACACCTAGCAAAAAATCCATCAATTTTTTACTTTGCTTTGTAAATTTGTGAATTTTGTTAGTGCCTTGGCCTATTTAATGATAACTAGGTGTCAATCAAATGCAGAGCTGACTTGCCAGTGGGAGTACTCTGGAAATGAGAGGTAGCATCCTGGAACATCTTGCATTTAAAAAGTGATATCCCCTCAGCTTTCCAAAGATGTCTAATTTCATTTTAAAGTGATTCTGTCACAAATCCAAACAGCGTTCTTGTTTCAAACAGAAGCAGAATTAGGGAATGCCAGCCTGGAGGAAAGGGAGCTTGAGGGAAGTAACTCCCCAAGCTAGACAATTAAATATCGTTAGGTATCATATTTATGTTTAAGTTGATAGTTGAGCTTCCAGAACACTGATAGATTTGGCTGCAGTTTTGGCATGTCTATCAGGGGTTTTTTTTGGTTTTGTTTTCTGTCACCTTTGGGATGCCTTGACACTTTATGTGTACCCTAATAAAAAGAAACTGAAAATCTGGCTGCGCATCTGGTCCTGAAATTGAAAGAAAACTCTTCTGAAAATACTGTTTTCATATTAACAGCTGGTATCAGGCACAGGGCTGGGGAACCTCCGCAGTTACAGTTTTGAGTCTTAATAGCTTCTGACATAAATAGGACTGACTGTGAGAAATACTTCCACAGTTTACATGTTGTACACAGTTGATGATGCACAACATTGTGACTGCGCCACTGTTCTTCCTTAACCAACCTCCTTACTGCTCTTTGAGTCTTAGCCTAGCGATGCCAGCACTTCTGTCAACTCGGGGAGTTCAGTGCTTGCCAGTGTGAGAATTATCTGTGAGCTCATTAGTGCTAGCTCTTTGAACATCTTGCTCTTGAACTGCCAGCTGTTATAGGATCTGATCTGTTTTCTCAACAAAGTTGGAGTAAATAAATAAATACCCCATCCACGGCAAATACGTGCTCACGCTTGATATCTACCATTTTGCATAGAAATGTTTGTTCTTTCATGTGTTTGCTTTTCTTGTTCTCCATCCTCTTCCCAATTTTCCAAATATTAACTTAACCTAGAAATGGAGATTTATAGAAACATTTTTCTAGATGCATCTCCACTTTGGAGAAGTGAATGATGTTTTCTTCTCCTCCTTTCAGAAAGTGAAGCATCTATTTTCAGTTGTAGCACTGTGCTATGGCCACATGCGCCATGTGGTGCTGAAACTTCCCAGCCTGAAATAAAATAAAATAAAGTAAGGGACACAGGCTGGTCTGCCTGCTCAGAGCCCAAGAACAAGGTTGGGATTCAGTCCCAGTCCTGGCAAATTGTTGCCATTTTCAGTGGGAGCAGAATCAAGGTGGAAGGGTTTTCATTCCATTGGAAAGGGACATTATTGTACAAAACTGGCAACTTAATTCTCCTCTGTCTTATCTCCGTTGACTTTGGGTTGGTAGGTTGGCTTTGTCTTGCCTTTGCCTCTAAGTGATTTGGCAGCAAAGATCTCATTCTAAGCCCCTCCATGTAACCACAATACTTCTGTTTCCCCAAATGGTCTACATTAGTAGAAGATAACTACTCCTTTTCCATTAACTCACTTAATACTTCACTTGACTAAACACGAAGTGCCTGTCTACACATACAGATGTGTATATATAAATCAGCCCAGGAAACCTGCTCTTCACACAGCATTTTCTATTTGTTTGACTTTCATTGACTGAGGCTGAGGTATTTTAAAAGGCAGGGAATTGTCAGTTGTCACTACTCTGTCACAGTAATTTAAAAGCCAAGTAGCAGAGTTCAGGATCCCAACTGTGATACCAAAGCTGTGTTACTGGGTAAACTTTTAATAGGGAAAAGGTAGGAGAACAGCCTCTGCACAGAGGTTGCACCTAAGTCAGAAGAGTTTGAGCAAGCAAAGGAGTACCTCAGTTCACTGTCTGAACCTCCTGACAAGGGGAGTTGCTCCCTTCCCTTTGCATCCCTTCTATTAATACAACCCCTTAACATCTCTTCTCTGTCACTTTCCACAGAAAAAAAAATCAAAGCTTTTGCCTACATTTATTCTAGTCCTTGATTACATCTTCATACTGTTGTCCTCTTTAATGGAGCCAGCTCTCATAATACTATCAACAAGCCTGTGCAATTTGGAGCCTCTCTTAGATCCTCAGCTGAGTCCAAGGTTGTGGGAGCAATTCTAGTTGTACAAAATTGGTCTAATTTGGCTCACACTTTCAACCTTGTGCAAAGTGTGCTGCGCAAAGACCACATCTCTTTCCAGAGCTGCAATAACCTGGGAATGATCAGGCTTCACACAATTCATTTGGAAGATGTGAATAAGTTAGCTTGGTGGAGACAAGTTCAAAAGTAGGTGGCTGTTTTCATACAGAAGATGAACTGAGGGAACTGATTCCTATGGAGCATGATGGAAGCTTCCTCTGTCCTGCATCTGCTTAGGAGGGTCTTTCATCAAGTGTGGGAAGCAGATGAATGGTACTGCCCAGTAAGTAGAAGTGGTTTGAAAGCTGAGTTTCAAATGTCTGAGTCTACCTCTGACCTGTTGTATACCCTGATGAGTCACCGGCCCAACTTTCCTTTCCTTAATAAGAGGGTTTGGGGTGGGTATATCTGCCTGCAGCTAATGCTGTCTGCAGATGAGTTCCTGGTCTTCATGTTGCAAGCAAGGTGTGATGAGGAGGTTGAGTTGGCATTGGCACATCTAGCTGGCATGCCTGATTAAATCAAATGTGCTTTGGCAGCAGTACCCCAGCTACTGGTGCCAAAGAGGTGGTGAAAGAAGCCTTGAGCCTCAGAAGACCAGTGCTGGAGGAGGAGCAGCAGCTGCCAGGATAAAGAAAAAAAGGAAAAAAGAAACAATATCATCGATGACTTTTTGATGGCAGTACTTTGTGTTCAGCAATTAATGTAGCAAGTACTGCCCAAATGGCATGGATGGGAAGAAAGTTACAAATAACCCCTTTGGCAAGTTAAACTTATTTTCCCCCAAGTGTCTGTAACCATTTACAGCCCCAGGAATTGCTCCCATGTGCAAATAGCTTCCTTCTCATTTTTAACAGAGAAGATTCGATCAGCATGTCTGCTCTTGAAGAATAGTTATTAGGGCTGACTTCCCCATCCCAGTGAACCTGTAATTTCAAAAATAACACCTATTTCAGCTTCATCTTAGAAAAAAAAAAAAAAAAGAGAGAAGGAAAAAGGAGCTGGAAGAGGGCAGGGAAGTAATTTCTATCAAAAAAAAAAGATTCTGGGCCAAATTCTCAGCTACTGAAGAACAATGTAGCAGCCAAGGGATGGCACCATTCCTGGCTGTTTCTGTGTCTTTTTCCTTCACTGAGGCAATAGACACTATGATTTGTCCAAGCTGTAGACAATGACTCCAAAGAGGTGCTCAAGTGTTGGTCAGGAGCACTTGAATTTGTCAGAAGATTCTTCATCCTTGGCTTATTTTGTGTTATCTAGCTATTTCTTCAGATGGGAAATCGAGCTAGGTTGTATTTACTGAAGCATGTGTTAATGCTAAGCTCTGTCTGGATGGTCATGAGGTGGAAAAAATGAATGTCTAGCAAATTAATTCCTCCCAGCTTTATCCAACTGGAAGGTGGAACTGCTCAAACAGAACTTGGAGTAGAAAATTTTTCCTTTCTCTTGTTCTTTTACCATATCTACTCCCCATCTCAACTCTATCAGAAGACCAAGAGAATACAGCTGCCACAGGCACAGGAGGAGCACCTCTGAACCTGATCTTGTCTGTCCAAGCAAGGTGGGAGACAGGACTTTGGACACCATCTGCATTGATGCCTTTGCTCTTCATATCTGTATTCACAGTAGTTTTTAATGAAAATAACATTATGACCTTCAGGTAGTGGGATTAGCTAATGCACAAATTTGGGGCTTTTTCTTTCCCTTTTTCTCCCTATTTTTTCCTGCTGTTGGGACTGTACTAACCCTCTAAGACTGCATGGCTTCTACTCTGAAGATGCCTTGAGCCCAGTCAATTCAGCTCATACATGGAGCTGGCTTGTGGTCATGCAAACCTATCTTTACTTTACTGTGATCTTACATACATTTTACTCTCCATTTCATGGTTGTAATTTGTGCCTGTGTGGTGTTGATGCACTAAGGTGACTAAGGCTCATTAGAGTTGCATTATGTGTCTGAAATCACCTTAGATGGCTAAGAAGGATCTCAAAACATATATGTACTTCCCAGCCATATATATATCCTGGCCTGTTCTTCTGCTATGTCTCTCAGTCACATGCGCATGTCCTAACTTCTGAGGCAAATTTTGCTGAATCCCACTAAGTGTCTGTAAAATATGGTATTGCCATAGGAAGGTATAAAATCAGGGCCAGAAGCGAATTTTAGGTCACTCAGTGCTGTCCCCTGGTATCACAGGCAGTCATATCACTTAATTTCTTTCGTAAACTTATCAAGGTCTTTCATCCTGAAAGTAGTTTGGCCTTTCTGGGAGACTCAAAAGGGATTTGAAAGGGCAAAGTATATCCAGAGCATTGGACGATAGTGACCGCACAGGCTTTAGAAAGCCACATTCTGTATGCTGTTTGTCTTTGCTCCTGTGTCTTGAATGCAGCTGGAAATCTTGCCATTGGAAACAATAAAATGAGGGCTTTAGGGGGAAAATCCCCCAACTTTTCAAAAATTTTGTATCAGTCCTCTCTCCTCACAAACATACAACATTAATAGGGTTTTTTTCCGATAGATGCTTTTGACATCCATGGAAGGACTGCCAAAATATGAGTTCTTTCACCTCCCTTCCCCTCATAGTTAAAACTTTGCTTCAACAAAGGATGAGTCCCAGAATGAAAAGGCAGGGGTAAAATAACTTCTGGGGCATGAAGGAGAAACTGACTTTTCTCTTGGAGCAAATTTTTTGGGTTGAGTAATAAAGTGTAACATAAAGGTGTTGACAAAACAAGTAAAATGGTATTTATCTGTGTTGCCATCACAAATTCTTAGCAGGAACAAGCTGATGTAGTCTGCTATTTGCAGGACATTCAGCAAAAAAAATGCTGAAATTATTCCTAATGTGCATTTTTAAAAATATCACCAGACTCTTGCTTGGCCACTAGTGCCATGACATGCAATTTTCCTTCTTCATGATGTTTTCTTTTTCTTTTTGTGTTGTTCCATCCTTGTTTCATATCTTAGCATAGATGCTGATTCCTGATTTTGTGCTGCTCCACCTTTTGGTCTAGTTTTACTGGAAAGGAGGAGAGTGGAACTTTTTACAAAGTGTAGTTTTGATTTTAGATATATTGGAAGCCTGTTTTTTTGCCTATGATGCTGGGAGGGACGGGGAAGTTGTATGTGATATATGGGAGTTAAGGAATACATAGGCATCATTTAAGCATCATCATCCATCTTCCAAGCAGTTGGTCTAGTTACAGTTTTGTATGCATGCAAAATGTGTGCCGAAGTCAGACATGAACATTAAGAGAGATCTCACAGCTTGTTCTGTGAATGTGAAAGGTTCAGATGGGTTAAAGGGATGCTTTTAGCTATTCCCTCTCCTCTCCATGCCTATAGGAAGCAGCATATGGAAGAAGTCTGCTGTGCCAGTGTTAGGCTATTAGTGCACTTATGAATTTTTGGTACCTTTTGTCTTTTTAGTTCACAAAATGTCTGTAATGCCTGATTGTTTTATTTTTGTAAGGAATCAAATCCCAGGAGCCTTAAAGCCTGGCATGACAGGCAAAAGGGTCCTTTCATTTACTTCCCTTCAAGTTCCAGACAGAAGTAGGGAAAAATTCAGCTCTGGTTTACCTGAGAGGAGCCCCTGAACTACTCTGCATGAAAATTTCCTGATTAGCTCAAAAATGCTCAGAAGGAAATATTAGAACAGCCCCAAAATGCAGGTGTTTATATGAATAATTAGTTGCATTCTGGTCACATCCACTCCCTTGGCAGACTTCATGGGATACCCTCTAGCTGGGAAGCTTTACTATTCAGATCTGCCTTTGGCTATGCGTGGCCTTATCAGCGAGAAATGTAACTGAAGAAGCTGAGGCTATTAAGAACTACTGTGTTTGAGAATATTTACAAACATGCTTTCGATATGGTTGCTCATAACATGAGGGATTATAAATATGACCCTTTCCTCCCTCTGTCCTCTTCAACCCACACACTGGGGGCTGTTGCCAAGTCTCAGGAAGGTATAGCTCCATAAATATATTTAAGGCCATCTTTCTTTGGGTTTTTGCAGTTTGGGGGGTTTGATTTTTGTTGTTGTTGTTATTGTTCTTTATTTTTTTCCAAGTGGAAAGACAACAAGCACTGGAACCTCTTCTGATAATTAGATCTTGGGAGCCAGCCCATCTGTTTCTGTTTATATGCTACCCAAAACCCGTCTATTTTAGCAACAGTAACTGCCAGCAAGGTCCAGAAGTCCTTTTCAGTAATTATGTACTTTCGGTTTTTAGAAAACACATTTAGTAGCCAGTTGACCCTAGTGGAATACCATTTTATAAAGGAGATCTTTGCTAGCAGTAATTGGCCAGCTGGAAATTTCCCTTGGGCAAGTTTAAAACACATCTTCTTTATCCACAGTGGAAAAGAAGTTTGTCCTATTATCCTCCCAGACATAAAGAGGCACTTTAGCCTCACAAAGAACTTTGAAAACATTCCCATTAGAGAGAGCTGAGCTTATATATGGGAGGGCTCAATATGTTTACTAATTATTACAGAGAGTACATTTGCAGAAAAAAGGGAATTGTGTGGCTTGGCAGTTCATGTATTTCTCAGCCAGATCTGCCATTTGCTGTCACATCTCTAGACTCTTTGCAGCATTTTAGTAAATAATTAAAATACAGAGCCCAACTCTCCACTCCATTACCAGCCTTTATAGCAGTGGAACTTCATTTAGTATCACAATTACGTATATCTATCGCCTCCTGGAGGAGGGGGTAAAGCACAGAGAGGTTCTGGCTGACAAGTCAAGCATTGCTAAGGAAAGTTCTGGCTAGGAACAATAATTTTTAAATTTTGGACAAAATTATGGTGAAGAGGAAGAGAAAAATAATTTCCTCATCAGCTACAAGTGACCTCAAGGATAAATGATAATATCAGAACTGAAACCAAGTTACTCTAATTTTCAGCATCAGACTTTAATGAAAAGAGTATTCTTTTGCTCTGGTATTGTCACAATTAGTTTCTAGGGGGATAATTGGAATCAAACATGATTGATTTCAGGTAGGAAAGAAAGCAGCAGGGACAGATGAACTTCTGAGCTACAAAGTTCTTTTTTTTTTTTTTCTTTCTATTGTCATTAAGAATAATAATTAAAAGGAGGCACAGCTCAACCTCCTTCAAGATATGATATTTCAGCAGAAGTGTCCAGTGTCCCTAAAATTAATGTTCTACAAGTTTTCCACCAAGCCTCAGCGGCTATTTAACTTTTGATCTCTCTTTTTTTGCACTGGCAACCAAATGCATGTTTCCTCCATTAACAGTCAGACCATCCATAAGAAAGACTGTCCACTGCTTGTGGCAGACAGGCATAGGGAAGGCTGCTAGGACAGGGAGCACTTTTGCTGATCTGCTCTTTCACTCACATCACTCATTTGAACGTGGGTTGGGGTCTGCCCTGATGGAGGTGTGTGATGGGGACACAGGTCTGAATGCTGAGGACCTGCTCCGTTTGACTCTCTCACACTGGCTGGCAGATGCTACAAAACCTTTCGCTGGTGACACCATTGGCCCTTCAAATGCCTGTGGGATGAGGGCTGCTCTGGCACTGCCTCAAGAATGAGTTTACGTCAGCCAACATCATTCCAGCATTTTCACCCAGACTAACACCCATAGCAAACCTAACTCATTTTAGCTTATGAGTCACTCATGAACTCATCTTCCCGACGGCAAAGGCACACATTTTCCCTAAGCATCTGAGAAACAAATGACCTGTCTATGGGATATTTCCAAAATACTTCCTGCTGTTATTTTGTGATTGACCCCCTAAGTAACAAACTATTGTTTCTGCTCCTTGGTAGGATTATGGAACACAACACCAATAATGCGTTGATGGTGAGACATTCATTTGAAAATGTCATTTGCAAGATGCAGAAAAACTTTTTGGTTTTGTTTTGTTTTGGGTTTTTTTTTTATGATTTGAGGTGGCTGAAATCTTTTCTCGTGGAAATGAAACAGTGTTTTGTTGTGACACAGCATCTTGCACTGATTTTTTCCTGTTGTGATGAATTTTGCCTTGCCTGGATCTCGTCCTATCCTGTCATCACCTATGTGTTAATAACACGGTCTAAAAGTTGTTCTTGGGACATTAAATGTTTCAGCTACTTACCTCTTTTTTATTGTTGCTTTTGAAATAAAACCTTTTGCTTTTAGTTTTTCAGAAGGAAACCTTTCTTCTGTTATTTTTCTCTACTTAATGAAAAATGTTGAAATATTGCTATCCTCCTCTGATTCGGGACTGAACCAATTTGGGAATTGCCCACACACATAGACACACACAAACAACCATGACAAGATGGGGCATTCTCTTTCAGTGGTATAATTTTCAAGAAGACCTGTGGAGAGGCTGTTCGGTAGCAAGCAGTGTGCTGCAAGCAGGGTGGCTCTGTAGAGGGAAACAGCATTGAAAAGTTATGTAGATCTTGCAGGTATTTCAGGCAGTTTTACTTTGGATCAGCTTTAATGGTGTCCCATGAGTTGAAAGCCTGTTAGCAACTGGAGCAGCTTGGTTTCATGCTAAGAAGTCTAATTCACATTCTCCAAGGCTATGTGGTGATTTAAATCAAAATTCTGTAAGTGTGGCTGATCAGGAGATTAGCTGTGTTTTAACAAGTTACTGCAGATGCTGTCTCAGATGCTGCCTTCTAGCGACAGACCACTGTTGTGGACACTAAGTCTTCTCTTACATTATACAGAGTGATACAGGGCTTGGCAATAAAGGGTGTCCTATCACGCTTTCATGATGATCTCGCATTTGTCACACAGAAGGAAAAAAATCACTGCTTATGGTTATTAATAGCAACTGTTGACTGTGTAATGGTAATTGCAATGTGAATTACTATGAAAGTAAGGATATCCATTATTGTAATTGTTTAGAAATCCGAAGCATGATGGAAGCTTTTGTTAAATAAAGCTGAAGGCAAGTTTAGAGAGTTTTATCTCGCTATTTTTAATCTAAATAAGTGTAATTTCAAGATTCAAGAGACCAAAAATCATACCATTAGATTCCAGAAACATAAATTGTTTTGTCAAGTTATTAGTGGAACTGACAATTTGACAGTTTTTTGTAAATGCTGACATGACGTGTACCTACTTAAGTGGTTTTACTCTGCGGGAAGTAGATTAATTCAGACTCTTTTTTTGCCCCACAAACTGTCATCTTAGGGAGATGGTTTATTAAATTTACCTGAATGTGAAATTAAAATATGATTGATGTAGTCTTATTTGATGTACATAGAATTTTGTGACACTAGCAAGAGCTGTGCATTTTGAACATTATGTACAATGAGAATTCAGTTGCAATTAAGTTAAATAGAGGATGAGGAAGCAGTTGACACAGTATTTCATGACTAGTTAGCTGTTGTAGTCTCAGAAATGGTAATTAACCTGGGAAGTTCTGAGATATGTCTAGCTATCAAAATTGAATTGTCTTTAGGGAGAGTAAAAGAGAGCTTATCCTTAGAGGGCAGTTTCTGAAGACATTGACTTTTTGCCATTTCTTCAGTGAAGTCTTTTCACATTTACAGTGTTGCCTTATGCTTTTATGACCCCAAATGTCTACTAAAAGAAAGTTTTGATTGGAGCTTACTAGATCCTTCTAATTTTATGAAGATATTAGCAATACTAGCCTGATAATGTCCAAAAGCAAGGCCAAAGATAAGGTAGTAAAGTTCAGCTCTGCTGAACTAAAATTGATGCTGCAGGTTCATCTCAGAATGAATCCTTATTTCAGTACTCAAACGCATGTTCCTTTCATTTCCTTGATGGCCGAGAAGAGATTGTAAGTCACTACCCAGTTGTGTTGAAGACATTTACAAATTAAAGTCTTCTAGATAAATCTTGTAGGAAAAGGATTTAAATTTCAATATAAATGACAGAAATGAAGGAATTAATGATTTGCACAACTTCTTAAAATAGTTAATGCAAAAACTTCCTGTAATGCAACGTTCTGGCTGAAAATTAACATGCAGAAATCCAAGACAATTTAAAATGATAGTTCCCATAGCTACCGTAACTCATCTAGCAATCCAGTTAGTCAGTCCTTGATAAAATGCTTCTGCCCGTGTCTAATTTGGAGTTTTGGAGATGGACATGTTAACTCCTCGGTGGGATAAAGGTAGATAGATAAATTGGGATATTAGCTGCCCACACGTTCCTTAAATAAACGTGATAGTGACTCACTCAAATTGCACTATAAAGGTAAAATTACATCATCACCTGGACACACTATTGCACAAAAAAAAGGCTTCTTACTTCAAATGAAGGAATCTCATTGGCTGCAGGGAGTTTGGGAAGGGACCCAGAGATGTAGTGGGCATTTGCATGCTGCAAGTGGGTGCATACTGTGAAGATCTTCTAGTCTGTCTTCTGCAAACCACAACCAACCTTTCTCTTGGGTAGGCTGATAACACAAGAATGCATAAACACCAGCTAACATTTCCCTGCCTGTGATCAGAGAAAGCCATCATTCAAAATCTAACTAACTGCAGCAGTACTGGAAAAAAAAAGAATTAACTGTTAGATGTGTGTGTTTTCAGCAAAAGTGTCTTCTGAGCCTTTGAAGACAAAATAAATCTTGCTATCCTGATGATAGTCTCTGAAAGTCTCTGAAATTTGGTGGTCTAGATAGTTCAGGGAAAATGGAATACTGTATATTTGACAGCATAATTATTATGCTCTGTCAGATTTATACAGCTCTTTCGTAAGAAACATTTCATACAGATATTACTTTTCCCATCAAATATCACTTTAGAAAAAAAGTTAATAATTTAGGAACTTTTATGTTAAAAAATGGCTAATTCAACAGATGCATCTGATACCACCATCAGACATTGCATGAAGGGCACTAAAACTTTTCCCTTTTGTCTTGAAGTAGACCTGCTGTTTATGCCAGACTCTCCCAAGCTTGATGATCCTGGATTTCAAACAGTAGTTTAAAGCTACTCTACAGACAATAGACAGTTACTCACTTCAGTATCATTCTGTCTGGAGATTCATGGCCAGTTTACTCTCTTCGCTCTTGCTTTGCCCTTCTGTACGTCTGACCTCATTAGAAAAAAATATATTCTATTTGTCCTTCTCTTCAAGTTTTTACTTTCAGGTTTATTCCAATTTAATTGGCACAAAAAATCACCTGTAAGGCATATTACACTGTCAATGCATCTATTATTTGGAGAAGTAATAAAATCAGTCCGTGATGTAGTTCTCAAAAACTGGGAAGAAGTGTGGGCTTCACTGTGGACATGACAAAGTTTCTTTAACTAGTTTGAAGAGTGAGTATTTTCCTGATTTAGAAGCAACAAATAATTCAGGATGCATAGCATAAAATGGAAGACTTGTGGGAAAAAAAAAGAATTAAATCCCTACACATGCAATTAATTTGATTTTTCTTTTCATTCATAAATGCATGCTGTGTAGAAGCCTGGATGGGACTCTTTCCTTAGAGACAAATATAAATTAAGACGCATACGTTTTATTCTGCATATATATACACACATGTATTTATTTAAGCCAAAATATATTTATGTGTAACCTGTATATACATGAGCTTCTTTTCCCTTAATTTATCAGTCACCCTGAAGAAAACAAAGTGTTGTGGAGCCTTCCTGTTTCAGGATCAAATTTGGAGGGAATAAATATCCAATGAGTAGTGTTTTAAGGCATCACTTAAGCTCAAATCTCAGCCTGTAAGTTCAGAGGGAAATCTGGATAACATTGAGTAAATAAAAGATTGTTTCTGAAGTGCTTTCCATGGGAGCTTAAATATTTCATCCTTGACACTGCAAATGTTCTTACTCCATCAGGGACACCATTGCCAAATCAGCCTCATTGATTCTCAGGGAAAAGAACTATAAAACCACTTCATTTTTCACTAATCTGTGGAAGAGTACAACAGACCCACTGGAGCACATTAAGTGGAATTAAGGGATGCGTGCAGCATCTTTCTACAGCAGTTCCTGAGACACCCATCAGTCTGTGTCTTCTACTTTGCACAGGCGATGATAGATTAATGCAATACAGAAGCTGCACTGTTGTCCAGCTCAAGTTGAATTCCACCAATAGCCAAATGGCCAAATTTGATCAGCCTGGTGTGGGGGGTGGTTGTTAATTGTTCTTGCTTTTGAAAATCTAAGTGCTTTGTATGACAGGCTCATTTTTCTGAATGTTTGTCTCTTTGAATCTCAGGAGGAGGCAATATAAATCACACACCACACAAAAGGTAAGGACATATAGCATTGGGAAGTAGGAGGTTTTGGTGAACGGGACTTTCTTCGAGAGGCATTTTAAGTGTTTCTCTCCATTTATCATGTAGGGAGTTGGGCACTTCCTTTCAGAGGATTACATTGCTCCCTACTTAAAATTATTTGCTATGTTTTTTAGGATTCATCAGTTGATACAATAATGGAGTACAATATCAAAATCTTGTAGGGGTATGAATCACCTCTCTGGAGATATATTGCTTGATTCAGAAGTTGGGAATAATTTAGAATAAGGATCTTATCTGCCTGAGGTAAGTGGTGACTTTCTCACTTCTGTCCTGTTTGCTGTCAGCACAGAAACCATCATGGAAAGCTGAACTTTGGTAGCTGCTGATACATAAGTATAGACCTATATTCTCTGGGAAATCTGGTGAAGTAAAACTCAAGGAACGAGGCGTGTTGTCAGCTGACAGTGGAGGTATTTGCCATTACAGCTGTGTGCATACACGCTTGTTCTCCTGTACATGCGATGAGTGGCAAGCCTGCCTTTGGAATACACTTACCTCCCATCCATCCCACAGTGGCCACTGCTGGTTTATGCCCTTCCAGTGACATGCTGGATCTTTCAGTGTATTACACTGCATTTCTCATTGCATAGCTTCACTCCAATCAGAAAAAGGACAGTAGTTATGTACAATCAGAAGCATCTGGGCAAACATAACATGCAACTCCGTAGAGAGAATTGCTTGCCTGAGTTGGAGTTAAGGGAGATGGCACTGGCCTTGGTATGTATCCCTTTAAAGATATGGGGTCATCAAATATATAGGTTTGCTTCTTCCAGAGCTATGAAACACATTTACCAAGAGACTAAGCAGCATATCAGCCCTTGAAATATGTGGTCTAGTGAGTTTCTTAAATATATTTGGACCACACAGAAAGCATTCAGTCATCCTAATCTTCAAGGATTGAGGAAAATGACTGTCAACATGTTGAGGAAAACTGCAGAGTGAATTAAGCCCATCCTTCTACCTTCTGCCTTGGTTGGACAGAAAACCACTATTAAGAAGAGTCAGAGAGACAACTGCTGATGCAAATAAAGGGTCTTTGCCACTGAATCCTAACCTGGGAGACATCTGTACTAGGAGGTGTTTTGCTTTGCCAAGCCAAGGTTTAAATCCAAATCACTGATAATGAAAATATTTCTATAAATATGCAATCATTATTGCTATGCTGATAACTTTTAATATCCTGTTATGATTAATTGAAATGCTTGTCTAACACTTGCTACATATCTGATCTAAACATTTAATTCTTTTACTTTGCATCTGTCTCTTGATCATGTGATTCATTGGTGAGGCAAAGGATTAAGAAAATGTTATTATTCTGGAAATTAAAACGTTTCACTTCTTCTTTCCACTTTTCTCCCAAACCATAGGCAGGTATATAAAGGTTTTATGTTACTCCATAGGTGTGGTTTCTAATGCAGAGAAAGCATACATTGTGCCAAAAAAAAAAGAGATATCTTGCAGAGCATAGCTGAATCATCCGTGTGTTTCAGTAAAGGAACACCAGTTTCTACAGCCAGTGGTACCCATGCAAGTCACAGAGACAACATGCCACTGGAGCCACATGACTGCCTGGGGTTGCACTTTCGGGGAGGAAGGAAGGAAAGAAGAAGTAACAGGCAACAAAGTGGAGACATATGGTTAAAGGATGGGCATTTCTGGAAATGAAGACTATAGGGTATCTTTCTGCTCTCAAGAAAGTAACATTTTATTGGATGGCAAAGCAAATAGGAAAAATTTCTTCACAGAAAGGGTTATCAAACATTGGAACAGGCTGCCCAGGGAAGTGGTTGAATCACCATCCCTGGAGGTATTTAAAGGATGGGTAGATGTGGTGCTTAGGGACATGATTAAGTGGTAGTTTTGGCAGTGTTAGGTTAATGGTTGGATTTGATGATCTTAAGGGTCCCTTCCAAACTAGACAATTCTGATTCTATGATTCTAAATGCTAGCATCCATCTACACCAGTCCAAGTAGGAAAAAAAATATTTACAATACTTGGGAGGGGAGGAATAAATGAGCTTTTGGAATATTATGGTAAAATCCTTTTTTTTCCATCTTCCTTGGTAAAACACTTCTAACTTATACTACAACTTTCTTATATTTTTGTACTTTTATTATGATTGTCTGTATTATATAAAATCTACAAAGGGACTCATAAGGGTTTGGCTATATTTGAACTGGATTCGTACTAATACAGAAGGTGACCTAGCACTTTTTCTTGTCTAACATCTGAGCATATGAAATACACTGTTGTATTTCAGCACATTGCAGTGTTGTATTGATACGCCACAGATTTTGGTTGTGGTGTCCTGCTTGCACATTACCTACAAGCAATGCAGCGAACTCAGTGTAGTTACACTTTTGTCAGAAAAAAACAATTGCAGCTACACTTAGACTAATGCCACAAAGTTACAGGGAAGTTATTTTCTGCTGCATATTGGATTGGTAACCAAAAGCTTTCACTGCTTTCTGAATGCAGAGTACCCTGTTGCACAGGTAGTCTCAATTAAATATATACATTGGATAGTTTTCTCCTGAAATGTGGTACTGGTTCCTGCCATATAATTCTTTGTTAAGGCTTCTGTGACACTGTCCATTTAATGGGTTTGTGTACTTAAAGACTGTTTCCTTTAGACTATAGCAAATGTTATAACAAGCAATGCCAGGGTGCTAGTGCACTCTGGTCTGGACCTGGTTTTCCCACGATTGCAATTTATCAATTTGCTGCATCTGTGGACACAAGTTGAGACACAGTACCAATCCACACGGATGCTCTCAGCACAGCCCTATTGCAAAGTGAAACAGTTTGAGTTCAGTTACAGCAAACCTGTGTTGTCTCATAATTGGGATGAGCTAGAAGTCAGAGTCCCAATTACTATATGCTGGCTGGAGGTGGGAACTTAAGATGCAATAGTTTGTTGGCTTGCAAAAGTGTGAGCAGATTCTGTGGCTCCTTAAATACAGCTCGCTGAGAACGGGTGCAATAGCATAAAGGAAGGCAATGCATGTCTGATACTGGTCTAACCTACGTCCGGTCGAAGAACCAGGGGGTGGTGTGAAATTATCAAGCAAGTAATCATGCATAGCTATCGATTTTCTCTTTTTTTTGTTTGTTTTGTTGTTTTTTTCCTTTTCTTTTTCCCCTCTGGTTCAATAGCTTCTCTGAATCTGCTCAGGGACAGTGTGACTTCATGGTGAAAGGGAACATGCCAAACTAAAAGAAAACATGAAGTACTATGGAGATCAGCGCAGGACTCCCCAGGATTTTATTAACTAAGTAAATAACTTGCAAGCCAACAGCCAAAAGGTAAAATCTCAAGTCAGAGATGATGCCAAAGAAAAAAAAAAAAAAAAGAAAAAAAGGAAAAAAAAGCCACATAGGGATGAATAATTGAAATTTTGCAACATGCAGATGAAAAGCTGGATTCTACATTAATTCCAATGCCTGCAAGTTTGGAAAGCAGCTTAATATAGATAACAGCAGCCTAAAAATATGCAGCAATGTGAAGAAAAATAAGGTATCTTTCAGAAGAGAAGACGTTGAAAGCTGCATACTGAAAAGTGAAGAGACTCAGGAGTTTAATTGAAGGTAAAAAATAAAGCAAAAAATAAAAAGCCAGCCTGTGTTCAGGTGCACTTCAGGATACCATAAGTATTTTAAGTAGTCTCGTAAGAGAAATGTGGTATAAATTGAAGAAGATAGTGTTATTGCTAGAAGGCTTGGGGAACGAAGACCTTGCTCACAGCAGAGCGATCAGGTTTGGTGACTAAAATTGAGAAAACCTGTAATCACTGTTGAAGGGAAAGCAGTACTGAGCAATCACAGATTAGTCCTGATTTCCAAGATTCAACCACACTGAAAAGAGTAAGAGAAGTCAGACTTATTTCTCCCTGCTGAAGATAAGAAAGAGCTCCATGGGGACCTGCACGTTTCTGATAGAATCACCAAAGAAGCCTGAGAAAATGTGATCCAATTACATTATTTAAATAACCTGCAAGTGGGAACATTTGGCCAGATGTGTGGAGGAAGGGAATTTCAAGTGAAAGCCTTGGATTTCAGAATTAAATGAGAAAAATTAGAGAATTAGTTTTTGATGGGGTGGGTCAGAGAGAGGAAGAGACGCATGAAGCTCAAGAGTAAAAATGAACAAGTCTTTCTCAATCTAATAAACTCTTCCTTATTGTTCATAAAATTAAGACAACAGTGACAAGAAGGTGACCCCCTAGAAGCACACGCTAGGGATGCTTCTTTCCACCTCTCCATTCACATATGACCTACAGAAATTCTGCTTCCTAAAGCTGAATGACTTTTTTCTCTGACTGGAAGATTGTGGGACTTGAGAACAACCCTACAAGGGACAATGGCTTAATATTTGTACTGCAGTAGTTCACAGATGCTTGAATCTGGTATTTGTCTCCATGATGGCAGGTTGTGCACAGAGAAAAAAAAAAGGATTTTTCCCTTTCCTAGAGGTTTCATAAACCACAAAATCAGAAGTTTATTCTCAAAAGGGATTTGTTCCTATATCCCAAATGATTCCAGTCAAGGACTTAGGCTGAACTTCTCATATGTTCCAAGCATCCTCCTGTGCTTCTAAGATACCATAAATGCATAACAAAAATATTGTAAAATGGCTGCTAAATGCAAAGACATCACACCTGTCACTAGATCTGTAAATCGTTAAAAACTGGGAGCTTATAAAAAGAGAACACTGTTCTTATATTCTCTTCTCACACTGTGTTACAGAGACCAGGTTGTTATTGGAAACACAATACTGTGTAAGATGAACCTTTGCTCTGAACCAGTACAGATGCTCTTGTGCTACGCGTGTTGTATGCGAAGAAACTTCCTGATCATTTTGAACTCTCCAAGGTGGTGAGTTCTTAGTTTTTCCATAGTCCTTATCATGCCCTAAATCACCGGCTGGTGCTATGGATAATGACATTTCTATCATTTTCTGGTTTGTACGGATAGAAAAAAGTTACGCTGTGAGAGGTCTTTTTGTATGCTGCTTTAACGTAAAATGTACGAGTTTTGTAAACACTTCAGTAGAAATAAATATGCAAAAGGAAATTTGGTACAGGTTTCTGTGTGGTTCTGCAGAAGTCCATAATAACTTATCTGTTTTAAGTTGGTGTGGGTTGCATTTCTGTTGGTTTTGGTGCGAAGGGAAAAGGTATTCTGATAAGGAAGGAAAAAGTGAAGAGGCTAAATTTCATTAAGCTAATTTTAACTTAGAAGGCTAGTTAGTGGAGAAAAGCTGATAACTAATGGTATTCTGGTCTGTGATTTGCCCTGTGGAAAAACAAGTTTATCTTTATGGGTGACTGAGGGAGAGTAAGAAGTAAGTTCCTTGGCTAAAATTCACTTACAGCTATTTTCCCCACCGTCATGTGACATCTGCTTTGGCATATGTGCAGTGCCCCAAAAGAGAGAGCCTGATGCTGGTGGGCCTTTCAGGACTATGCTAAACACCTGACTGCTTAAAAGCCAACGTCTTTGATAACTTCTCTTGGAGAATGGCCGGGAAAGCATTAGTGAGGGGGATTACCACCAGTCCACCGTGGGGTTTCATCCAGAACTGAAAGCCAGTTAAGAACTTGAAAGGCCAAAGTTGAGATGTGATTTTCTGATCCAGACCGACCACTTTTACTGGTGCTAATCTCCATTTCAACTCAAGTTTGTTTGAAACCAGTTATCACACATTTTGAATGTGACCTGAATATAGATGTTCATCACTTGATGAATTATGTGTTTGAAATGTATTGTCATGAGTTTTGCACTGTTTGTTACTTCATGTGATAAGTTTCCCCTTCAGTAGTCTTTACCAGTAACTTTAAAGCAGTAGGGTCTAGTAAATATTTACAATCCGAAGTATCAATATTGGTTTTCAGTTAGAAGAGTTCTATGTTCTGAAAATTTAGGTTTGACCACACACAGAGATAATGAATAACCAAACTACAATCCAAACATGAAACTTTTTAAAGCTTTGCAATGTGTTTCATAGCGTACTCAAACTCCCCATCTACCTAAACCTGAAAATCAGGGCGTGATTTATGGTGAAAAATTAGAGATATCAACATTTTGTTTTTCACATAACTGTTCAGATCTGTGTGCAGTTAATCTCATTGTTAGGTACCCCTCGTGACCATTTCCCCAAGGATACAACATATCTTTTTTTTTCTTTTCTTTTTTTCTTCTTTTTTTCTTTTTTTTCTTTTTTTTCTCTTTTTATCTTTTTTTTTTTTCTTTTTTCTTTTTTACTTTTATTTTTCTCTTTTTTCTTTTTTTTTTCCTTTTTTTTTTTTTGTATGTGGACATCTATAGCTCAGTATGATTGTGGAGGCAGTGGAAGATGAAAATGTAATCTGGAAGGAGCTGTGAGGGCATGAAGAGCCTGGTGAGAAGTGACTGGTATCATCTGTTGTTGTTGTTCCAAGCAGCCATAGCATAAGTGGCTTCTGTTTCTTTTGAAAAAGTTCCTCTTATTCCATCTGTTGGCCATATGGGTGAAAAAACACGGTTTTCAGCATGCCCACACCTACTCACTGGCCAACAATCTGTCCTGGCCTAAACACTGCTGCTTACTGTGCCGTAGCAAATTGTTCTTCTTAGGAACAACCAAGGGAAACTCTGCCTGTGAGGTGGGTTTTAGGAAAAATCTTAGAAAAATGAACATATGCATCAATCTATTTTGAGCTGGTGGGATTCTTTAGCTTACCTCGTTGCTCTTTCAGGGGACAGAGAGAGGAATTGTGCTCAATTTTCAGCCAACTGGATCAATCGAGATAGTTTTCTGAAAAGTGTCTGTGCAAAGACTTGGTATAAACTAGGCTCGCTATATTCCAAGTTAGAAGAAGATAAAAATGTGTCATATCTCAGAATGCATCTCAGATTTTACATTGGGTCCACATACGTTGATTTAGTGTACTAAAGAGATTGCTTTTAGGTGGGAATTTGCTTTGTGTTGATATTTGGAGTATTTTGATATGCACTTGAGTGCAATACTGGTGCCCTCACGGTGGTTTTCTTCCTGGTTGAGCTAAAGTTGAAGCCCATGCTTGAGCACTATCAGACGCACCCTGCACGCCCAGCGGTCCATGCCCTCCATCAGTGAGCTATCCACATTTGCACACTACACACCTGGGAAAGGCAACTGGCAGAAACTTTACTGCAATAAGCACAATGCAGACATAAGATGCAGAACTGTGATGGATTTCAGCATGCTAAACTCTGGTCCTTCCCTTTTTCCATTTCACCAGGCAGAAGATCTATCCACTGAGACCAGGGCTTTCCGGAAGGGTGTGTGGCGATTCACAACCACCAAAATCCCTAGTTGTACACCTAATGAATGAGTCTGAAGACCTGGACCAAACATTATTGAAGTACTAGGGGAAAAGCATTTTAAAAACTTCTCAGACTTGGTTGGATTTTGCTGTTGAGGTTTGGACCTTGATGTAATTTGGGGATGGCACTTTTGTCCTAAATATCAAATGGTTCTTTTTCACAGCTGATATTTTTCGCTTGTTCCTTTCAGTCCAGAGAAAGAGCATATTCCCATTTACAGGGGGAAAGCTTGTGCTCTCCTAATAGTGATTTTTTATAATTGTTATCTATGTGTGTAATGTTTTTAGTAAGTTGTTCTCATGATATGATAATGTTGTGGTGGCCTTCAGAAACATTACAACTTTAAGTCTGAATTTCAGAAATCATTCCATTCTTTATATTCTGCAATTCAGTGTGAAAATGATCTCTAATGTCCTATACATTCTAAAGCAACAAGGACTAACAACAGACTCTAAAATCTAAATTTGATCATGCTTGGAACATGAACAACACAGCTAAAATATGAGGTTTGGGGCCCAGCAAAATCTTGAATGCAATGCTGTTAACTTGCTTCAAAAGACTTCCAGGATGAAAAGTGGTTATCGAGGAAGAAACTTCTCCAGCTGATGACAATTTTGAGAGTCTGAGTCTACTAATTCTCTCCCCAACTTTCTTCAGCTGTTTCTAGCTGTGTTTTGGAGTGAGTATTCTTGCTGCATCCATCAGGTAGGTTGCTGCTTTTTTTTTAAGAGAAAGAAAAGCAAAGTACCGGTCTTAGACTTTGCAGTATGGTCTTTATGTCATAAAATTACATATGGAGGCAAGATCTGTAAGGTCCTGGATAGTAAGTAGTCTGACTCATTTGTTATTCTCTTAGGCATAGACGAAAACTGTAGGTGCCTGAATCCAGCAAAAGATGCACTCATGTATGCTCTAAATACAACTCTAAGTGGCTATAAAATGTTAATGTTCCATACTAAGAAAGTATGGAATAATATATGAAATGGAATAACACTTTCGTGACTCTATTTATCTCTGGGCTTCAAGTGGTTTTTTTTTACAGGGTTACATGAAATTTCTCTTGTGATTAGGAATATATTTATTGCAGTTGGAAGCTGTTATTTTGCTGAGCCTATATGCATGAATTTGTTTCCCTTACTTCTTTATAGAACGTGCAGAAGTCTGTTTTGCCAGAACAAAGAGAATGTTGCCTATATGTATTATTTCCAAGAAATCCAGAGTCCTTGAATTTGCTTCCAGTAATCGTCCAGCACTGTGGAGATAGGTCAATACTTTGAGTATGCCTGAATCTTCCTCTTAGACAGCAAGGTATCTTGAAAATCCTAACTGTCAAAGGTGGCTGAAAGAACAACGGTCTTGGCTAGCAGACCAAACCTTCATAATGTTCTAGTGACTTTCTGGCAGCTGTGTCTTGGGAGTGCTCCCTTGGCCTTTCATTATGTGCCCATAGCAGAGCAAATAGATTGTCCTCAAAGCTCAACTTACAACCAAGCCAGAGAAGGAGGAAGATGGGCGACACCACACCCTGGCATTGCCTCTTGCTCTGGATTTTCATATTGAAAATTACCAGGGTACTTTTTCTAACAGGAAAGTTATCTTTGTCAGAGTCCTAATGAACAGTCTGTAGGCTGATATGACTGTACTGAGAGGTCAGAGCAAAATGGTTACTGGTCTCAAAAAGAGAGGAAACCAAAACCCCTTCTAGGAGGCAAAGGAGCTCTGGCCAACAGTTGTTTTTTATGCTCTGGTTACATGACAGGCTGGTGTGATCTTCACAACAAGGGAAAAGAGATTTCTAGGTTGTTAGCTAACATTATGAACCTATTTCCTTTTGGTGGAAGGTGAGTTTTTATTGCTGTTACCTCTTCATGCACAAACAAGACTGGGAAGGAAAAAAAAATCCCATCATAATAAAACAGATTTATTAAACCGAGGCTATTTGCTTACAGACTGATGCTGAAATTAGAAAAGGCCTTGTTCCCTCAGATAAACTGGTTCTGAGACATACCTTTTATTAAAACTTAACACCCACGCCATCCTTTCTTGCAGTGGTGTAATGGGGAAAAAAAAAAAAAACCACCAAAGAAAGAAACTATTTAAAGTGCAAGTAACTATGGCTTGCAAGCTAGCTTATCATAGTGAGAGAAGGACTGTCATGGTAGAAGAATCAATTAATTAATAACCATCTTTGATTACCTGTCCTCAGTGTTTCTTTGCAGTCCTGTGTCCTAGGATGCTCTAATGTGTTTGAGACATTCTGTGTGGCTATACTGCAATATTTCCATCTAGCATATATAGTCCCTAACTAAGAAAACATCAAAAGTCTGTGAGGGGCCTGCTGAAACACCTGGAAACAGGAGCCTGGGTATTGTTAAACCTTCCAAGTTGTGGCTGTTAAATAACAGGGAGACTATATGGCCTAGCGGTCTCCGAAATACTGGGAAACCTCCTCACTTCTCTTCCTAGTCCTGCCAATTCTGCATGATTGTGAGCAAACCTGTCTGTCTGTCTTTTTTTTTTTCTTTTTTTCCCTCCCTTGTACTTCTCCCAAATTGTCTGGAGGCTAGAAGTTAAGTTTTTGTAAAGCACTTTTCTTACTTTATTCAGCTCATAACTTATTTAATGCCAAATTTTTGTCTAGTGTTTAGTTACAAAATTAGGTATTTTTTCCTGATTTAGAAAGTCTTTGCATGATGGAAGCTTTGTCCTTGTGTTGTGGGTGCTTCCTGTTGGCAGAGGTACCCTATGGATGTATTTGGAGAAAGATTTGGGATTTATGAGTCCTCTTTCATTCTTCATAACTGAACAGGTTAGCATCTAGAATGGGTTGCACAGATGACAGCTGATGTGGCCTGGGTCCAGAGGTGATGTGTCTATTTTATGGCTTTCTGCACCTAAAAATTCATCAAAGCTGTAGGCAACCGTTGTATATAATTTAGGGACTTTCCAAACCTCTACTCAAGCCACCTAACAAAAAATCAACACAGGTTACTGCGTGCTCTTGTCTTCCCCAAATCTGGATGCTTTCTGCTTGGGTTGCACAGGGTTAACTATTAGAGTTACCTCTTTAGTGAATGACATACTGCAGGACAGCGGAGGTGTCGCATAGGAATGTTAAAGTGTTAGAGGGGTGAGAGTGAGAGTGTGAGGCAAAGAGAGGGGTGAGAGTGTGAGGCAAAGAGCTGCCCTGCTGTTTGGGGACTACCAGGGATACACCATACCTTTGTTTAGGAGATGACAAAGACAACAGGATTTGCGCGGGTTTGTGATGCAGGTTAGCAACGAGGGTCAGCTCGTATTTGTCCTCTACATGTTTGAAGAATACCCTGCAACAATGCCGCTGCATTGCCATTGCAGAAATGAGCAGAAATTCAGGCTGTAGTTTCCCTTTGCCCTCCCTTTCCTCAAGAGGTACATCTTCATCCTCCAACCTTAGCTGCATTTCATTTCTCCAGTTAGCTTGTGGAAATGCATGTCTGAACCAATGAAGGTTAACAGGATCAGATCCTCAGTTGGTGTCAAGCAGTATTGCTCCATTGTTATCGAAGGAATGGCACCGGTTTAGGTATGTTCTATTGTATTTCTCCTAAGGACTAGCATCAGTAATGACTTTGTGCTCATTAAACAGTGTCTTCCTGACTCTGCTTTTCTCTGCTCCTGTAGAAATACATCAGTTTAATAGTTCAATCCCTGTAAAATAGCATACATCGGGCAGCTGTTCACTGAATGGAAAATTATCTGGTTTGTTACAGGAATGCATATGTAAATCACTGTTGGGAAACACTTTGTTAAAACTTATTGTTACCAAATCCTCCACATTCTGAATTGGAAACATTGTTAACTGAGGAACTATTTTTCCTTGGCATTTTGTGAGAGGGTCCTAAAGACGTCAAAAGGAGGAAGGAAGTGGGTGTTAATGAATTTGATAACAATGAGTTGTTTTAGCTCTGGGACAATTTTTGATAAACATGGCCAGTTCTTTCCTATCCCAGAAAAAAATCAGGCTTCATATGAACAGTTTTTTCTAATGGCCAGGACAGATAGTTCCTTGCTTGGAGAGCTCAGCCTCTGGGTCATTGTGGTGGGAGGCGATGGTATTCAGCGTGGTACAGACTGAATGTGGGAGATGAGAGCTCAGCAAAGAAACATGAAAGAAGGGCCAGACTGGTTTGCTGCTGTCATCTCAGACTGAGTAGCCAATGGACTTTTTTTTTGGCTCAGCTATTATAGGAGCAGATATTTTCTCTTAAAGCCTCTTACAAAGAGTCGTCCACTGCCCTAAACAGCTTGGTCTCCCCAGGGCACGAGCCAATCAGCAAAAGGTGTCCTCTCTTGTATGTCTTCTAACTAGTTCCTTGGTAGATCACATGTGTGATTCCTGTGTTGCTTCCTTCTTGCCATGGGGAAGTTTCTCCCAAGAGTTCTGTTAAAATTCAAGAGTCCTTGGCTAAGAGAAGTTAGTTGAACAACCACCAGTTCAACCCGTGCTTCTACACTGCATTTAAAAACAGCATTTAAATAGAAGTTCAGGGTGGCAGAGGTAGGCCAAGTTCAATGTACAGGATATCTTGAACTGTGGGTAGAAATCACATTTGCTTTTCTTGTACTTACCCCAACCCCTTGCATTTCTGAGCACGCCTTTTCCAGATGTGGAAAAACAAAAGTGTCTGACCAGAAGGTGGATGAGAGGTATCTCTGAGTCAGTCTGAATTGTGCTGAGTGCCCTGCAGCCCTCTTGCACATGTATATCACTCTGTGCTTCTCTTATATGTAACAAGATTATTCTGGGTTTTGAATTAGGTGAACTATTTTTGTTTTGCCATTTTAAATATTTGATGACATAGTGTTGCTTATTCCATTTGTATCTTTTGCATTGCTGGCTTTCTGTGGCATTCAGGTTTGTTTTTTAGTTTTCTGGGTTGTTTCTTGGTTTATTTTGTGTTTTTTGTAATGTGACTTTCTTTGCCTGTCATGATGTTTCAATTATTCATAATCACTACTATAACAAAAGACACCTCATCTACCTGGATTCTTCTGACATTCCTCACACTACACGTGCCTAAACCTTTCTAGATATTGATGTGGCACAAGATCTGACAGCATCACAGACCTTTCAGAGTCACAGAGCCTTCCTTGTTCCCACGATCCTTTATAAATTCAGACAGTTTTAAGAAACTATCTTTCACCTATCTTCGCAATTAATCTCTGTGAACTCCTAATGGCTCTTCAGGCTCTCCTGTAGATTAAAAGCTAAACACAATTATGATCTTTTAGGCAAAACTGTTTACTTGCCTTGAAGCAAAACCTTGACAAACTTTGTCTTTCTTTTGAGATGGGGACTGAGTGTCTTGTAGTCGTCATGACAGGTATATGTTTTCCAACAAAGAAAGCAGGCAACAGGCTTCTTTGTATATTCACGTGCTTCCCTAGTAGGTGACCTAGTTGGCTTCCCTTCTAGTGGCACCTACCAGAAAGCAGTGTACAGAAAGTCCGGCAACAGATGATGACAGCAAAAGATCTCACTGCTGAGTTAAATACCTCTCTATTATCTGGAAAGGCGCAGCAATAAGATGTCAGTGTTGGGTCTTTATGTGCTTATGTGTGTCATGCCACAGACACCAACACCACATTTCTTCCAGGTGGAGATTCCCAGCAGAAGTATCCCGAAGTTAGAGGAACCTGGGGAAACAGCTCTGAGAGCACAGGGGTGATGTGGGAATGTGACAGTAGACAACGCAATATCTACTAAAGGTCTAATCCCAGTGCTGCTCCTTTTGCCTGGCTGGCCCTTTTTAAGGTCACCGACTGATTCCTTTTGCTTTGTGTACTAGAGAGTACCTATTTCATTTATTTATTCTCCACTTACATATTGTGACACTTTTTAAAAACAAAAGAGTGACTGGGTCCATTGGAGGCACTTCAGGGGAAGGAAACATCCCTCAGGAGCAGTAGAAAGATGGTCACAGACCTCATGACAGGGCAGGAAGAAGAGACCACCTGAACCAGCTGCAGAGCCAGGAGCCCTGCTCAGCTGCTGGGAGAAGTGAGCATGGACAGAGAGACAAAAGTCTGGGGCTACAGATGAAGAATCCTCCCAGGGAGCAGACAGGACTGCTATGAGCTTATTGCACCCCAGAGAGCCACTGAGCTGACAGCAGCTGTGCTGCCAATTGGCTTTGACCTGCCCTCCAGTGTGTGAAACCCTCCAGGGTTCCTTTCTTATCAAGTCTTATCTTACAAAAATTATTTGCTCTGGTAAAACCTGACTTTCTCATTTAAAAGCATTTAAGGGAACTCAGTAAGAAAAGAATGAGGTACATTGGCTGGTTGACGGGATGCTCTGTTGCTTCACTTGGTACTGATGGGGTTTTGGGTAGGGGTGATGAAAGGGATGGACAGCTAAATGTTTCACTGGAGGGCTGCAGAAGGCATCTGTGAGCTGTAGCTCTATGTGGGCAAATCACGGGATCCTGCCGCAATCACAGGGAATCACAGAAGTTATTCAGAAACTTTCTCACATGGACGACTCCTGACTGCTTTTCTTAAAATGTGAACCATAAAGTCCTTCTTGAAATAGGTATCAGTCACCATAAATAATGTCAAGAGGGTGCAGGGAAATATTGAGATCACTAGGCAAGGAAAAAACAAACTTAGCCTGTTTAAATCATACGCAGTCCCTCCTGTCGTCAGATCCAGGTGATTTTTACTCAGTTAGAGATAGCAGAGGGGAAGTGGGGGAGAGAGCACTAAGAAGATTTTGGCATGAATTTGGATCGTCTGTCTCTAGTTTCCAGCAGTGTGTTGTCACAGATGCTACTTTATCACTTCTATAAGACAAAACAAGGGCAGGTCTCCTTTCCTTCTCCCCTCCCCTCCCCTTAATTTTCAGCAACTGTTGCTGTGCTTGAATCCTGCTCCCATTTTTATGACAGTGAAACATCCTACCTCCTTCTGGCTAATTGGTACTCTAGCAGCAGGAGATCATGTGCGGAGGCAGCAGAATTCCCTGCCTGCTCAGCATCTGTAGTCTGCTCACACATGTAATTTCAATATGAAGTTTAAATGTTATAAAAGTGAGTCTAGATAGTAATTGGTTAAATATGCACAGGGGTGCCAAAGCTTGTGCAGTTTCGTGGTTTGGCTTAAAGTTGCCAGCCTCTTAGAAACAATCATCAGGAACATGCTTAAAAGGAAGTCCTTTAAAAACTGTACGTTAAAATTTCAGGGTTGATAACGGTTGATAAGTTACTGAGACAAACACAGTGTTCTTTGAGAGGCTATTTCGCAAACAAGGTGGTGTATATTCCCAGTTTAACAAATACACGTATGTATTCATACTGTCCAGAAACTTTCTCTCTTTCAGTGTAGGCTCAAGAATTGCTTTTTATCATCTTTTCTGTGTAATGTGCTCTTAGGATCCTGCAGATTTTGAAGACTAACCAGGTAGGCCATCAGAGCAGCCAAGCAATCTCCTTCCTTTCTTCCTCAACCTGCTTCTTCCCGGCCCCGAGGCTGGGGACTGTATGCCAGAGAAACTGGAGAATCTGGGGTTTCAGTCTGAAATCATATTTCACATCTGATCTGTAAATGCCTTAGCTGCATCCACAGTGCGCTGAAATCCACCAGGAACACCCTCTTAACCCCCGGTCACCTTTTCTCCTGTTGATGGGGAAGGAGCCATGATAGGGGACAAAGTGGATTTGAAAGCTATGCTTGTGGGAATGGTTTATAGACAAGAAGATGGATGTCATCTAATCACCCCACAATAAATTCCCACCTGCTTCATGCTGTGTTGTTCTATTGCTGTCTTCTCTCGTTCATTCCCTTTATCACCCAGGGCATCTCTTTCCC